>NC_066639.1:17169256-17494256 GCF_025201925.1 Gopherus flavomarginatus
TGGGGGCAGGCCAGCCTCACTCTTGGGTAACCCTGCCAAAGGGAGGGGAGGGGCTAAGACAAATTTTGGGGTGACTCTAGCCCCCTCCAGTGCCACCCTGATGGGGAAACTCACAACACAATGGGGGAGGGGATGCTTGGAGTCCTGCCAAGGGGGGGGGACTTGGGGAGTGGCCCTGGAGAGGGGGGGTTGGGGGCATCCCTGGGATCTGGGGGGGACACAGATCTGCAGGGTAAAGGGGCAGTTGGGGGGGTAGTTGGGGGGTGTTCAGTGGGGCAGGAAGTTGGGGGACAGAACACAAAGTGTGGAGGCAGCAGGGGCTATTCAGGGGGGGTGGGTATGTTGGGGGCAGTCCCAGGGGTGGGGGAGGCAGTTCCCTGAGGCCAGTGGAAGAGTTAGGAGGAGTGGGGGGCACTGGGGGGCTGCAGGGAGCCGGGGGGGACTGGAGTCCGGGAGGGGGGATTGCAGACAGCATGGAGGAGGGCAGGCCGGGAGCCGGGGGTGGACTGGTGTCGGGGGGGGGCAGTTGCAGCAAGCCAGGGGGAGGTTGCAGGCAGTGGGGGGGGGCAGGCAGGGAGCCGGGGGGGGGGGTGCAGGCAGTTGGGAGGGGAGGCAGGTACAGAGCTGGGGGAGGGTTTCAGGGAGCACTGGGGGGCAGGCAGGGAGCCGGGGGTGGACTGGAGTCGAGGGGGGGGGCAGTTGCAGCAAGCCAGGGGGAGGGGGTGCAGGCAGTTGGGAGGGGAGGCAGGTACAGAGCTGGGGGAGGGTTTCAGGGAGCACTGGGGGGCAGGCAGGGAGCCGGGGGTGGACTGGAGTCGAGGGGGGGGGGCAGTTGCAGCAAGCCAGGGGGAGGTTGCAGGCAGTGGGGGGGGGGGGCAGGCAGGGAGCCGGGGGGGGTGCAGGCAGTTGGGAGGGGTGGCAGGTACGGAGCTGGGGGAGGGTTGCAGGGAGCACTGGGGGGCAGGCAGGGAGCCGGGGGGGGCAGGCGGGGGTGCAGGCAGTGGGGGGGCAGGCAGAGAGCAGGGGGGGGGTGCAGACAGCGGGGGGGGCAGGCGGGGGTGCAGGCAGTTGGGAGGGGTGGCAGGTACGGAGCTGGGGGAGGGTTTCAGGGAGCACTGGGGGGCAGGCAGGGAGCCGGGGGTGGACTGGAGTCGGGGGGGGCAGTTGCAGCAAGCCAGGGGGAGGTTGCAGGCAGTGGGGGGGGCAGGCAGGGAGCCGGGGGGGGGGGTGCAGGCAGTTGGGAGGGGTGGCAGGTATGGAGCTGGGGGAGGGTTTCAGGGAGCACTGGGGGGCAGGCAGGGAGACGGGGGGGTGCAGGCAGTGGGGGGGGCAGAGAGCCGGGGGGTGCAGACAGCGGGGGGGGGCAGGCGGGGGTGCAGGCAGTGGGGGGGGAGGCAGAGAGCCGGGGGGGGTGCAGACAGCGGGGGGGGGGCAGGCGGGGGTGCAGGCAGTTGGGAGGGGTGGCAGGTACGGAGCTGGGGGAGGGTTTCAGGGAGCACTGGGGGGCAGGCAGGGAGCCGACGGGGGTGCAGGCAGTGGGGGGGGAGGCAGAGAGCCGGGGGGGAGCAGACAGCAGGGGGAGCAGGCGGGGGGTGCAGGCAGTTGGGAGGGGTGGGCAGGTACGGAGCTGGGGGAGGGTTGCAGGGAGCACTGGGGGGCAGGCAGGGAGCCAGGGGGGGTTTCAGGCGGCGGGAGGTGCAGGCAGTGGGGGGGAGGCAGAGAGCCGGGGGGGGTGCAGACAGCAGGGGGGGCAGGCGGGGGTGCAGGCAGTTGGGAGGGGTGGCAGGTACGGAGCTGGGGGAGGGTTGCAGGGAGCACTGGGGGGCAGGCAGGGAGCCGGGGGGGGTTGCAGGCGGCGGGGGGTGCAGGCAGTGGGGGGGAGGCAGGGAGCCGGGGGGTGCAGACAGCGGGGGGGGGGCAGGAGGGGGTGCAGGCAGTTGGGAGGGGTGGCAGGTACGGAGCTGGGGGAGGGTTGCAGGGAGCACTGGGGGGCAGGCAGGGAGCCAGGGGGGGTTGCAGGCGGCGGGGGGGGGGGAGAGGTGGGGGTGCAGGCAGTTGGGAGGGGTGGCAGGTACAGAGCTGGGGGAGGGTTGCAGGGAGCACTGGGGGGCAGGCAGGGAGCCGGCGGGGGTGCAGGCAGTGGGGGGGAGGCAGAGAGCCGGGGGGGAGCAGACAGCAGGGGGGGTTGCAGGCAGCGGGGGGGGGGGTGCAGGCAGTGGGGGGGAGGCAGGGAGCCGGGGGGTGCAGACAGCTGGGGGGCAGGCGGGGGTGCAGGCAGTTGGGAGGGGTGGCAGGTACGGAGCTGGGGGAGGGTTTCAGGGAGCACTGGGGGGCAGGCAGGGAGCCGGGGGAGGTTGCAGGCGGCGGGGGGTGCAGGCAGTGGGGGGGGGCAGGCAGGGAGCCGGGGGGGTGCAGACAGCGGGGGGGGGGCAGGCGGGGGTGTAGGCAGTTGGGAGGGGTGGCAGGTATGGAGCTGGGGGGAGGATTGCAGGGAGCACTGGGGGGGCAGGCAGGGAGCCGGGGGGGGTTGCAGGCGGCGGGGGGGTGCAGGCAGTGGGGGGGAGGCAGGGAGCCGGGGGGGTGCAGACAGCAGGGGGGGGCAGGCGGGGGGGCAGGCAGTTGGGAGCGGTGGCAGGTACGGAGCTGGGGGAGGGTTGCAGGGAGCACTGGGGGGCAGGCAGGGAGCCGGGGGGGCAGGCGGGGGTGCAGGCAGTGGGGGGGCAGGCAGAGAGCCGGGGGGGAGCAGACAGCAGGGCGGGCAGGCGGGGGTGCAGGCAGTTGGGAGGGGTGGCAGCACGGAGCTGGGGGAGGGTTGCAGGGAGTACACTGGGGGCAGGCAGGGAGCCGGGGGGTTGCAGGCAGCGGGGGGTGCAGGCAGTGGGGGGGGAGGCAGGGAGCCGGGGGGGGTGCAGACAGCCGGGGGGGCAGGCGGGGGTGCAGGCAGTTGGGAGGGGTGGCAGGCACGGAGCTGGGGGAGGGTTGCAGGGAGCACTGGGGGGCAGGCAGGGAGCCGGGGGGGGTGCAGACAGCAGGGGGGGCAGGCGGGGGGGCAGGCAGTTGGGAGGGGTGGCAGGTATGGAGCTGGGGGAGGGTTGCAGGGAGCACTGGGGGGCAGGCAGGGAGCCGACGGGGGTGCAGGCAGTGGGGGGGAGGCAGAGAGCCGGGGGGGTGCAGACAGCAGGGGGGGCAGGCGGGGGTGCAGGCAGTTGGGAGGGGTGGCAGGTACGGAGCTGGGGGAGGGTTGCAGGGAGCACTGGGGGGCAGGCAGGGAGCCAAGGGGGGTTGCAGGCGGCGGGGGGTGCAGGCAGTGGGGGGGCAGGCAGGGAGCCGGGGGGGTGCAGACAGCGGGGGGGGGCAGGCGGGGGGGCAGGCAGTTGGGAGGGGTGGCAGGTACGTAGCTGGGGAGGTTGCAGGAGCACTGGGGGGCAGGCAGGGAGCCAGGGGGGTTGCAGGCGGCGGGGGGTGCAGGCAGTGGGGGGGCAGAAGGCAGAGAGAGCCGGGGGTGGGCCAGACAGCAGGGGTGGGCAGGCGGGGGTGCAGGCAGTTGGAGGGGTGGCAGGTAGGGAGGGACTGGGGGAGGGTTGCAGGGAGCAATGGGGGGCAGGCAGGGAGCCGGGGGGCAGGAGTGGCGGGGGTGCAGGCAGTGGGGGGGCAGGAACGGCGGCGCCGGCCCTGGGGGGGTGCAGACGCAGGGGGGCAGGCGGAGTGCAGGGCAGTTGGGGGGGAGGCGGTGGCAGGTCACGGGGATGGGGAGGGGGGTTTGCAGGGAGCACTGGGGGGCAGGCAGGGAGCCGGGGGGGCAGGCGGGGGTGCAGGAAGTGGGGGGGCAGGCAGAGAGCCGGGGGGGAGCAGACAGCAGGGGGGGCAGGCGGGGGTGCAGGCAGTTGGGAGGGGTGGCAGGTACGGAGCTGGGGGAGGGTTGCAGGGAGCACTGGGGGGCAGGCAGGGAGCCGGGGGGGGTTGCAGGCGGCGGGGGGTGAGGCAGAGAGCCGGGGGGGTGCAGACAGCAGGGGGGGCAGGCTGGGGTGCAGGCAGTTGGGAGGGGTGGCAGGTACGGAGCTGGGGGAGGGTTGCAGGGAGCACTGGGGGGCAGGCAGGGAGCCGGGGGGGTTGCAGGCGGCGGGGGGTGCAGGCAGTGGGGGGGCAGGCAGAGAGCCGGGGGGGAGCAGACAGCAGGGGGGGCAGGCGGGGGTGCAGGCAGTTGGGAGGGGTGGAGGTACGGAGCTGGGGGAGGGTTGCAGGGAGCACTGGGGGCAGGCAGGGAGCCGGGGGGGTTGCAGGCGGCGGGGGGTGCAGGCAGGGGGGGGCAGGCAGAGAGCCGGGGGGGGTGCAGACAGCAGGGGGGGCAGGCGGGGGTGCAGGCAGTTGGGAGGGGTGGCAGGTACGGAGCTGGGGGAGGGTTGCAGGGAGCACTGGGGGCAGGCAGGGAGCCAAGGGGGGTTGCAGGCGGCGGGGGGTGCAGGCAGTGGGGGGGGAGGCAGAGAGCCGGGGGGGATTGGAGTCCGGGAGGGGGACTGCAGACAGCATGGAGGGGGACAGGCCGGGAGTGGACTGGAGTCGGAGGGGGGGGGCAGTTGCAGCAAGCCAGGGGGAGGTTGCAGGCAGTGCCGGGGGGGGCAGGCAGGGAGCCGGGGGGGTGCAGGCAGTTGGGAGGGGTGGCAGGTACGGAACTGGGAGAGGGTTGCAGGGAGCACTGGGGGGCAGGCAGGGAGCCGGGGGGGTGCAGACAGCGGGGGGGGGTGCAGGCAGTGGGGGGGAGGCAGAGTGTCGGGGGGGTGCAGACAGCGGGGGGGCAGGCGGGGGTGCAGGCAGTTGGGAGGGGTGGCAGGTACGGAGCTGGGGGAGGGTGCAGGGAGCACTGGGGGGCAGGCAGGGAGCCAGGGGGGTTGCAGGCGGCGGGGGGGTGCAGGCAGTGGGGGGGAGGCAGGGAGCCGGGGGGTGCAGACAGCGGGGGGGGGCAGGCGGGGGTGCAGGCAGTTGGGAGGGGTGGCAGGTACGGAGCTGGGGGAGGGTTGCAGGGAGCCCTGGGGGGCAGGCAGGGAGCCGGGGGGTTGCAGACAGCGGGGGGGGCAGGCAGTGGGGGGGCAGGCAGGGAGCCGTGGGGGTGGGTGGAGCCGGACGCACCGCCCCCTCTCCGGCCGGACCCGTCCCGGCCTCCCCGGAAAGTCCCGGGCGGCTGAAAACTTCCCGGTCCCGGGCGGGGCGGCGGCAGTTTCGGTTCGTGCCCGGCCCCATGGCAGCGCCCCCCCGCCTCGGAGCGACCCTCCTGCTGCTGCTCCTGCTGCGGGCCCCCCCCGCCGGGTAAGGGCCCCCCCGAGCCCAGCTGCGCCCCGCGTCCCCCAGCTCCGCCCCGAGACCCCCAGCTCCCAGCTGCGCCCCGAGACCCCCCAGTTCCCAGCTCCGCCCCGAGACCCCCAGCTGCGCCCCGAGACCCCCAGTTCCCAGCTGCGCCCCGCGCCCCCCAGCTCCGCCCCGAGACCCCCAGCTCCACCCCGAGACCCCCAGTTCCCAGCTGCGCCCCCCCAGTTCCCAGCTCCGCCCCGAGACCCCCAGATCCCAGCTGCGCCCCCCCAGTTCCCAGCTGCGCCCCGAGACCCCCCCGAGCCCGGCTCCCTCTCCCCCGGGGGGCACCAGGCTGAGACCCGCCCCCGCCCGCTGGAGGTTCTGGGCTAACCTCCCCCCCCACTGACCCCCCCCATAGCTCCTCGCTGCCAGTGGGGGGTGTGACCCCCACCCTGCGGCCCATCCCTTGCTCCAGCTGGGATCCCCAGGCCAGGCCCCCGGGGGGGCTGGGGCCCCCTCCGATCTCTCCCCTGGGGGGTTGGCTGGGACCCCCCCCCAGATCTCTCCCGGGGGGGCTGGGCTGGGACCCCCCCCAGATCTCTCCCGGGGGGGCTGGGCTGCGCGTTTCAGGGGTCAGACCCAACACACCCTATGCCCAGTGGCTGACCCCTAACCCCGGCTGTCCCCCCCCAGGCTCGGGGAATGAGGGGGGCGCACTTGGGCTCTGCAAATGCCAGAGGCTGAAGAGGGCCCCCGGGGGCCGGCTCCAGGACCTCGCCGACAAAGTGAAGGGCTACCAGGCCTGCGGGAGGCACCTCGTCCGGTACGTACCCCCGCCGCCCCGAACGCCCCCACCAGCCCATAATACCCCCCGGCGCCCTGAATTCCCCTCCACCAGCCCATAATACCCCTCGCTGCCCCCGCCACCCCGAATGCCCCCGCCAGCCCATAATACCCCTCGCTGCCCCCTGCCAGCCCATAATACCCCCCGCCGCCCCGAATGCCCCTGCCAACCCATAATACCCCTTGCTGCCCCCGCCACCCCGAATGCCCCCACCAGCCCATAATACCCCCCGCCAGCCCATAATACCCCCCGCCACCCCGAATGCCCCCGCCAGCCCATAATACCCCTCGCTGCCCCCTGCCAGCCCATAATACCCCCCCGCCGCCCCGAATGCCCCTGCCAACCCATAATACCCCTCGCTGCCCCCGCCACCCCGAATGGCCCCGCCAGCCCATAATACCCCTCGCTGCCCCCTGCCAGCCCATAATACCCCCCGTCGCCCCGAATGCCCCTGCCAACCCATAATACCCCTCGCTGCCCCCGCCACCCCGAATGCCCCTGCCAGCCCATAATACCCCTCACTGCCCCTGCCGCCCTGAATTCCCCTCCGCCAGCCCATAATACCCGCCACCCTGAATTCCCCTCCGCCAGCCGATAATACCCCTCGCTGCCCCCGCCAGCCTCAACACCCCCCCGCCAGCCCATAATACCCCCGCCGCCCTGAATTCCCCTCCGCCAGCCCATAATACCCCTCGCTGCCCCCGCCGCCCTGAATTCCCCTCCGCCAGCCCATAATACCCCTCGCTGCCCCCGCTGCCCCGAACGCCCCCACCAGCCCATAATACCCCCCGCCACCCTGAATTCCCCTCCGCCAGCCCATAATACCCCCCACCGCCCCGAATGCCCCTGCCAGCCCATAATACCCCTCGCTGCCCCCACCCGCCCATAATACCCCCCACTGCCCCCTGCCAGCCTCAACACCCCCCGCCAGCCCATAATACTCTCTGCTGCCCCCTCCCAGCCCCTAACACCCCCCGCTGCTCCCCCGCCAGCCCCTAACACCCCCTTCTTCCCCCCTGCCAGCTTATAACCCCCCTGCTGCCCCCTGCCAGCCCCTAACCCCCCGCTGCTCTCCTGCCAGCTTATAACCCCCCCCGCTGCCCCCTCCCAGCCCCTAACACCTCCCCGCTGCCCCCCGCCAGCCCCTAACACCCCCTTCTTCCCCCGCCAGCTTATAACCCCCCCGCTGCCCCCTGCCAGCCCATAACCCCCCCCGCTGCCCCCCGCCAGCCCCTAACACCCCCTGCTGCTCTCCTGCCAGCCCATAACCCCCTGCTGCCCCCTGCCAGCCCCTAACACCCCCACTTTCCCCCCACCAGCCCCTAACCCCCCCGCTGTCCCCTGCCAGCCCCTAACATCCCCACTTCCCCCCTGCCAGCCCATAACCCTCCTGCTGCCCCCTGCCAGCCCCTAACACCCCCGCTGCCCCCTGCCAGCCCCTAACACCCCCACTTCCCCCTGCCAGCCCATAACCCTCCTGCTGCCCCCTGCCAGCCCCTAACACCCCCTGCTCCCCCCCCCACCAGCCCATACTACGCCCCTCAGCCGGTGACAAAGTTCTCAAAAAATTCCAGACACCCCCATTTCCTAGTGCTGCAAATTCCAGTCCCGGAGACACCCCCGGACCCCCCAGCCAACCCCTCCATCCGCATCCTCCCCACCAAACCCTCCCCCTGCAAGCCCCCCTGACCCCCCCTTGGTCCCTGCCCCCCGCCAGCCTCCCCCACGCTATCCTTCCCCCCTCACTTCTGCCCCCTGCCCCCCAGGTTCGAGCTGCCCCGAATACAGATCTGTGGGCTGGCCAGCGCCGACTGGGTGACCGAGCTCCGGGGGCTCTGGGAGAAGAAAGGTGGGTGCGACCCCCAACCCCTCCCGCTGGGGGTGGGGACCCCAGATCCTACAGGTTGGGGGGGTGGGTCTCACAGGGGGGCACACGGGGGAAGAGGGGGAGGCCCTGCGCTGGGTGGGGCGGGCAGGGCAGCATGGCAGTGGGGTGCTGGGGGGTGGAGCTGACACTGCCGGGGGGCAGGGGGGCGAGGGCCCTCCCGTCTGGCCCAACCAGGTCACCAACTCACCATGTCCTGCAGAAGCCGGAAGGATTGATGCCCGCCAAGGGGGCGGGGGGCCGGCTCCGAACCCCCCCAATGCGCCCCTGGCCCCCAACGCCTACCCCCCCATGCCCAGCACAGCCCGACCCCTAGAATCCCATGGATCCACAGATGGACCCCCCCGGAGCCGCCTGCAGCCCCAGAGCCCCACGGCCAGACCCCCAGAGCCCCACGGACCCACGGCCAGCCCTATGGAGCCCCACGGACCCTCAGACGGACCCCCAGCGCCACACGGACCCACGGCCAGACCCCCAGATCCCCACGGACCCTCAGACAGACCGTCGGCACCGCACGGACCCACGGCCAGCCCCACGGATGAAGCCCTGACCACCGGTGAGCTCACAGCTGGGATCCCCCATGAGGGGGACTCTCTGTGGGGCTGGGATCCCCCAAGGGGGAAGGGATCCTTACCCCCCCGAGTTTCTAACCCCCTCTCCCTTTGTCTTGCAGACCCCGTTTGGGGGCCTGGCCTGGCGCCCCGGAAGGGGGAGGGAGCAGGCGATGGGCCCCCCCCCCCCACAGCCCCGTCACTACCTCACGGCCGTGCCGGTGCTGGTGGGCATCATCCTGGTGCTGGTGGGGGTCCTGACCTACATGCTCTGCCGGAGGCACCAGCGGGCCCCCCCGGGACCTGGCTCCCCCCACAGAGACTCAGGTGAGCAGGGCAGCAGGGTTGGGAGGCCCTGCTTCCATGGGGGGGACTGACTATTTACCCCGGTCTATGCCCCCTGCACCCCCCACAGCTGATCCACCCCCACCCCTGGTCTGTGCCCCCCTGCACCCCCCATAGCTGATCCACCCCGGTCTGTGCCCCCCTGCACCCCCCACCGCTGATCCATCCCCATCCCTGGTCTGGGCCCCCCTGCACCCCCCACAGCTGATCCACCCCCACCCCCAGTCTGTGACCCCCTGCACTCCCCACGGCCGATCCACACCCCCTTCCTGGTCTGTGCCCCCCACGTTCCCCCCCATGGCCGATCCACCCCCCTGTCTGTGTCCCCCACGTTCCTCCCCCAGATAATCTACCCCCACCTCCGATCTGTGCCCCCTGGCTAATCCACCCCCCATTCTTGATCTGTGCCCCCCACATTTCCCCCACAGCCGATCCACCCTCCTCCCTGGTCTGTGCTCCCCACATCCCCCCCACAGCTAATCCATCCCCCACCCCCAATCTGTGCCCCCCTGCACCTCCTATGGCCAATCCACCCCTATCCCTGGGCTCTGAGCCCCTCCAGGTCATTTTCCTAGACACTCCCCCGCTGTGCCCCATCTCTGCCCAGTCTCGTCCCCCCACCACTGGGCCCCCCGACTACTCCCCCAGACCCAGGGCGTGGGGGTTGTTTCTCCTCCCGATTTATCCCCTCCACCTTGCCCACTCTTCTGCTACCCGTGGGGAGCTCCTCAGAGTGGGCCCTGGCCGGGCTGGGTTGGGGGGGTCCTTGGTTTGCTCTTACCCCCCTGTTTTATTGCCCCCCCCCCCCAGGCACCGGGACGCTGTACTATCCATGCGAGCTGGGCTGATGGACCGCTACCCCCACGAACGGACCCCAGCACCGAATCCCCACTGATCTCCTTGGGGGTGGGGGGGTGATGGTATGCAGGGGAGGGGGTTTGGGGGTCTAACAACCAGCCTCCTACTTGATGAAGGACCCCGGCTCCGGGGGGGGGGCCCCCCGCAGAGCTGCCCCCCACACTAAGCTAATCTCTAACCACAGACGAGGTACACTGGCTCTGGGGAGATGCACGCGTCCTGCCCCCGCCCCGCAGAGCCCCCACTAATTTATTCCCCTTGTACAGAATGTCAGAGCTTTAATACAGAGGTTTGTAGGAGGCTGCGGCTGGTTATTCATGGGGGTGGGCACGGTTTTGGGGTGTCCCCCCCGGTGCCTCCCAGATCCCTGCATTTGTGCCAGGAGGGCTCTCCAAGGGTCTCTCTGGGGGGAGGGGGCGGCACCTGGAACTGGCCTGAACCCCCAGTGTGCAAGGGGGGCCCCCCTGAGACTGATGGGGGGGCAACTCTGGAGAGAGACCCCCCCCATCCCGCCTCCAGCTACCAGACACTTTCACTTCCTCTGTGCGGAGGCCGGAGCGGGGGCGGGATCGGTGTGGAACCCGGACGTGTGTGTGGGGGGGATGGGATTTACACTGGGGGGGAGACCCAAATGGGGGGCTCCCTGCTCCTGCACTTCTAGGCATGGGGCTGCCCCACTGCCAGCTCCTGCCCCATCCCCCCCCCCAGGTGCGCAGCATGGGACAATTTGGGTATTTTCCCCTTTTATTTAACACAGGCAGTAGAAAAAACAGCCCCCGCCTGCCCCCGAGCTGAGACTCGGTGACTGTGTGGGTCAGAGCATGTTCCCGGTACGCCCGGGGGGTGGGAGGACACCAGTCCATATGTTGGAGCGTGGCCCAGCCGCCGTGTTGATCCCACGCCACGCCACGCCTGAGATCCCGTCTCATCCCAGGGCTTGCCTGACCCCCAGCGCGTGCTGCGGCGTGTCCCGGGGCCTCTTCACGTGTCCGACGGGTCACAGCTGTGGCAAACGGCAGAGCCCAGCGGCGATCCCGTGTCCTTGGCGTGTCCTTGGCGTGTGCCAAGCTCCCGGCGGCGCCCCCTACTGCTCCAGCATGTGCTCGCAGGTGCGGGCCAGCTCCCCGAGCTTCACCCGGGCGTAGTCGACCCGGTTAAGCGCCATCTGGCAGCCCTCGCGGGCCGAGTAGCTGGAGCCTTCGTGGGGCTGCCCCGTGGCCACCTGTGTGGGGGGGAGACGGCAGAGAGAAGGGGTGAGCCTGAGCGCCCCCGCGCCGGCCCCGCCCCCCCGTGCTGGCCCCGCCCCCTCACCTGGGTGAGGTAGCGGATCTGGCCCGAGAGCTCCGACTCCACTTTCTGCACCGAGGCGGTGAACTGGGCGGCCTGACGCTCCAGCAGCCGCTCGTTCGGCTTCTCCTTCGACAGCTCCAGGATCACGATCCCTGGGGGGCGGGCGGGGGTGAGGGGGCGCCCCGATTAACCCCCCCTCCTGGACGGGGCGGGAGCCTAGTACCAAAGCGCCCCCCTGTTCCAGGCCTGACACGCTGGCTGGAACTGCCCTGGCACCCTGCCCCGCCCCAGGGGATCCCCCGGCTCCCCCTCCCCCCGGGGGAATTCCCCGGTTCCCCCCAGGGGATCCCGCACCCCCACCCCAGGGGAATTCCCTGGTTCCGCCCAGGGGATCCTCCAGCTCCCCCTCCTCCCGGGGGAATTCCCCAGTTCCCCCCAGGGGATCCCCAGCACCCCCACCCGCCCCAGGGGATCTCCCAGCTCCCCCTCCTCCCAGGGGAATTCCCCAGTTCCCCCCAGGGGATCCCCCAGCACCCCCACCCCAGGGGATCTCCCAGCTCCCCCTCCCCCCAGGGGAATTCCCCGGCTCCCCCTCCCCCCAGGAGAATTCCCCAGTTCTCCCCAGGGGGATCCCCCAGCACCCCCACCTGCCCGAGGGGATTCCCCCGCTCCCCCTCCTCCCAGGGGAATTCCCTGGTTCCGCCCAGGGGATCCCCCAGCACCCCCACCCCACCCCAGGGGATCTCCCAGCTCCCCCTCCCCTAGGGGAATTCCCCGGCTCCCCCTCTCCCCGGGGGAATTCCCCAGTTCTCCCCAGGGGGATCCCCCAGCACCCCCACCCGCCCCAGGGGATCCCCCAGCTCCCCCTCCCCCAGGGGGAATTCCCTGGTTCCCCCCAAGGGATTCCCCAGCACCCCCACCCGCCCCAGGGGATCCCCCGGCTCCGCCTCCCCCCAAGGGATTCCCCAGCACCCCATCCCTGCAGCCCCTGCCCTGCCCTTTAGCCACGCCCCCGCCCTCAGCGGCCCGGCCCCGCCCCTGCCCGCGCTCTGCGGCCCGGCCCCGCCCCCTGGAGCTGGCTCCGCCTCTCCCCACGCTCTGCGGCCAGGCCCCGCCCCCTGGAGCTGGCTCCGCCCTCCTCGCGCTCTGCAGCCCGGCCCCGCCCCCCGGCGCTGGCTCCGCCCCTCCTCGCGCTCTGCAGCCCGGTCCCGCCCCCTGGAGCTGGCTCCGCCCCTCCCCGTGCTCTGCAGCCCGGCCCCGCCCCCTGGAGCTGGCCCCGCCCCGGCCCCCTGGAGCTGGCTCCGGCCCTCCCCACGCTCTGCGGCCAGGCCCCGCCCCCTGGAGCTGGCTCCGCCCCGGCCCCCTGGAGCTGGCTCCGCACCTCCCCGCGCTCTGCGGCCCGGCCCCGCCCCCTGGAGCTGGCTCCGCCCCTCCCCCGTGCTCTGCAGCCCGGCCCCGCCCCCTGGAGCTGGCTCCGCCCCGGCCCCGCCCTCAGGCGCTGGCTCCGCACCTCCCCGCGCTCTGCGGCCCGGCCCCGCCCTCAGGCGCTGGCCCCGCCCCTACCCGCGCTCTGCGGCCCGGCCCCGCCCCCAGGCGCTGGCCCCGCCCCTACCGGCGATCTGCGGCCCGGCCCCGCCCCCGGCCCCGCCCCTACCCGCGCTCTGCAGCCCGGCCCGGCCCCCTGGGCGCTGGCTCCGCCCCTTCCCGCGCTCTGCAGCCCGGCCCCGCCCCCCGGCGCTGGCCCCGCCCCTACCCGCGCTCTGCAGCCCGGCCCCGCCCCGCCCCCCGGCGCTGGCCCCGCCCCTACCCGCGCTCTGCAGCCCGGCCCCGCCCCTACCCGCGCTCTGCAGCCCGGCCCCGCCCCGCCCCCCCCCCGGCGCTGGCCCCGCCCCTACCCGCGCTCTGCAGCCCGGCCCCGCCCCCTGGAGCTGGCCCCGCCCCTCCCCGCGCTCTGCGGCCCGGCCCCGCCCCCAGGCGCTGGCCCCGCCCCTCCCAGCGCTCTGCGGCCCGGCCCCGCCCCCCCGGCGCTGGCCCCGCCCCTACCCGCGCTCTGCGGCCCGGCCCCGCCCCCAGGCGCTGGCCCCGCCCCTACCCGCGCTCTGCGGCCCGGCCCCGCCCCCCGGGTTCTGGCAACGCCCCTCTCCGCGCTCTGCAGCCCGGCCCCGCCCCGCCCCCCGGCGCTGGCCCCGCCCCTACCCGCGCTCTGCAGCCCGGCCCCGCCCCGCCCCCTGGCGCTGGCCCCGCCCCTACCCGCGCTCTGCATCCCGGCCCCGCCCCGCCCCCCGGCGCTGGCCCCGCCCCTACCCGCGCTCTGCAGCCCGGCCCCGCCCCCGCCCCCGGCGCTGGCCCCGCCCCTACCCGCGCTCTGCAGCCCGGCCCCGCCCCGCCCCCGGCGCTGGCCCCGCCCCTACCCGCGCTCTGCAGCCCGGCCCCGCCCCGCCCCCCGGCGCTGGCCCCGCCCCTACCCGCGCTCTGCAGCCCGGCCCCGCCCCGCCCCCCGGCGCTAGCCCCGCCCCTACCCGCGCTCTGCAGCCAGGCCCCGCCCCCCGGCGCTGGCCCCGCCCCTACCCGCGCTCTGCAGCCCGGCCCCGCCCCCAGGCGCTGGCCCCGCCCCTACCCGCGCTCTGCAGCCCGGCCCCGCCCCCAGGCGCTGGCCCCGCCCCTACCCGCGCTCTGCAGCCCGGCCCCGCCCCCGGCGCTGGCCCCGCCCCTACCCGCGCTCTGCAGCCCGGCCCCGCCCCCTGGAGCTGGCCCCGCCCCTACCCGCGCTCTGCGGCCCGGCCCCGCCCCCTGGAGCTGGCCCCGCCCCTACCCGCGCTCTGCAGCCCGGCCCCGCCCCCGGCGCTGGCCCCGCCCCTCCCCGCGCTCTGCGGCCCGGCCCCGCCCCCAGGCGGCTGGCCCCGCCCCTCCCCGCGCTCTGCAGCCCGGCCCCGCCCCGCCCCCGGCGCTGGCCCCGCCCCTACCCGCGCTCTGCGGCCCGGCCCCGCCCCCAGGCGCTGGCCCCGCCCCTCTCCGCGCTCTGCAGCCCGGCCCCGCCCCGCCCCCCGGCGCTGGCCCCGCCCCTACCCGCGCTCTGCAGCCCGGCCCCGCCCCGCCCCCTGGCGCTGGCCCCGCCCCTACCCGCGCTCTGCATCCCGGCCCCGCCCCGCCCCCCGGCGCTGGCCCCGCCCCTACCCGCGCTCTGCAGCCCGGCCCCGCCCCGCCCCCGGCGCTGGCCCCGCCCCTACCCGCGCTCTGCAGCCCGGCCCCGCCCCGCCCCCGGCGCTGGCCCCGCCCCTACCCGCGCTCTGCAGCCCGGCCCCGCCCCGCCCCCCGGCGCTGGCCCCGCCCCTACCCGCGCTCTGCAGCCCGGCCCCGCCCCGCCCCCCGGCGCTAGCCCCGCCCCTACCCGCGCTCTGCAGCCAGGCCCCGCCCCCCGGCGCTGGCCCCGCCCCTACCCGCGCTCTGCAGCCCGGCCCCGCCCCCAGGCGCTGGCCCCGCCCCTACCCGCGCTCTGCAGCCCGGCCCCGCCCCCAGGCGCTGGCCCCGCCCCTACCCGCGCTCTGCAGCCCGGCCCCGCCCCCGGCGCTGGCCCCGCCCCTACCCGCGCTCTGCAGCCCGGCCCCGCCCCCTGGAGCTGGCCCCGCCCCTACCCGCGCTCTGCGGCCCGGCCCCGCCCCCTGGAGCTGGCCCCGCCCCTACCCGCGCTCTGCAGCCCGGCCCCGCCCCCGGCGCTGGCCCCGCCCCTCCCCGCGCTCTGCGGCCCGGCCCCGCCCCCAGGCGCTGGCCCCGCCCCTCCCCGCGCTCTGCAGCCCGGCCCCGCCCCGCCCCCGGCGCTGGCCCCGCCCCTACCCGCGCTCTGCAGCCCGGCCCCGCCCCGCCCCGCCCCCGGCGCTGGCCCCGCCCCTACCCGCGCTCTGCAGCCCGGCCCCGCCCCGCCCCGCCCCCGGCGCTGGCCCCGCCCCTACCCGCGCTCTGCAGCGAGGCGCCGATCTCGCGCTCCAGCTCCTCCAGGACCCGCAGCCGCTCGTTGGCGACGCTGTAAGTGGCCATGGCCCCGCGCGCCGGCCCCGCCCCGCCGCTCTCAGCGCATGCGCCGGCCGCGCTCCGCCCCTCCCCCCGGCGCTACATCTGCTTGGGCCGGCGCACGTGACCCGGAAGCGATGGACGGGGCGGGGCCTGGCGCGGCCTGGAGGAGCCACGTGCGCCGGGAGCTGGAGCGGCGCGAGCGCGAGACGCGGCGGCTGCGGGGCCTGGTGCAGAGCCGTGAGCGGGGGCGGGGCCAGAGCCGGGGGGCGGGGCCTGGTGCAGAGCCGTGAGCGGGGGCGGGGCCAGAACCGGGGGGCGGGGTCTGGTGCAGAGTGGGGGGCGGGGCCAGAGCCAGGGGGCGGGGCCTGGTGCAGAGCGGGGGGCGGGGCCAGAGCCGGGGGGCGGGACCTGGTGCAGAGCCGTGAGCGGGGGCGGGGCCATAGCCAGGGGCAGGGCCTGGTGCAGGGCGGGGTCAGAGCCGGGGGGCGGGGCCTGGTGCAGAGCCGTGAGCGGGGGCGGGGCCAGAGCCGGGGGGCGGGGCCTAGTGCAGAGCCCTGAGCGGGGGCGGGGCCAGAGCCGGGGGGCAGGGCCTGGTGCAGAGCCATGAGCGGGGGCGGGGCCAGAGCATGGGGGCGGGGCCTGGTGCAGAGCGGGGGGCGGGGCCAGAGCCGGGGGGGCGGGACCTGGTGCAGAGCCGTGAGCGGGGGCGGGGCCATAGCCAGGGGCAGGGCCTGGTGCAGGGCGGGGTCAGAGCCGGGGGGCGGAGCCTGGTGCAGAGCCGTGAGCGGGGGCGGGGCCAGAGCCGGGGGGCGGGGCCTAGTGCAGAGCCCTGAGCGGGGGCGGGGCCAGAGCCGGGGGGCAGGGCCTGGTGCAGAGCCATGAGCGGGGGCGGGGCCAGAGCATGGGGGCGGGGCCTGGTGCAGAGCGGGGGGCGAGGCCAGAGCCGGGGGGCGGGGCCTGGCGCAGAGCCGTCAGCGAAGGCGAGGCCATAGCCTGGGGGCGGGGCCTGGTGCAGAGCGTGGGGCGGGGCCAGAGCCGGGGGGCGGGGCCTGGTGCAGAGCGGGGGACGGGGCCTGGTGCAGAGCCGTGAGCGGGGGCGGGGCCATAGCCGGGGGCAGGGCCTGGTGCAGAGCGTGGGGGCGGGGCCAGAGCCAGGGGGCGCGGCCTGGTGCAGAGCGGGGGCCGGGGCCAGAGCCGGGGGGCGGGGCCTGGTGCAGAGCCGTGAGCGGGGGCGGGGCCAGAGCCTGGGGGCGGGGCCTGGTGAAGAGCGGGGGGCGGGGCCAGAGCCAGGGGCGGGGCCTGGTGCAGAGCCGTGAGCGGGGCCTCTTGCAGAGCGGGGGGCGGGACCAGAGCCGGGGGGCGGGGCCTGGTGCAGAGCCGTGAGCGGGGGCGGGGCCAGAGCCAGGGGGCGCGGCCTGGTGCAGAGCGGGGGGCGGGGCCAGAGCCGGGGGGCGGGGCCTGGTGCAGAGCCGTGAGCGGGGGCGGGGCCAGAGCCAGGGGGCGCGGCCTGGTGCAGAGCGGGGGGCGGGGCCAGAGCCTGGTGCAGAGCCCTGAGCGGGGGCGGGGCCAGAGCCTGGGGGCGGGGCCTGGTGAAGAGCGGGGGGCGGGGCCAGAGCCAGGGGCGGGGCCTGGTGCAGAGCCGTGAGCGGGGGGCCTCTTGCAGAGCAGGGGGCGGGGCCAGAGCCGGGGGCAGGGCCTGGTGCAGAGCGGGGGGCAGGGCCAGAGCCAGGGGGCGGGGCCTGGTGCAGAGCTGTGAGCGAAGGCGGGGCCATAGCCTGGGGGCGGGGCCTGGTGCAGAGCCGTGAGCGGGGGCGGGGCCATAGCCTGGGGGCGGGGCCTGAGCCTGGGGCGGTCTTGATGCAGAACCGTGAGTGAGGGGCGGGGCCTGGGCCATGAGTTGGGGGGCACAGCAGAGTCCTGACCCCCAGTCCCCCACGCTCTAACCCACCAGCCCCCACTCCCCTCCCAGAGCTGGGGAGAGAACCCAGGAGTCCTGACCCCCAGTCCCCCCCCGCTCTAACCCACCAGCCCCCACTCCCCTCCCAGAGCTGGGGAGAGAACCCAGGAGTCCTGGCTCCCAGCCCCCCCTGCTCTAACCACCAGCCCCCACTCCCCTCCCAGAGCTGGGGAGAGAACCCAGGAGTCCTGGCTCCCAGCCCCCCTGCTCTAACCACCAGCCCCCACTCCCCTCCCAGAGCCGGGGATAGAACCCAGGAGTCCTGGCTCCCAGCCCCCCGTGCTCTGACCCACCGGCCCCCATTCCCCTCCCAGAGCCGGGGAGAGAACCCAGGAGTCCTGGCTCCCAGCCCCCCGTGCTCTGACCCACCGGCCCCCATTCCCCTCCCAGAGCCGGGGAGAGAACCCAGGAGTCCTGGCTCCCAGCCCCCCGTGCTCTGACCCACCGGCCCCCATTCCCCTCCCAGAGCTGGGGAGAGAACCCAGGAGTCCTGGCTTCCAGCCCCTCGCCTTTCTTCACTTGCAGATGAGAAACTCCTGGAGCGCAGGGACCTGGAGCGGCTGCTGGCAGAGAAACTTCAGATGGAGTCGGGGACCCAGGAATCCAGGTGAAGCTGGGACCATAATTCTCTGCTCCCGGTGGCTGTGGGTTGGGAGTGAGGGGCACTGCAGAGCTGGGGGGGGGGGGCGGGCTGGGCTGGCAGGGGCTGCAGGTCGGGAGTGAGGGGCACTGCAGTACTGTGGGGGGGCTGTGACCCAGTCCTCCCTTTGTGCCCCCCAGGACCCCGCTGGAGCTGGCATCCCTGCAGCTGCAGCAGGCGGTGGAGCTGGCGGAGCTGCGGGGGGCCGAGGAGGAGGTGAGTCGGGGAGGCACCATGGGGGGGTGAAGCAGCGTCCGTGCGACTAACCCCCCCCGTCTCCCCCCTGTAGCTGGCCCAGAGCGTGTCCCATCTGAGCGACGCCCTGAAATGCAGCGAGGCCGAATGCCAGGAGCAGCGGGCCAGGTGAGCCCCCGATTTCCCCCCCCCATGTCCCCCATCTCCTGGCCCTGGGGGACTCTAACCCGCCGGCGTGTCTCCCCCCAGGGCGAGGCGCTGTGCCCGGGAGCTGGCGGGGCTCTCAGAGCGCTGCCAGGAGCTGCAGGCCCAGCTGTGGGAGCGGGGCCAGGAGGCCGAGGGGCTGCGGGCGGCGCTGGGGGCGGCGCTGCGGGCGCGGGACCAGCTCGAGGCCCGGTGGGTGCAGGAGAAGCAGCTGGAGGCACAGAGGGTGAACGAGGCCAACGCCCGGGAGGAAAGGTGAGTCCCCTGTCCCCCCCCAAGGGCACCAGGCCCCCCTGCATTGCCCTCCTAGGTAAAGCCCCCCATGACCCCCCCAGACCAGGCACAGCTACCCCACATGCCCTCCCTGCCTTGAGCAGTGACAGCCACTTCTCCGTCCCCCCCCCCTCACAGGGAAATGAGGGGTGAGCGCCTGTGCCCCCCCAGCTGGGCACCCCCCTACCTGTCTGTCTGTGCCCCCCACAGGTACCGGAACCAGGTGTCTCGGCTACACCAGAAGCTGGAGAGGCTGTGGCTGGGAGGAACAGCTGGGTAATGACCCCCCCATATCCTGGCATGCCCCCCCCCCGCTTCCATGCCCCTGCCCTGGCATGCCCCCCCTTTACCATGAACACCACACCTGTTCCTCAGATCCCGCCCCCATAACTTTCCCCTGCCCTGCCCAGCTGGGCTGGCAGCAGCCTGGACACCCCACCCCAGAGACAGCTGCAATTGGGGGCCTGGTGAGCAGTCCCCTCTCCTGTCCAGGCCCAGGCTGGGAGAGAGGGGCAGGAGGGGCTGGTTGTGTACCCCCAAATTAACACCCTTCCCCCACCCAGAACCTCCTGGCTGGGCGCGGAGCTGGTGATGAGTGAAAACACATCCTGCGAGGAGCTGGTGAGAGGGGAGTGGGGGCTGGTGGATCAGAGCGGGGGGGCTGGGAGCCAGGACTCCTGGGTTCTCTCCTCGGCTCTGGGAGGGGAGTGGGGCTGGTGGGTCAGAGCAGGGGGTATGGGAGCCAGGACTCCTGGGTTCTCTCCTGGGCTCTGGGGGGGTTCTGGGAGCCAGGACTCCTGGGTTCTCTCCCCGGCTCTGGAAGGGGAGCAGGGGCTGGTGGGATAGAGCAGGGGGGATGAGAGCCAGGACTCCTGGGTTCTCTCCCTGGCTCTGGAAGGGGAGTGGGGCTGGTGGGTCAGAGCAGGGGGTATGGGAGCCAGGACTCCTGGGTTCTCTCCTCGGCTCTGGGAGGGGAGTGGGGCTGGTGGGTCAGAGCAGGGGGTATGGGAGCCAGGACTCCTGGGTTCTCTCCTGGGCTCTGGGGGGGTTCTGGGAGCCAGGACTCCTGGGTTCTCTCCCCGGCTCTGGAAGGGGAGCAGGGGCTGGTGGGATAGAGCAGGGGGGATGAGAGCCAGGACTCCTGGGTTCTCTCCCTGGCTCTGGAAGGGGAGTGGGGCTGGTGGGTCAGAGCAGGGGGTATGGGAGCCAGGACTCCTGGGTTCTCTCCTTGGCTCTGGGAGGGGAGTAGGGGCTGGTGGGTCGGAGCAGGGGGTTCTGGGAGCCAGGACTCCTGGGTTCTCTCCTTGGCTCTGGGAGTGGGGGCTGGTGATGAGTGAAAACACATCCTGCGAGGAGCTGGTGAGAGGGGAGTGGGGGCTGGTGGGTCAGAGCGGGGGGGCTGGGAGCCAGGACTCCTGGGTTCTCTCCCCGGCTCTGGAAGGGGAGCAGGGGCTGGTGGGATAGAGCAGGGGGGATGAGAGCCAGGACTCCTGGGTTCTCTCCCTGGCTCTGGGAGGGAGTGGGGCTGGTGGGTCAGAGCAGGGGGTATGGGAGCCAGGACTCCTGGGTTCTCTCCCCAGCTCTGGGAGGGGAGTGGGGGCTGGTTGGTCAGAGCAGGGGGGCTGGGAGCCAGGACTCCTGGGTTCTCTCCCCAGCTCTGGGAGGGGAGTGGGGCCTGGTGGGTTAGAGCAGGGGGCGCTGGGAGCCAGGAGTCCTGGGTTCTCTCCCCAGGTCTGGGAGGGGAGTGGGGGCTGGTGGGTCAGAGCAGGGGGCTGGGAGCCAGGACTCCTGGGTTCTCTCCCCAGCTCGGGGAGGGGAGTGGGGGCTGGTGAGTTAGAGCAGGGGGGGCTGGGAGCCAGGACTCCTGGGTTCTCTCCCCGGCTCTGGGAGGGGAGTGGGGGCTGGTGGGTTAGAGCAGGGGGGGCCTGGGAGCCAGGACTCCTGGGTTCTCTCCCTGGCTCTGGGAGGGGAGTAGGGGCTGGTGGGTCGGAGCAGGGGGTTCTGGGAGCCAGGACTCCTGGGTTCTCTCCCCAGCTCTGGGAGGGGAGTGGGGGCGGGTGGGTCAGAGCAGGGGGAGCTGGGAGTCAGGACTCCTGGGTTCTCTCCCCGGCTCTGGGAGGGGAGTGGGGGCTGGTGGGTTAGAGCAGGGGGGCGCTGAGAGCCAGGACTCCTCGGTTCTCTCCCCAACTCTGGGAGGGGAGTGGGAGCTGGGGGGTGAGAGCAGGTGGGGTAGGAGCCAGGACTCCTGCGGTCTATGCCCAGTGTCAGGAGGATTGTGGGGTCCCACGGTTTGTCTTCCATCCCCCCCAGGCAGCAGTGGGGCTGGGTGCTGGGGGCAGCTCATCCCCTGCGAGAGGAGGAGAAACAAATGGCGAGGGACCAGGTAAGAGGCGGAGACCAGTGAGCCCCCTGTTCCCCCCCCACTGCCCCCTTTCTCCCAGCTGGGTTTTCACCCCAATTGTCCCCCCGCCCCTTTGTCGTTCCAGATCCGGTGCCCGGAGCCGCTGCTGAGCTGGACAGAGACGCCCCCTAAGCGGCTGCAGCGGGGACCCCCCCGTTCCTGGGAGCATTGGGGTGTCTGCGTGTGTTGGGCTCCAGCTCTGCCCTGCTTCCCCCATTCCCCCAGGGCTCATCCCCCCGCCCTTGTATGCAAACGCGGCCTCCCGCTCATGTCTAGCTTTGCATATGCATTGTGCTCATTTGCATAAAATCTCCCCTTCCCCTGGAGATGCTGCCTAGTGTGTGGGCCTCCCGCTGCCGCTCTAGCCCCCCCCCAGCCGCTCTCTATGGTTGTGGGGCAACTGGCTTTGGCCCAGACCCCCCCTCCAACCATAGAGCTGAGGCCTAGCCAGGTGCCTGCCTATGGCCAGGGAGGTGACGCTCTAGCCAATGTCTCTGTGGTTGGGGGGGGGGTGGCCTAGTGCAGTCCTCCAGGCCTGTTGCCATAGAGATGCAGGCCAGAGTGCCTCCTTGAGCACCATGTCCATGGTGATGAGACAGTTCTAGCCCTGGCTGAGTCCTCCTGGACCACCACCATAGAGTCCCACCACCCACAGCCGTTACCATAGAGATAGTGGGGGAGGGGCGCACATGAGCCATGTCTAGGCACAGTCTCTATGGCCAGTCCTAGAGTCCCTCTGGCCTCCACCCAGAGCATGGCAGCCTAGAGTGGGGGCTGAAGCCCAGGCCGCTCTAGACGCAGTTGTTAGGACTCTATGGTTAGCACCATAGAGAGGAAGACTTTGCATTTCAGGGAGGGGTACAGTCTAGGCAGGGGGTGGTTAGTCCTCCAGGACATAGAGATGAACTTAGAAACCCTCCCCCCCCCCACCTCTGTGGCTGAGATGCGCCCACCTCTGGGGCAGGGCGGCCGCTTATATGGGGACCCCTCGCCCGGCGCTGAGATGCGCCCACCTCTGGGGCAGGGCGGCCGCTTATATGGGGACCCCATGCCAGGCGCTGAGATTGGCCCACCTCTGGGGCAGGGCGGCCGCTTATATGGGGACCCCACGCCAGGCGCTGAGATGCGCCCACCTCTGGGGCGGGGCGGCCGTGGACCCGGGGACCCCTCGCCCGGCACCAAGATGCAGCCACCTCTGGGGCGGGGTGGCCATTTTCCAGGGACCCCTCACCCAGTGCAGAGATGCGGCCACCTCTGGGGCTGCTGGTGCCGAGGTCTGACACAGGAACCACACCCGGCCCCAGTTGATAGTTCCTTTACTTGTACCCTGTGCTCAGTGAGAGCCGCCCGCCCCCCGCCCACCCCACACACGGCTACAGCGCAACAGCCACAAATAAACAAAATCCCTGACCCACAGCATGAGCATCTGCAGCCCCTCCCAGGAGGGGGCCTAGGTCCTGACTCTACCCCCACCAGGCAGAGGCCCCTGGAGCAGACATGGGGGGCTGGGACACCCCCCGCTGAAAACCACTTTATAAATTCATGGCTAGATGAACAAGGGGCCACAGGCGCTGAAGCAGGAATAATGCCCAGAGAGGAATTCAGTGCTTTTCACTGGGGGGGTGAGCGGGAGCTGCCCCCCAGGAGCGGGGAGTTCCCCCTTCCAGAGCTCAGCAGGGGAGCCACAGTTAAAATTTCTGGGGGAGGAGGGAAGAGAAGGGACGCCCCCCCCCAAGTTAGACATTTAAAAGCCAGACCCCAGTTCTGGGGCCCACCCTGTACAGCAGTGAGATGGGGGGGCTTAGTGAGCCCCCCTCAGCGGGTAGGGGGCAGCATTAAAAAGCCCGGAGAGATACAGTTAAAATCCACCGCCCCACACCAGGGGCCAGGTCCCAGCTCCCTCCCCCCGCCCTCAGAAACCATCGTCATCCTGGTCGTCCTTGACTCCCCCCTTGAGCCGCAGGCGGGCGAAATCCTCGAAGACGATGTCGTCGTCCTGGCCGTAGCTGGGGTGGGGAGAGAGGGACAGATGTGGCATTAAGGGGGGGGGGGCTACTCCCTGCTGCCCCCCCACCAGCCTGTGGTAGACTGGTCCCTCTCCTAATCTAGGACCCTGCACTGGGGGGTGGGGGTGGGGAATCAGAAAGGAAAGCTCCCCGCCCCCCCCACAGCTTGTAACAGGAGACCCCCAGTCCCCTTCCCCCCCCCCCCGGAGAGTCTCTGGTAACCCACTCACCCCCCCCACAGATACAGCTAACTTAGTCCCTCCCCACGGGCCCCTCCCTGACACCGGTGTGTGGCGGGGCACAGCTAGGGGGCTTCCTGGGCACGGGGGAACATGGGGGGGCTCTTACTGGGTTTCAAATTCGATGAGGTTGGTGTCAACGGGGACGTCCGCTTCAGGGATAACTGGAGGGAGGGGAGAAAAAAGCATTAATCCTCCCAACCGGGCAACCTGCGACCCCTCGCCCCGTGCTGAGATGCGCCCACCTCTGGGGTGGGACGGCTGGTTACCCCTCGCCTGGTACTGAGATGCGGCCACCTCTGGGGCGGGGCGGGCGGTTACCCAGGGACCCCTCGCCTGCCGCTGAGATGCACCCACCTCTGGAGCGAGGTGGCTGGTTACACAGGGACCCCTTGCCCGGAGCTGAGATGCGCCCACCTCTGGAGCGAGGTGGCTGGTTACACAAGGACCCCTTGCCCAGAGCTGAGATGCGGCCACCTCTAGAGAGGGGCAGCCAGTGACCCAGGGGCTCTATTTAACTCTTACCTGACTGGGGCCGAGCCGGTGCAAACGCCTCGGGCGGCTTGGGGTGCATTAGCACAAAGGGCAGCTCCACAGACACGTCGCTGCGGGAAGAGTGAAGGGGATAGTGAGAGGGGGGTAGGGAAGGGGGAACCGGGTGGGGGGGGGAGAACATGTGACCAGGTACTTACCCTCCCCGCGATACAACCAGCTTCACCTTCACCCGGTACGAGACCAGAATCCCCAGCACCTCCTTGTTTGCCCCCTCCTTGACTCTGAAATAGAGCGCGGGGTCAGCATGCGCCTGCTTCTGGGGCGAGGCAGCTGGTTACAGGGACTCCTCGCCCAGCACTGAGATGCGCCCACCTCTGGGGCGGGGCGGCCGGTTACCCAGGGACTCCTGGCCCGGCGCTGAGATGTGCCCACCTCTGGGGTGGGAAGGCCAGTTACACGGGGACACCTCACCTGGCGCTGAGATGCGCCCACCTCTGGGGCGGGGCATCCGGTTACCCAGGGACCCCTGGCCCGGCGCTGAGATGCGCCCACCTCTGGGGCGGGGCGGCCGGTTACCCAGGGACCCCTCGCCCGGTGCTGAGATGTGCCCACCTCTGGGGTGGGAAGGCCGGTTACACGGGGACACCTCGCCCGGTGCTGAGATGCGCCCACCTCTGGGGCGGGGCGATGGGTATAAAGCCCCCCCGGCCCCGCTCACATGGTGCTGGAGGCCAGGTTGGTGTCCTCGTGTTTGAGTTTCCCGTCCAGCGCCAGGCCCCGCTTCTCCCGGTTCTGGCTCAGCAGCGGCGTCAGGGTGTAAACCCGGCAGAACGTGGAGCTGGGTGACACCTGGTCACTGGGCACAGAGCAGGTGGGGGGTCAGGGGCTGGGTCTCCTCCTAGCCCCCCAGCCAGGCACCCCCCCAAGCAAACCCAAGCCCCCTCCCTGCCCCCCCAGAGAACCTCCTTGCACCCCCCAGCCCCCTCCCTGTCCCCCTAGCCAGAGACCCCCCCATGCACCCCCAGCCCACTCCCTGCCGCGTCAGCCAGGGACCCCTCCCTTGCAATCCCACCCAGGGACCCCCCAGTGCACTCCCCGCCCCGCCCCCCGTGGATCTCTGACACCGGTGGGGGGGTCACTCACTCCTGCTCGGTCTGGGCCACCGGACACTTGTACTGGGCCGTGCTGAAGAGGCAGATGTCTGCGTATTGTCGCACTGCGGAGGGGATGGGGGGGGTCAGGCTTGGGGGGGGCATGGGCAGCCCCCCCCCCCCTCACTTGCCCCCCGGGGTCATTCGCATCCCCTGTGCTGGGGAGGTTACCCTCCCTGGGCACATGACCCCCCCAGCACGGCCCCCCCAACACACAGCTCCCCCGTACCATCCCCCCAGCACGACCCCCCCCAACACACAGCCCCCACTACTCCCCCCGTACAATCCCCCCAGCACGACCCCCCCAACACACAGCCCCCCTGTACCATCCCCCCAGCACACAGCCCCCAACACACAGCCCCCCTACTCCCCCGTACCATCCCCCCAGCACACAGCCCCCCGTACCATCCCCCCAGCACAACCCCCCAACACAGCCCCCCCGTACCATCCCCCCAGCACACAGCCCCCCGTACCATCCCCCCAGCACGACCCCCCCAACACAGCCCCCCGTACCATCCCCCCCAGCACGACCCCCCCAACACACAGCTCCCCCTACTCCCCCCGTACAATCCCCCCAGCACACAGCCCCCTCGTACCATCCCCCCAGCACGACCCCCCCAACACACAGCCCCCCCATACCATCCCCCCAGCACACAGCCCCCCCGTACCATCCCCCCAGCACGACCCCCCCAACACACAGCCCCCCCATACCATCCCCCCAGCACACAGCCCCCTCGTACCATCCCCCCAGCACGACCCCCCCAACACACAGCCCCCCCATACCATCCCCCCAGCACACAGCCCCCCCGTACCATCCCCCCAGCACGACCCCCACAACACACAGCTCCCCCTACTCGCCCCGTACAATCCCCCCAGCACGACCCCCCCAACACACAGCTCCCCCTACTCGCCCCGTACAATCCCCCCAGCACACAGCCCCTCGTACCATCCCCCCAGCACGACCCCCCCAACACACAGCCCCCCGTACCATCCCCCCAGCACACAGCCCCCCTACTCCCCCCGTACAATCCCCCCAGCACACAGCCCCCCCGTACCATCCCCCCAGCACGACCCCCCCAACACACAGCCCCCCTACTCCCCCCAGCACAGCCCCGCGCCCCTGGACCCACCTGAAACCTTGATCTTCTTCACGCTCTTGCTCGAGTTGTTCGTCACGTGGACGTTCACGCTGATGGGCTCCCCATGGTAATACAGCTGGGGGGGGGACACACACCGCGGGGGTCAGTGCGAGGCCCCCCCAGCCTCTTGCCCAATGACAGGACCCCCCAGCCTCCCCCTGGGCCCCCAGCTCCGCCCACCCACCCCTACCCCGGATCCAGCCCCGCCCCAAACCCCACGTCCACTCCCCCGAACCAAGCCCCCTTGGATCCACCCCCCAGCCCCCCCACCTCCTTGTCCAGCGAGGCCTCCAGGTGCAGGGACCGGTCCGACATGAGGAAGTGCCGGGTGGTCTCGGCCATGGGCTGGGGGCCCGGCTTCTCGGGCGCGTACTGCACCTTCCGGATCACCAGCCGTACCGAGTTCCTGGGGTGGGGGGCGGGAGTCAGAGCCCGCCGGACGCCTGGGTTCTCTCCCCAGCTCTGGGAGGGGAGTGGGGGCTGGTGGTTAGAGCAGGGGGGCTGGGAGCTAGGACTCCTGGGTTCTCTCCCCGGCTCTGGGAGGGGAGTGGGGGCTGGTGGGTCAGAGCAGGGGGGGCTGGGAGCCTGGACTCCTGGGTTCTCTCCCCGGCTCTGGGAGGGGAGTGGGGGCTGGTGGGTCAGAGCAGGGGGGGCTGGGAGCCTGGACTCCTGGGTTCTCTCCCCGGCTCTGGGAGGGGAGTGGGGGCTGGTGGGTTGGAGCAGGGGGGGCTGGGAGCCAGGACTCCTGGGTTCTCTCCCCGGCTCTGGGAGGGGAGTGGGGTCTGGTGGGTCAGAGCAGGGGGGGCTGGGAGCCAGGACTCCTGGGTTCTCTCCCCAGCTCTGGGAGGGGAGTAGGGGCTGGTGGGTCAGATCTGGGGGGGCTGGGAGCCAGGACTCCTGGGTTCTCTCCCAGCTCTGGGAGGGGAGGAGGTCTCGCTCGCTGCCTGTCTGCAGCCTGCGCTGGGGGCTCACCCTGGGGTCTCCGGTACCTTTTGTGAATCTTTTCTTCCAGGGATTTGGCACAGAAAGCTCGGATCTCAAAATCGACCCCACAAGCCTGAGATTGTGAGAAAAAACCCATTAGCCCGGTGCCCCTCACTCCCAACCCGCAGCCCCTGCGCCCCCCGCCCCAGCTCTGCCGGTGCCCCTCACTCGCAACCCACAGCCCCTGCTAGCCTAGCACTGCCGGTGCCCCTCGCTCCCGACCCACAGCTCTGTCCCCTCCCAGCTCTGCCGGTGCCCCTTGCTCCTGACCCCCAGCTCTGCCCCCCCCCCCCGGCTCTGCCTGTGCCCCTCACTCCTGATCTGCAGCCCCTGCCTCCCGCCCCATGTCTGCCAGTGCCCCTCGCTCCCGACCCGCAGCCCCTGCTAGCCCAGTCCTGCCCCCCCCCCAACTCTGCCGGTGCCCCTCACTGTCAACTTGCAGCCCCTGCGAGCCCAGCCCAGCCCCCCCCCCCCCCGCCCTGTCGGTGCCCCTCACTCCCGACCCCCCCCAGTCTGTACCTTGCCCGTGTCCTCTGGGCCGGGTTGTAGCGTCACGGAGCAGGGCAGGTTCTGTGGGATCTGAGACACAGGGTGCGTTACATGGGGTTCTCCTGGGGGGTGAGGGGTGTCTCTCTTGGAAGATGAAGGGGGGTGCTGGGGGGGGTTCCCGGGGCTGTCTCGCCATGAAGGCAAAGGGAGGGCATTGGGGGGGTTCCTGGGGCTGCCTTGCAATGAAGGCAATGGGGGAACGTTGGGGGGGTAGGGGATCGGGGGGACTCACTGTGAAGGCAAAGAGGGGGCATTTGGGGGGTTCCCGGGGCTGTCTCGCTGTGAAGGCGATGGGGGAACGTGGGGGGGGTAGGGGATTGGGGGACTCACTGTGAAGGCAAAGTGGGGGCATTGGGGGTGTTCCCGGGGCTGTCTCGCTGTGAAGGCGATGGGGGCACGTGGGGGGGGGTAGGGGATCGGGGGACTCACCGTGAAGGCAAAGTGGGGGCATTGGGGGTGTTCCCGGGGCTGTCTCGCTGTGAAGGTGATGGGGGAACGTTGGGGGGGTAGGGGATCAGGGGGGACTCACTGTGAAGGCAAAGTGGGGGCATTGGGGGGGTTCCCGGGGCTGTCTCGTTGTGAAGGCGATGGGGGAACGTGGGGGGGGGGTAGGGGATCAGGGGGGACTCACTGTGAAGGCGAAGGGGGGGCATTGGGGGCGTTCCCGGGGCTGTCTCGCTGTGAAGGCAAAGGGAGGGCGATGGGGGGGTTCCTGGGACTGTCTCGCTGTGAAGGCGATGGGGGAACGTGGGGGGGGTAGGGGATCGGGGGGACTCACCGTGAAGGCAAAGGGGTGGGCGTTGGCCCCCAGTTTGCGCAGCAGCCGCTCCTGCAGCCGGGTGGGGGGGTGCCGCTCCTCGGGCAGGGGGGGCACGGGCTGGCAGGTGGCCGAGAACAGGTCCTTACGGAACGACAGGCCCAGCACGTCCAGGTCCTCGCGCCCATAGCGGAAGGCGCAGGTCAGCATCACAAACACTGGGGGGGGGGGGGGGGGGAGAACAAGGTGGGGGTGAGGGGAGGGGCCTCAGCCAGATCCGCCCCCACCTCCCCAGTCTCTTCCATCTCTCCTAGGGAAGCCGTCCCAGGCCTTCCCTTGGTTTGGTTGCCCTGATTCCCGCGAGGGGGCGACCGGAGCTGCCCGCCGGATTTGAGGTGTGGGCGTCCCATGGATTTAGAGAGAGGGGATCGGATATTTCTACTCATGGGGGATATTGCCCTCCTGCACAGAGTTCACGTGCCCCACAGATTTCTTTGCTTCCCCGCAGCAAAATGACTTCCTGATGGGGAAGAACAGAAGAGCGGCCAGCCTGGGTCAGACCGAGGGTCCATCGAGCCCAGGGTCCTGTCTGCCGACCACGGCCAGTGCCAGGCGCCCCCGAGGGAACGAACAGAACAGGGAATCACCAAGCAACCCAGCCCGTCGCCCATTCCCAGCTCTGGCAAACAGAGGCCAGGGACCCCATCCCTGCCCCGCCTGGCTAATAGCCATCGATGGGCCCGTCCTCTGGGATCTTCTCTAGTTCTTCTTTGAACCCTGGTATGGTCTTGGCCTTCACAACATCCCCTGGCGAGGAGTTCCCCAGGTTCCTTGTGCATCATGTGAAGAAATACTTCCTTTCGAAGAAATACTGCACGTGACCCCCCCCCCCCAGCGGTATGTTTCGACAGGGCAGGTGGCAGAGAGGCAAACCACTGTGGGGCAGGAGACGGGACTAGGGAAGACTCAGCTGGTGGCTCCTACCTTGCGCCGGCTCAGCTGCTAGACACAGCTGGGCTGGGGACGATGGGACTTCCTCTTCCCTTGCACAGCATCCGGGGCTGGGTCAGACCCACCCCAGATTTGTCCCTCGGCTGCAGAAAGTTCTGCCAACTCCCCACCCCCCACTTCCTGCACCTGGCACTCCTCAGCTGCAGGGGGAGGGATCCCTGTGCAGGGAGCTGCTCCCCCAGCCACCAAACCCCCATCTATATAGCCAGACCCTCCCGGCGAGCCTCACCCCACACCTAGAACCCGCCCCCCCCGCACCTGGACCACCCCAATGAGCCACCCATACCCAGCTCCCGCCCCACTAAGCCCCCCACACTCAGAACCCCTGCTGAGCTCTGTCTCACCCCCCACATATCCCAGAATCCCCCCACAAAAAGCCCCTGTGCATCCAGATCCCCTCCACACCCGGATCCCCCACTGAGCCGCCCGCACCCAGACTGCCCCACACAGAACCCCCTCAACCCACACCTGGATCCTGCCTTGCTGAGCCTGCCTGCCCGCACCTGGTGCCCTTGGCACAGCGGGGCAGGGTCCTGGGGTGTTTCTGGGGCTGGCCCGGTCCTTGCGCCGAGTCAGGGTTGGAGCCTCCACGTTTATCTGGCAAATCAAATGTGCCGAATTTTGCAGCGTTTTAAACCATTGCGTGCCTGAGTGCTCTTGCGGCTTCCCTGGAAAGTCCTTTTTCTGCGGGGAAGCGAAGAACTGTGCGGAGGACAGAAATTCTGCGCACGCGCAGTGGTGCACTCTCACCCCAGGAGTACATGATGTTTTCCCATGGGCTCCTGGCTCCTTTCCCATGGGACGCTGACACCCCCCACCCGGGAGAACAAAAACACAAGGGGTGGGCCTGAATGCTCAGCTCTGCCCCTACCCCCAGCCAGTCAGGGTCAAAGCAGGGAGTGAAGCCTAGAATTCCCCCCACGCCTCCTCTCACCTTTCCGATCCTTCAGGTACTCAGGGTCCACCAGCACCACGCCATCTGCACGGGAACCGGGGTGGGGGTGAGACTGGGACAGGATCCCACTGCCCTGTAGTAATCCCCAACCACCACTGCCCACCCCCCACTTTCTCCCCACACCCCCAACCACCCCATAGCCATCCCTACCCCCCATGGAGCCATCCCCAGCACCAGCCCTCCACCGCCCCCAAAGTACCCCATAGCTATCCCAACCCTCCACAAGCCATCCCCACAGCCAACCCTCCAGAGCCACCCCAACCACCCCCATCCGCCCACAGCCACCTGCTCCCCTAAACCCCAGCCCCCCATTACTCCCCAGAGCCTCTCCCAGCGCCCTTCCTGTGAATCCTTTCCCCAATTCCCATGGCCAGCCCCCCCCCATCAGCCCTCCAACTCCTCCCCAAACTCACCCACGGGATCCACCCGGTCCAGGTGATCCACGAAGTCCCGCTTTCCCAGGTAGACGGTGAGCTGTGGGGACAGACGGACATGGGGGTGGGAGTAGCGGGGGGGACAGACGGCACCCCGGGGGGGGGGGTCTCCCAGGTCAAGGCTCCTCCGAAGCAGGTTGCCAGAGCCCACAATGAACCTCCCCAGGCCCCTGCCCCCGTTACCTGGGTCCCCAGCCGTTTCGTGAACACCCGGATGCCTCGGGGCACCTCGCAGCGAATCCTGTCCAGCTCGAGGGGCTCCATTCCCCCACACCCCACACCCCCTGCCTTCTTCCAGCGCCGGCGTCTGTTTATCTGCCGGCTCCCAACTCCCCCGGACTCTACGGGGAGGGGCCCCCAGGGATGGGGGAAGCCAATCAGGAGGTGGGGGGGGCAGGTGCGTGGAGACCCAACGTAAACAAACCATCGCTCTGCAGTGGGGCGGGGGGGAGTTTAACCCTTTGCTACCTGGAGGCGGCAGGGCCCATCTCCCCACACCAGACCCTGACACGACCCCACCCCCGCCAATACCATGGAGAAGAGCCCCCCCAGGACCTCCCCCCACACTCTCCTGGGCCCTGCCTCCACCCCACAGGCCACGCCTCCGCCACCCCCAGCCTCTCTGTGCACAAGCCCCCCGGCCAAGCCGTGCGAGGACTGGGCGCTCACTCGCGCGTGCAAAGACCCGTGCGATGGGAGGGGGACAGGATCCTCGTTGTCAGCGCACGAGGGAGGAAACCAGGCAGGGGAGGAATCACCACAGCAAACCAAAGTGGGGAGCGACCATTTCTCACACACAGCGCCTGAGGCTGGGGGGGCAGGGGCTGCGGGTCGGGAGTGAGGGGCAGCGGCAGAGCGGGGGGGGGGGGCTGGGCTGTCACTCACCTTGCAATTGGGACTTGATTTCTTGAAGACCCTGGGGGGGGAAGACAGGGGTCAGAATTGACTGGTAGAAACCCCCCCCCCAAAAAAAACTCAGCCTCTCCCCCCATCCATCTCTGGGTACCCCAGGCTGACCTTTGACCCCTCCCCCCCAAAGCTCAGGCTTAGCTGGTTGCTATGGAAACAGGATCCAGACCAGCTGCCCTGGTGAAACCATAGCAACGGGAACATGGGGGGGGAAGCCTACGGGATCCTTGTTCCCCTCCCGCCCGGATGGGGGGGCAGGAGTGACCCAGGTCCTGCCCCCACCTCACCCTGAAAGGGGCCCCCACAGAATCCCTTCCCCGGCCCCCCAGATACAGGCCTGACCCACATGGCCTATTTCCCGGGCGTGGGGCAGGGAATTCCCCCAGCTCCAGCCCAGGGGACGGCACCCCCCATTTCTCCCCCCCAATCTGCCTGGGAGGGGGATCCCCACGCCAGCCCGCTCTTAGCCGGGGGGGGGGTGTGGGGATGGACAGAACAGGACCCAGGACTCTCCCCCCACACTTGGTCCCATAGGGGGGATTCAGAGCTGGTCTCCCCAACCCGCCGGCAACCCCCAGGTTGCTATGGAAACTGCCCGGGGGGGACAAATGGGCTGACTTTGGGGGTCATGGCCCTCGCCCCCACCCCCCCAGGAGCTAAGATGGGGGGGAAGGGACCATGGGGCTGCCTCCCCTCCCCCCCGGAAGGCGCAGCAATTTGTAGTGCGGCCTCAGAGCCGTGGGGGGGGGGGCAGGGCTGCCAGGGGCTGCGGGTTGGGAGGGAGGGGCACTGGCAGAGCTGGGGTGGGGGGGGCCGGGCTGCCAGGGGCTGTAGGTCAGGAGTGAGGGGCCAGGGCTTGGTGGAGGGGGGGCTGGCACGAGCTGGGGACATGCCTCTGACAGGACGTGGCGTTTCCTGTTTTGTTTCCTAGGCAGGATATTGTGAGGAAGTCCCGGGGGGGGGGGACGCGGGTGACAGTTGTGGGGGGGTGAGGCACGTGACAGTTGGGGGGTCTCCCTGCACCCCAGGATTCTGCTACTGGACCCCGATCCTGAGCCCGCTCCACGGCGACACCTGGGGGATGTGACGGAGTCGGGCCCCCTCCCTCCCCCGAGACAGGCCCCTGTACAAACAGCCACCCCACCCCAGAGGTGGCTGCATCTCCAGTCTGGGAGCTGTTTGGGGTCGGAACTGAGCCTTTTTTTGAAGCCAACTGGGGAGGGAACAACTGGGATCCCCCCTCCCCATCACGGCCCCTTCCCCCCTCACTTCTACTCCACTCCCCGCCCCCGGGGCAGTTACTGACATCCGACCGCTGAGCTCTGCGGCTTTCACTTCCTCTTTCTGACCCACCCCGGAGCCAGGAGAGTCCCCACAGCTCCCAACGGCCCCAAAGCCCAGGGCTGGGGGAGCAGGGGCTGTGGGTCGGGAGTGAGGGGCACGGCCAGGGCTGGGGGGGGCAGGGCTCCTGACCTCCAACCCCTTATCACCGGGGCAATTAACCCCAGGCAACAAACGTCCTCACCAAACATCCCAGACAGGTGCCTCTCGGTGCCAGCCCCAGCCCTGGGGGTAGGGGGCACATACCATGGGCCGGGGCCCTGTATCCCCTGTATCCCTAAAGGACCCAGGTGTCCTGGACCTAAGTGACACTCGCCTAAGATGCCCTGAGGAACCCAGGCATCCGGGGCATGGCCGGCGCCAGGGGTCGATGTCACTGTAAATCCAGTTCTGCCCCGAGCGCCTGGCACAGCCGGATTAGCTGTGGGGTTGGGGGGAGGTATCTGGGTCTTCCCGGGCCTGACCCACATCCTGGAACGCCTGGGTTCTCTCCCCGGCTCTGGGAGGGGAATGGGGGCTGGTGGATTAGAGCAGGGGGGCTGGGAGCCCGGACTCCTGGGTTCTCCCCCCGGCTCTGGGAGGGGAGTGGGGGCTGGTGGGTCAGAGCAGGGGGGCTGGGAGCCAGGACTCCTGGGTTCTCTCCCTGGCTCTGGGAGGGGAGTGGGGGGCTGGTGGTTAGAGCAGGGGGGCTGGGAGCCAGGACTCCTGGGTTCTCCCCCCGGCTCTGGGAGGGGGGGGCGGGAGCCCGGACGCCTGGGTTCTCTCCCCGGCTCTGGGAGGGGAGTGGCGGCTGGTGGGTTAGGGCAGTGGGGGCTGGGAGCCTGGACTCCTGGGTTCTCTCCCCGGCTCTGGGAGGGGAGTGGGGGCTGGTGGGTTAGAGCAGGGGGGGCTGGGAGCCAGGACTCCTGGGTTCTCTCCCCGGCTCTGGGAGGAGAGTGGGGGCTGGTGGGTCAGAGCAGGGGGTCTGGGAGCCAGGACTCCTGGGTTCTCTCCCTGGCTCTGGGAAGGGAGTGGGGGCTGGTGGGTCAGAGCAGGGGGGGCTGGGAACCAGGACTCCTGGGTTGTCCCCCCGGCTCTGGGAGCGGGGGCGGGAGCCCGGACGCCTGGGTTCTCTCCCCGGCTCTGCGAGGGGAGTGGGGGCTGGTGGGTAGAGCAGGGGGGGGCTGGGAGCCAGGACTCCTGGGTTCTCTCCCTGGCTCTGGGAGGGGAGTGGGGGCTGGCGGATCAGAGCAGGGGGGCTGGGAGCCAGGACTCCTGGGTTCTCTCCCCGGCTCTGGGAGGGGAGTGGGGGCTGGTGGGTCAGAGCAGGGGGGGCTGGGGACCAGGACTCCTGGGTTCTCCCCCCGGCTCTGGGAGGGGAGTGGGGGCTGGTGGGTTGGAGCAGGGGAGGCGGGAGCCCGGACGCCTGGGTTCTCCCCCCGGCTCTGGGAGGGGGGGCGGGAGCCCGGACGCCTGGGTTCTCCGCCCGCCGGGGCAATGGGGGTGACCTCCCCCCGCCCCCCGGCCGGCCCCCACCTGGTCCCCGCCTTCTCCCCCATGGCGGCTCCGGGCGCCGCACGCGCCGCGCTGGGCTCGGGGCTCCGGGTGCGGGTGGCGCGCGGGAGCGGACCCGAGTGAAGCCATGGGCAGCCCCGGGGGCCCGGGTCACGTGGGGGGGAGGCGCAGCCAATCAGGGGGCGCGCCCGGGAGGAGGCGGATGGGGGAAGAGACGTCAGGGAGGGGCGTGTTGCTGCAGCCTTGTGGCGAGCGAGGGGAATGACCCCCCCCGGGACAAGCACTGCCCCCCCCGCCCTTCATGCACCCACCACGGGACAAGCACCGCCCCCCCTGCATGTACCGTGATCCCCCCCGGAACAAGCACCGCCCCCCCTGCATGCACCGTGACAAGCACCGCCCCCCCGCCCTTCATGCACCCACCCCGGGACAAGCACTGCCCCCCCCCAGCCTGCATGCACCGTGACCCCTCCTGTCCTGCGTGCCCAGTTAACCCCCCCCCCAGCCCTGCAGGCACCACGCACTTGCAGGGAGAGGCAGGCCGCAGGCAGCCCTGCAGCGAAGCATCCATTGTGCACCCTCCCCAAGCCAGCAACCCCCTCCCCAGCGTGCCATGCATGGATCTTGGCCCTGCCCCCTCCAATACCCCCCCCCAGCATGCCATGCATGGATCTTGGCCCTGCCCCCAGCAGCACCCCCCCCCCCCAGCATGCCATGCATGGACCTTGGCCCTGACCGCTCCATCACCCCCCCCCCGGGGCCGTGCATGGACCCCAGCCCTGCCCCATGCCTGGAAAGTGGCTAGCTGCAGCCTGTCCCCCTGAAAGTGACCCTACCGGCCATGAAAGCAAATACGAGAGCCAGGCTGGGGCGTCTGCTCAGGGCTTAGAGCTGGCCCCAGACTTACCAGACCTCTCTCCATCCCTGGGGCATGGGGGGGCAGGTGTGACTGGGCCCCCGGTGCTGCAAGACACACACCCCCAGGGGAAATTCTCCTTCTCTGGAGGCACCTAAGCTGGTAGAGCTCACTCAGGACCAGGGGGGCTCAATTTATGCCCCCCCAGGCATCCCCAGCTCCTGGCCGTGGGCAGTGGGGCGCTGCTCAGACCCATGGCTACCCCCTACCCATCAGTAAATGATTCTCAAGCCCCCACCCCCATCAGGAGAGATTTCCCCAGCCTCTGCTTCCCTTTAATCACCCAGCTGCTACCCTGGTGTGCAGGGCCCTTCCCCATGGGGCAGGAGGCACAGTGGTTTCTAGGCCCCTCTGATTGAGACAGATGGGCTGAACAGTTTCCTGGTTGTCACCGCCCTGCCATTCAGGCGGCTGGTCAGGGCAATTTCCAGTCCCCCTACCCCACTGGGATGGTCATGCATCCTGCTTTCCAGTCCTTCCATGGGGATGGTCACACATGGCAGTTTCCAGCCCCCCTCCATTGGGATGGTCACACATGGTGGTTTCCAGCCCCCACACGCATTGGGCTGGTCAGACAGGGCTGTTTCCAGGCCCCTCACGCATTGGGCTGGTCAGACAGGGTGGTTTCCAGCCCCCTCCCATTGGTACAGTCACACATGGTGGTTTCCAGCCCCCCCACCCCATTGGGATAGTCACACATGGCGGTTTCTAGTCCCCCCCATTCGGCCGGTAAGACATGGCGGTTTCCAGCCCCCCACCCCATTGGGACAGTCACACATGGCGGTTTCCAGCCCCCCCACCCCATTGGGACAGTCACACATGGTGGTTTCCAGCCCCCCCGCCATTGGGCCGGTCACACATGGTGGTTTCCAGCCCTCCCACCCCATTGGGCCGGTCAAACATGGCGGTTTCCAGCCCCCCCCCAATCCCGAAGGCGGCGCGATGACGCACGGCGAGCGGCGGGCGCGCGCCGTTCCCAGGGCCCCCAGTGGCCTGCGGATGACGTCAGGCGCGCGCGCGCGCGGGCGGTTGGTTTCCAGGGCCGCCGGGCGCGTGGCGATGACGCGGGGGGCGGGGCGGAGCGGCGCGGCGCGGGGCAGCATGGCGGCGGCGGCGGCGGCGGCCTCGGGCTGCCCGGGGCGGCTCGTGCTGGAGGCGCTGGGCGGGGCCCGGCCCCTGCCCGGCCTGGTGCGCGGCCTGCGGGACAGCGGCCAGGTGAGCGCCCCGGAGCCCCGCCCCTCCCGGGAGCCCCGCCCCCTCCTGCCCCCAGAGTCCCGCCCCTTCCTGGGAGCCCCGCCCCCTCCTGGAGCCCCACCCCCTCCCTGCCCCCAGAGCCCCGCCCCCTCCTGCCTCGGAGCCCCGCCCCCTCCTTCCCTCCCTGGAGTCCTGCCCTCGGGAGCCCCGCCCCCCTCCTGGAGCCCCACCCCCTCCCTGCCCCCAGAGCCCCGCCCCTTCCTGGAGCCCCACCCCCTCCCTGCCCCAGAGCCCCGCCCCTTCCTGGGAGCCCCGCCCCCTCCTTCCCTCCCTGGAGCCCTGCCCTCGGGAGCCCCGCCCTTCCTGGAGCCCCGCCCCCTCCTGCCCCCAGAGCCCCGCCCCTTCCTGGGAGCCCCGCCCCCTCCTTCCCTCCCAGGAGCCCTGCCCCCGGGAGCCCCGCCCCCTCCCGGAGCCCCACCCCCTCCCTGCCCCCAGAGCCCCGCCCCTTCCGGGGAGCCCCGCCCCTTCCTTCCCTCCCTGGAGCCCTGCCCTCGGGAGCCCCGCCCCTTCCTGGGAGCCCCGCCTTCTCCTTCCCTCCTTGGAGTCCTGCCCTCGGGAGCCCCGCCCCCTCCTGGAGCCCCACCCCCTCCCTGCCCCCAGAGCCCCGCCCCTTCCGGGGAGCCCCGCCCCTTCCTTCCCTCCCTGGAGCCCTGCCCTCGGGAGCCCCGCCCCTTCCTGGAGCCCCACCCCCTCCCTGCCCCCAGAGCCCCGCCCCTTCCTTCCCTCCCTGGAGCCCTGCCCTCGGGAGCCCCGCCCCCTCCTGGAGCCCCACCCCCTCCCTGCCCCCAGAGCCCCGCCCCTTCCGGGGAGCCCCGCCCCTTCCTTCCCTCCCTGGAGCCCTGCCCTCGGGAGCCCCGCCCCTTCCTGGGAGCCCCGCCCCCTCACCCCCGCCCCGCCCCCTCCCTGCCTGGGAGCCCCGCCCCTCCTTCCCTCCCGGGAGCCCCGCCCCCTCCCGGAGCCCCGCCCCCTCCCTGACCCCAGAGTCCCGCCCCTTCCTGGGAGCCGCGCCCCCTCCTTCCCTCCTGGAGTCCTGCCCTTGGGAGCCCCGCCCCCTCCCGGACCCCCACCCCCTCCCCGCCCCCAGAGTCCCGCCCCTTCCTGGGAGCCCCGCCCCTGTCTCCCACCACATGGAGATCCCTGCCCCCTCCTCCCCTGCCCCCGGATCCCCGCCCCCTCCTTCCCCAGAGTCTTGCCCACTCCCTGCTGGGCCCTGCCCCTTTAGCCCTGCCACAGGGAGGAGCCCCGCCCCCTCCTCCAAGGACCCCTTGGCCCATTCTCCCCCCTGGGTCTGACCCCCCTGGGCAGCAGGGCCCGATGAGGGGTGGGGTGGGGTTGTAGGGGAAGAGGGTCCGGGGGGCAGAGTGGGAGGCAGGGAGTGTGGGGAGGAGGGTCTAGGGGGCAGAGTAGCCTGGGGGGCTCCCCCCTTTCTGCAGAGGTCTCCAGAGCATGTGTGCCACACTGCCCCCCATCCCAGGGCTGGGGGCGGGGCAGTACTGTCCGGGGTTCGTTGGTAACCCCCCCCCACTTTGTGTTCCCAGAACCTGCAGGCCCTGGGAGGCCTGATCGGGGCCACCAATGCCCGGCTGGGCACCCTCAAGACACGGTGAGTCCCCCCACTGCACCCCACTGCTCTGGGGGCAGAGGGTTTGACCCATCCCCCTAAGGGGCTGGGAGTCCCCTGGAAACCCCTCCCTGGTTCCCTCTCTCTGCGCCCCACAGGAAAACCCTGCCCAGCTTCACTTATAGGGGATACCCGAGCCCCCTCTGGCTCCCCTGCAAACTCCCTCCCCCATTTCCCTTATAGGGTCAGGAGCCGCCTCTCCCCCATGGGCCCCATAGAGGCACCCCTGGAGCCATCTCCTCCCCTTGCTTTCCCAGCACGTGACACAACAGAGGGGGCTGTGGAGCAGAGGCTGGCTGACTCAGCCCCACCCCCAGCTGGGTGGGTGCCCCCCACTGATCTCCCTGTGCCCCCCAGGTTCGAGGGGCTGTGTCTGCTCTCCCTGCTGGTGAGTGAGAGCCCCACGGAGCCGTTCCAGCAGCACTGCCTGGCCTGGCTGCGTGCCCTGCAGCACCTGCTCCAGGTGAGGGGGGACTGTGCCTGAACGGGGGCAGCTGCAGAACGTAAAAGGGGGGGTGAGAAGGGAGGACAAAAGGGGTGTGTGAAAAAACGGAGACTCTGCATTGAGCTGCGGATAGGGGGTGGAGCGAGAGGTGGGGGGCAGGGAGGGGTGAATGAGTGGGGTGAGGTATGGGGGAGGAGGTACGGTGGGGCAGGCAGGGGGGAGCTGTGTGGTGGGGGAAGGGGGCAGGGAGGGGCAAGGGAGTGGGGTATGGAGGGGCAGCAGGGGTGGGGCAGGCAGGGGGGAGCTGTGTGGTGGGGGAAGGGGGCAGGGAGGGGCAAGGGAGTGGGGTACGGAGGGGCAGCAGGGGCGGGGCAGGCAGGAAGTGGGCGTGGCTGACACCTGTCTCCCACCCCCCAGTCCCAGGACCCTGCCCCCACCATGGCGCTGGGGGTGGCCGTGCTGCGGGACCTGCTGCTCTACTCCTGCCAGCTGCCCGAGCTGGCGCGGGACATCGCCACCAACCACATCCCCGGGCTGCTCACCTCCCTGCTGGCCCTCAAACCCGAGGTGAGTGCCCCCCCCCACAGCGCCGGCCCCTTTCCCCCCTGCCCCGGGCTGCTCACCTCCCTGCTGGCCCTCAAAACCGAGGTGAGTGCCCCCCCCCTCACATCCCCAGGCTGCTCACCTCCCTGCTGGCCCTCAAACCCGAGGTGAGTGCCCCCCCCCACATCCCCAGGCTGCTCACCTCCCTGCTGGCCCTCAAACCCGAGGTGAGTGCCCCCCCCCCTCACATCCCCAGGCTGCTCACCTCCCTGCTGGCCCTCAAACCCGAGGTGAGTGCCCCCCCCCACATCCCCAGGCTGCTCACCTCCCTGCTGGCCCTCAAACCCGAGGTGAGTGCCCCCCCACCCCACATACATCCCCGAGCTGGCGCGGGACATCGCCACCAACCACATCCCCGGGCTGCTCACCTCCCTGCTGGCCCTCAAACCCGAGGTCAGTGCCCCCCCCGCCAGGGCTGGCCCCGCTCCCCTCCCTCCCCACATCCCCAGGCTGCTCACCTCCCTGCTGGCCCTCAAACCCGAGGTCAGTGCCCCCCCTGCCAGGGCTGGCCCCGCTCCCCCCCCTCCCCACATCCCCAGGCTGCTCACCTCCCTGCTGGCCCTCAAACCCGAGGTGAGTGCCCCCCCCCCCACATCCCCAGGCTGCTCACCTCCCTGCTGGCCCTCAAACCCGAGGTGAGTGCCCCCCCAGAGCCAGCCAGTCCCCCCCCCCCCCCCCCCCGGGGCTGGATGGGAGCCTGACGGCGTCTCTGCTCTCTCCCCAGTGCCAGCTCTCGGCTCTGGAGGGCATCAAGGCCTGCATGACGTGTTACCCGCGGGCCTGCGGCTCCCTCCGGGTAAGTCTGTCAGCCCCCTGTGGGGCAGGGGAGGGGCGCGCCGTGGGGCTCAGTGCCCGGCTGCTCACCCACTTTCTCTCCTCACCCCCAGGGCAAACTAGCTGCCTATTTCCTGTCCCGAGTGGACGCTGAGTCGCCCCAACTGCAGCAGGTACTGGGGAGGCGCTGTGGGGGGGGAGCTCTGGGGGCTGGGAAAACCGCCCCCCATATAGTTCCCCAAACCCTTCAGATCGGTGTGGTTAAATCTGTCTGCTTTCCGGGGGAGCTGGGCCTGCGGGGATCCGCACAGTGGGGAAGATGGGTGGGGGTCTCCCCTGGGCTGGGAGTGGAGCTGTGGCCAGGGGGTTGCTCCCCCAGGACATGGGCAGGGAGGGGGGAACGGATGAGGGAGGGGCAGGGCAGGAGGGCAGCACTTGGGAGGAGCTGTCCTGCGACATGAGGGACTGGGGATCAGCCCCCAGGGCCCCCCTGATGGGCTCTCCCCTGGCCGGGGGGCGCTGACACCGTCTCTCCCCCCGGCAGCTGGCGTGCGAATGCTACGCACTGCTGCCCTCGCTGGGCGCGGGCTTCACCCACGGGCTGAAACACACGGAGTGCTGGGAGCAGGAGCTGCACGCGCTGCTGGCCACGCTGCACGGCCTGCTGGGAAACCTCTACGAGGGCGCCGAGACCGGTAAGGGGGGGCGGGGCTTACGGGAGGGGAACCCAGGCGTCCGGTGGGTCGGAGTCCCTGTCAGAGCTGTCGGGGGGGAGTGTGTGAACCCAGGCGTCCGGCGGATCGGAGCTCCCGGGGGGCAGACGCCAGTGGGTGTGTGTGTGTGAACCCAGGCTTCCGGCGGATCGGAGCCCCCATCAGAGCTCCCGGGGGGGCCGACGCCAGTGGGGGGGTGTGTGTGTGTGAACCCAGGCGTCCGGCAGATCGGAGCCCCCATCAGAGCTCCCGGGGGGCAGACGCCAGTGGGTGTGTGTGTGTGTGTGTGAACCCAGGCGTCCGGCGGATCGGAGCCCCCATCAGAGCTCACGGGGGGGCCGACGCCAGTGGGGGTGTGTGTGTGTGTATGTGTGTGTGAACCCAGGCGTCCGGCGGATCGGAGCCCCCATCAGAGCTCCTGGGGGGCAGACGCCAGTGGGGGTGTATGTGTGTGTGAACCCAGGTGTTCGGCGGATCGGAGCCCCCATCAGAGCTCGTGGGGGGCAGACCCCAGTGGGGGTGGTGTGCGTGTGAACCCAGGCGTCCGGCGGATCGGAGCCCCCATCAGAGCTCCCGGGGGGCAGACGCCAGTGGGTGTGTGTGTGTGTGTGAACCCAGGCGTCCGGCGGATCGGAGCCCCCATCAGAGCTCCCGGGGGGCAGACGCCAGTAGGGGTGTGTGTGTGTGAACCCAGGCGTCCGGCGGATCGGAGCCCCCATCAGAGCTCCTGGGGGGCAGACGCCAGTGGGGGTGTATGTGTGTGTGAACCCAGGCGTCCGGCGGATCGGAGCCCCCATCAGAGCTCCTGGGGGGCAGACGCCAGTGGGGGTGGTGTGTGTGTGAACCCAGGCGTTCGGCGGATCGGAGCCCCCATCAGAGCTCCTGGGGGGCAGACGCCAGTGGGGGTGTATGTGTGTGTGAACCCAGGCGTTCGGCGGATCGGAGCCCCCATCAGAGCTCGTGGGGGGCAGACACCAGTGTGTGTGGGGGTGTGAACCCAGGCGTCCGGCGGATCGGAGCTCCCGGGGGGCAGACGCCAGTGGGTGTGTGTGTGTGAACCCAGGCTTCCGGCGGATCGGAGCCCCCATCAGAGCTCCCGGGGGGGGCCGACGCCAGTGGGGGGGTGTGTGTGTGTGAACCCAGGCGTCCGGCAGATCGGAGCCCCCATCAGAGCTCCCGGGGGGCAGACGCCAGTGGGTGTGTGTGTGTGTGTGAACCCAGGCGTCCGGCGGATCGGAGCCCCCATCAGAGCTCACGGGGGGGCCGACGCCAGTGGGGGTGTGTGTGTGTGTATGTGTGTGTGAACCCAGGCGTCCGGCGGATCGGAGCCCCCATCAGAGCTCCTGGGGGGCAGACGCCAGTGGGGGTGTATGTGTGTGTGAACCCAGGCGTTCGGCGGATCGGAGCCCCCATCAGAGCTCGTGGGGGCAGACCCCAGTGGGGGTGGTGTGCGTGTGAACCCAGGCGTCCGGCGGATCGGAGCCCCCATCAGAGCTCCCGGGGGGCAGACGCCAGTGGGTGTGTGTGTGTGTGTGTGAACCCAGGCGTCCGGCGGATCGGAGCCCCCATCAGAGCTCCCGGGGGGCAGACGCCAGTAGGGGTGTGTGTGTGTGAACCCAGGCGTCCGGCGGATCGGAGCCCCCATCAGAGCTCCCGGGGGGCAGACGCCAGTAGGGGTGTGTGTGTGTGAACCCAGGCGTCCGGCGGATCGGAGCCCCCATCAGAGCTCCCGGGGGGCAGACGCCAGTAGGGGTGTGTGCGTGTGAACCCAGGCGTCCGGCGGATCGGAGCCCCCATCAGAGCTCCTGGGGGGCAGACGCCAGTGGGGGGTGTATGTGTGTGTGAACCCAGGCGTCCGGCGGATCGGAGCCCCCATCAGAGCTCCCAGGGGGCAGACACCAGTGTGTGTGGGGGTGTGAACAGGCCTCCATTACACTAGGATGCTGCTCCTGGGGTGGTGGTGGGGACCCCGGCTTCCTGCTCAGCCCAGTGGAGGGCCGGGGACCCCCCCCCACTGAGCCCCTCCTTGCCCCCCCCGCAGACCCCCTGCCCTACGAGGGCCCAGGCGTGGAGCTGCTGCTGCCTCCGGCGCCGCCCGATGGGGAGACCAACTTCATCCTGACCCTCTGCAACCGCTTCTCCGGTCTGGCCAAGTGCCTGCAGCTCCTGCTGAGGTACCCGCGTGCCCCCCCCGGGGCCCCCCCGGGACACTGCCGGGGTTCCCCGCCCCCCTTCCCTCCAGACTGCGCAGGGCTCTGCCGGGCTGCAATGGTCAGTGAACGCTGGGGTTGGGTTCAGCGTCTCTCCCCCGCCCCCCCCGTGTGCTCCCCACAGCGATTCCCTCTGGGTGGGGCCCCGGGGACCCCTCTGACCCCCCCCGGGACACTGCCGGGGTTCCCCGCCCACCCTCCCTCCAGACTGCGCAGGGCTCTGCCGGGCTGCAATGGTCACTGAACGCCGGGGCTGGGCTCAGCGTCTCTCCCCCGCCCCCCCGTGTGCTCCCCACAGCGATTCCCTCTGGGTGGGGCCCCTGGGGACCCCTCTGACGCCCCCCCGGGACACTGCCGGGGTTCCCTGCCCCCCTTCCCTCCAGACTGCGCAGGGCTCTGCCGGGCTGCAATGGTCAGTGAACGCCGGGGCTGGGTTCAGCGTCTCTCCTCCACCCCCCTGCGTGCTCCCCACAGCGATTCCCTCTGGGTGGGGCCCCTGGGGACCCCTCTGACCCCCCCCCCAGCAGCCGGGACACTGCCGGGGTTCCCAGCCCCCCTTCCCTCCAGACTGCGCAGGGCTCTGCCGGGCTGCAATGGTCAGTGAATGCCGGGGCTGGGCTCAGCGTCTCTCCCCCGCCCCCCCCGTGTGCTCCCCACAGCGATTCCCTCTGGGTGGGGCCCCTGGGACCCCTCTGACGCCCCCCCGGGACACTGCCGGGGTTCCCCGCCCCCTCTTCCCTCCAGACTGCGCAGGGCTCTGCCGGGCTGCAATGGTCAGTGAACGCCGGGGCTGGGTTCAGCGTCTCTCCCCTGCCCCCTGGCAAACTCCCCAGTCCCCCCCGTGTGCTCCCCACAGCGATTCCCTCTGGGTGGGGCCCCTGGGGACCCCTCTGACGCCCCCCCCGGCAGCCGGGACACAGCCGGGTTCTGAGCCGGGGGGAACGCTCGTGGGACCGAGGTCGTTAGCACCGGGAGCAGGGACCTGCCGCAACATCTCTCTGGGGGGGGGACCTGAGTCCCAAGCCAGCAGCCCAAGTTCAGGCCCCCCCCCAGCTACCCGCCCCCGCCCCCTCACCTCCCAGCTTCCTCTCTCTCCCAGGCAAACCTGGACACTTCGTTTGCTGCCCCTCCAGCCCATCGGGCTACGGCCCATGGGCCGGTCTCTGTGCCCCGTTAGCCTGTCGCTGTCACGCCTGCCCTGCACCAATCCTGCCTCCTAGATACGGGAGTGACACGTGGGGAAACTGAGGCACACACACAGTCCTCAGAGAACGTGCCAACTTGGTCACTGCCCCCGGCTGGGGTGCCTGCAGGACAGCGCCCCCTAGTGCTGTAGCAGGGGGAGTTGTGCTGACTCAAAGGGGAGAGCCCCCCCAGCTAATGCCCCCTCCTCCCCACTCCATCCCATTGCAGCAGTGAGTTTGTGGCTCCCGTGACGGTTCCAGTCCAGGACGTTCTGGATCTCGTGTGCCGGGCTCTGAACATCTCCATCAAGAACATCGTGAGTGGGGGGGCGGGGAGGGGGGATGTCCCGCCAGCCCCCCCGCATGGCTGGAAGGCCCATACAGCCCTGTAGGGCCCAGCCTGCCTGCTCTTAAAGGGCCAGCGCCCTGGCCCGCCCTTGGGGAGCCATACGGTGCCCCTCCCCCGTGCCCGGGTGTGCGGGGCTGGGGTCGCCCCCTTGTCCCCCAGAGGGGGGTGTGTTCTAGTCCCCCTCGAGCCCCAAGGTGGGGGCTGGTGCCTGTCTGACCCCCCTCCCCTCGTCTCCCTCCCCCAGAGCTGGTTCGGCGACGGGCCCCTGAAAATGCTGCTGCTGCCGTCTGTCCACCTGGAGATCCTGGATGTGCTGGCGGCCCTGATCCTGGCGTGAGTCCGCCGGGGGCGGGGCTCGGCTGGGAGCGCGCTGACTCCTCTCCCCCCAAGTGTGGGGTGCGCTGGGGCAGCATGGGGGGATACAAGGGGGTCCCTGCCTTGCCGCACTGAGCCCTCTCCCCCCAGGTGTGGGGCCCAGTGCGGGCACTGTGGGGGCATATGGGGGGTCCCTGCCTTGCCGCGCTGACCCCTCTCCCCCCCAAGTGTGCGGCCCAGCGGGGGCAGCACAGGGGATATAGGGAGGTCCCTGCCTCACTGCGCTGAGGCCTCTGCCCCCAGGTGTGGGGTGTGCTGGGGCAGTGTGGGGGCATATCGGGGGTCCCTGCTTTGCTGCGCTGACCCCTCTCCCCCCAGGTGCGGGGCCTAGCTGGCGCACTATGGCAGCGTGGGGGGATACGGGGGGGGTCCCTGCCTCACCGTGCTGACCTCTCTTCCCCCAGGTGTGGGGCCCAGCTGGGGCAGCGTAGGGGGATACGGGGGGGGGTCCCTGCCTCACCGTGCTGACATCACTTCCCCCAGGTGTGGGGCCCAGCTGGGGCAGCGTGGAGGGATATGGAGGGGTCCCTGCCTCATCGTGCTGACCCCTCACCCTCCAGGTGTGGGGCCCGGCTGGGGCAGCATGGGGGGATACGGGGGGGTCCCTGCCTCACCGTGCTGACCCCTGTCCCCCCAGGTGTGGGGCTCAGCTGGGGCAGCGTGGGGGGATACGGAGGGGTCCCTGCCTCATCGTGCTGACCCCTCTCCCCCGAGGTGTGGGGCCTGGCTGGCACGCTGGGGCACCATGGGGCGATACGGGGGGGGTCCCTACCTCACTGCGCTGACCTCTCTCCCCCCAGGTGTGGGGCCCGGCTGGTGTGCTGGGGCATCGTGGCGTGATACGGGGGGGGTCCCTGCCTCACCGCGCTGACCTCTCGCCTCCCAGGTGTGGGGCCCGGCTGGCGCGCTGGGGCACCGTGGGGCGATATGGGGGGGTCCCTGCCTCACCGCACTGACCTCTCTCCCCCCAGGTGTGGGGCCTGGCTGGCACGCTGGGGCACTGTGGGGCGATACGGAGGGGTCCCTGCCTCACCGCACTGACCTCTCTCCCCCCAGGTGTGGGGCCCGGCTGGCGCGCTGGGGCACCATGGGGCGATACAGGAGGGTCCCTGCCTCACTGCGCTGACCTCTCTCCCCCCAGGTGTGGGGCCCGGCTGGTGTGCTGGGGCATCGTGGCGTGATACGGGGGGGGGTCCCTGCCTCACCGCGCTGACCTCTCGCCTCCCAGGTGTGGGGCCCGGCTGGCGCGCTGGGGCACCGTGGGGCGATATGGGGGGGTCCCTGCCTCACCGCACTGACCTCTCTCCCCCCAGGTGTGGGGCCCAGCTGGCACGCTGGGGCACTGTGGGGCGATACGGAGGGGTCCCTGCCTCACCGCGCTGACCTCTCACCTCCCAGGTGTGGGGCCCGGCTGGCGCGCTGGGGCACTGTGGGGCGATACGGGCGGGTCCCTGCCTCACCGCGCTGACCTCTCTCCCCCCAGGTGTGGGGCCCGGCTGGCGCGCTGGGGCAGCGTTCTGGGCCGGCTCTTCCCTCAGGTGCTGGGTGCCTGGAGCAGCAGCAGGGACTCGGTGCCGCTGGGCCAGGAGAAGCCCTACAGGTCAGTGGGGGGCCGGGGGGGGGGTTAGCGAGGGGGGGTCCTGTTCTGCAGCCCTGCCCTGACCCCCCCTCTCTCTGCAGCGCCGTGCGCACCCGGCTGTACCAGGTCCTGGAGCTGTGGGTGCAGGTGGGCGGGGCCGGCGCGGGGGTGCTGCAGGGCCCCCCCCACCGCAGCGAGGCCCTGCTGGCCCACCTGTTGAGCGACATCGCACCCCCCACCGACAGCGTCAAGGTGAGCCCCCCGTGTCCCGGGGAGAGCGCCCCCTGCTGAGACCCCGCTCTGCTCCTTGCCCCACTGCGTGGGGCAGCCCTGCCTGCCGGGGGAGAGCGCCCCCTGCTGCGCCCCCACCCCGCTCCCTGCCCCACAGCGCCCCCTAGCGCCGCCCTGGGGCTAGCCCTGCCTGCTGGGGGAGAGCGCCCCCTGCTGAGCCCCCGCTCTGCTCCTTGCCCCACTGCGCCCCCTAGCACCACCCTGGGGCAGCCCTGCCTGCCGGGGGAGAGCGCCCCCTGCTGCGCCCCCACCCTGCTCTACAGCGACCCCTAGCGCCGCCCTGGGGCCAGCCCTGCCTGCCAGGGGAGAGCATTCCTTGCTGAGCCCCCCGCCCCACTGCCTGCCCCACCGCTCCTCCTAGTGCCGCCCTGGGGCCAGGCCTGCCTGCCCGGGGAGAGCGCCCCCTGCTGAGCCCCCGCTCTGCTCCTTGCCCCACAGCGCCCCCTCGCACCACCCTGGGGCAGTCCTGCATGCCGGGGGAGAGCGCCCCCTGCTGAGCCCCCGCTCCGCTCCTTGCCCCACAGCGCCCCCAGCACCATCCTGGGGCAGTCCTGCATGCTGGGGGAGAGCACCCCCTGCTGCGCCCCTGCCCCGCTCCCTGCCCCACAGTGCCCCCAGCACCTCGCTAAGTGCTCCTGCCCCCCCAGCTGAAAGTGGAGCGCCCCGGCTCGGAGGGGAAGCCCAGCGCCCCCAAGAAGCCGAAGCTGTCGGAGGGGGGTGACGCCCCCTCCCTGCACCGCAAGCAGGACCCCATGGCCAACAGCGACGTCTGTAAGGCGGCTCTGCAAGGTAAGGGGGCCCCCAGCGAGGACTCGGGGGAGGGGGGGCTGCATGGGGGGCACGGGTCCCTGTGGGATGTGGGGCCCCTCGGCTTTTGCCTTTTTCCCCCATCACCTTGGGGGCTCACCCCTTGTGGGGGGCTGGGGGTGACCAAGCTGCCCCCCTGAAATCCTCCCATCTCTCTGCAGTGCTAAGCCGGGCCATCCTGCTGGGAGGAAGCCTGGTCAAGGAGGAGACCCACAGGGTGAGTGATGTGGGGTGGCGCAGGGGGGGTTAGATGGGGCAGGCACACGTGGCGGTGGGGTTGGAGCACAGGGTGGTGGAGGCGGAAGGCAGAGAATGGGGGATTAAAGAGGTGGGGGGCTCCAGGTTACGGAGTGAGTGGGGGAGTTGCAGGGCGAGTCGGGGGGCTCCGGGTTGCAGGGTGAGTGATGGAGTTGCTGGGCAAGTGGGGGGCTCTGGGTTGTAGGGCGAGTGGGGGGGTTGCGGGTCGAATTGGGGGGCTCCGGGTTGTGGGGCGAATTGGAGGGCTCCAGGTTATGGGGCGAGTGGGGAAGTTGCAGAGTGAATGGGGGGCTGTGGGTTACGGGGCGAATTGGGGGAATTGCAGGGTGAATGGGGGGCTCTGGGTTCTGGGGCGAGTGGGGGAGTTGCAGGGTGAGTGGGGGGTTGTGGGGCGAGTGGGGGAATTGCAGGGTGAATGGGGGGCTCCGGGTTCTGGGGCGAGTGGGGGTTGTGGGGTGAATGCGGGGCTCCAGGTTCTGGGGCGAGTGGGGGGTTGTGGGGTGAATGGGGGGCTCTGGGTTCTGGGGCGAGTGGAGGACTCCGGGTTCTGGGGCAAGTGGGCGAGTGGGGGGTTGTGGGGTGAATGGGGGGCTCCGGGTTCTGGGGCGAGTGGGGGGTTGTGGGGTGAATGGGGGGCTCCGGGTTCTGGGGCGAGTGGGGGGTTGTGGGGTGAATGCGGGGCTCCAGGTTCTGGGGCGAGTGGGGGGTTGTGGGGTGAATGGGGGGCTCCGGGTTCTGGGGCAAGTGGAGGACTCCGGGTTCTGGGGTGAATGGGGGGCTCCGGGTTCTGGGGCGAGTGGAGGACTCTGGGTTCTGGGGCGAGTGAGGGAGTTGGGGGTTGTGGGGTGAATGGGGGGCTCCGGGTTATGGGGCGCCATCTCTAACCCCCCCGTTTCTCCCCTCAGAGGCTGCAGGAGCTAGTGGTGCCGCTGCTGCTCCGCCTGGCCCAGGGGGACGTCCCCCCCGGGAGCCCCTACGCCAGCCCGGCCTGTCGCCACCAGCTGTACCGCCTGCTGCTGGCCCTGCTCCTGGCACCTGCGCCCGCCTGCCCCCCACCCCTGCACTGCGCCCTGCGGGCCTTCACCCTGGGCCAGCGGGACCCCAGCCTGCAGGTGAGACCCCACAGGGACACCCCCGCCTTCTCCTTTCCCCCCCCCTTGGCTCCAGCTCTGCCCCTCTCTCTTATCCCCTGCAGGTGTCGTCCTTCTGCGCCGAAGCCCTGGTGACCTGCAGCGCCCTGGCGCGCCCTCGGGTGCCCTCCCTGCAGCTGCCCTTCCCCGGCCCCGCCCCCTTGGCCGGCCCCGCCCCTGCAGACCTGGGCACCTCTCCCTTCCGCCAGGCCCCGCCCTTCCCCGCCCCGCCGCCCGCCCGCCCCCCGTCCGCCAACCACCTGGGGCTGGCGCCGCCCCGGCTGCCCCCTTCCGCCGCCCCTGGCCTGGCACTGGCGGAGGAGCCCGGGGAGGCGGGCGACCCCCGGCTGCTGGCCCCGTCCTCGCCCGGGGGCGCGGAGGAAGGGGGAGCGGGGCTGGGGGGCAAGCCCCGGCGCCCCGTCTACGTGCACTACGAGAAGGAGGAGGAGTCGGACGTGGAGATCTCCCTGGAGAGCGACTCTGACGACAGCGTGGTCATCGTCCCCAAGGGGCTGCTGCCCAAGCCCCCCCCGCCGCCCCCGCCGCCTCCTGCACCCCCCTCCCCGCCCCCCGCCCAGCCCCCCGAGGAGCCGCCCGCCGCCCCGCTCCCGCCCCCCGCCGGCGAAGCGCTGCCCGGCCTGGGCGAGGAGAACCCGGCCGTGATCAACATCAACAGCAGCGAGGAGGAGGAGGAGGAGTTCCCGGAGGACGAGGAGGAGGAGGAGGAGGAGGACGAGGAGGAGGAGGAGGAGGAGTACTTTGACGAGGAAGACGAAGACTTCGACGAGGAGGAGGAGGAGGAAGAGGAGGAATTTGAGGAGGAGGAAGAGCTGGGGGAGGAGGAAGAGGAGGAGGAGTACGAGGAGGAGGAAGGCCTGTCGGAAGAAGAGGAGGAGGAGGAGGAGGAGGGGGCCCTGTCGGAGGAAGAGCGGGCGCCTCCCGCCCCCCAGGAGCTGCCGGCCGCGCCCGGGGAGCCGGACGATCTCATCATGGAGGTAGAGGAGAGCCAGGCCCCCGGTCCGCTGCCCCCCGAGGAGGTGGAGGAGGAGGAGGAGGAGGTGGTGGTGATGAAGGCTAGTCCCCCGCCCGCCCCGCAGCCACCGCCGCGGGAGGAGGAGGAGCTGCCGCCCACCCCACCCCAGCAAGCCAGCCCCCTCCAGGCCCCGCCTCCCGCCCCAGAAGAGATGGGGGAGGAGCCCCCGCTGCTGGAAGCCCCGCCCCCCATTCTGGAGGAGGAGCGGCCCCCCAAGGAGGAGGGGGCACCCCCGGCGGGGGAGCAGGGAGATGGCGATGGAGAGGGGGCGCAGCCCAGCCCCGAGCGGGAGCAGCCGGCTGTGAAGGCAGAGGTGAGATGGGGGATGGGGGTGGGGTCTGGGGTGGGAGGGCAGAGGTGAGATGGGGGGTGACGGTGGGGTGGGAGAGTGTGAAGGCAGAGGTGAGATGGGGGGTGAGGGTGGGGTCTGGGGTGGGAGGGCGTGAAGGCAGAGGTGAGATGGGGGGTGAGGGTGGGGTCTGGGGTGGGAGGGCGTGAAGGCAGAGGTGAGATGGGGGGTGAGGGTGGGGTGGGAGGGCGTGAAGGCAGAGGTGAGATGGGGGATGGGGGTGGGGTGGGAGGGTGTGAAGGCAGAGGTGAGATGGGGGGCCTATGGGGAGGGGTGCGAGCATGAGCAGCCGGCAGGTGAGACGGGGGTGAGGGGTGGGGCCCCAGGGAGGGGCAGGGGTGAGTCGGGGGCTGAGGGGAGAAGAAGAGATGAGGGGTGGAGATGGGGCCACGAGGGGGCGGGGGGGCTGCCCCACGGGCAAGGGCTGACATCCCCCCCGCCATCTTCCCCCCCCCAGGCAGAGGCAGACGAGACGGAGACTATGCTGGCTGACTTCATCGACTGTCCCCCGGACGACGAGAAGGAGCCCCCCGAACCCGGCCCCTAGAGGGTCACCCTGATTCACCTGCCCACACTGGGAATCCCCCCAACCAGCCCCCCCCCCACTGTGTGTCCTGGATGGTTCAATAAACACCCCCCCCCTCCAGCGCCAGGCTGTGCCGTCTGTATGGGGTGGGGAAAGGGGGGTGGGTTTACTGGGGGGGGCGACAGTTCAGGACAGTTGCACATGTATCCCCACCCCATGCTCAGCACGCCCCCCCACACTGTCCCCTCCCCCAGCGCCCCCCAGCCTTTCTTCATGGGTGGGTCCTACTTCCGGGGGGGGCGGTTCAGAGATTGGGGGAAGCCCCCCGCCCCACCAGGAGCCTGGGGATCCCCTGGCCTCATGCCCCAGAGAACCGCCAGCCGCCTGGAGTGGGGACACGCGACTGCCTGCACATACTGCGCCCCGTGGAGGGAGAGCCCTTTCCATATGGGGGAGTCTGACCCCCCCAGAGGATGGGGTAACCCCCCATTGCCTGACTGACCCAGCCACCCCCTCCTTACGTCCCCGCACAGGGCTCGCCTCCTGGATAAGCCCCCACCTCCAGTGCCCCCAAGGTGGGGCTTGTTCGCAGCAGCAGGGCTGGGGGGTGCCGGCCCATGTCGGGGGGTGACCCCGCACTGTGTATCAGGATAGCAGAGAGATGCTAGGGAGGAGCCACTAAGGGGGCATGCAGGTTAGTACGCCCCCCCCACCCCATCCCTCCCCCCAGACCCATCTCTGCTGGCCTGGCTCTTTCAGGGTGCCCTGGGGGCTCAGGCACCGCCCCAGATGAATCTGGGCAGGACTTGGGTGCAGCGTCTCCCCCCACAGGCCGAGGAACCTGCCCGAATTTGGTGCCCCCTGGGAGCACTCAGCCCCTTGGACCCCCCGTGAGCTCCCTGCAGCGAGTCCCCCTGGGCGCGGCCCCGGGGAGCCTGACCCCCGCCCAAGGGCCCTGCCCCCCACTCCGGTCACCTGGGCCCTCTGTTCCTCGGCCCTCTGGCCGGCTCCTGGCGGGGGACGGGCCCCGGCCTACAGAGTATGGGCCACTCTGTGCCCCGTTAGTCCATCGCCATCACACCTGTCCTGCACCGATCCCGCCCCCTAGAGCAGTGACACGTGGGGAAACCGAGGCGCGCACACAGTACTCAGAGACGACATTAAGAATGGTCCTGCTTCCGCACAAGAAGAATCGAGTGCAGAATAATGGAGAGACGTTTATGATGACGCTGCAAACTCCACACTGAACGCTCTCCGAGGGGGAACAAAGCTTTTCTGCCCTTTTCTCAGCGAACGCCGAAGTCTCGAGGAAAGCGCCATGACCGGGTTGAAAATACCATGCGCCGAGAGCCCGTCGTTTGGTTGCCAAAGGGACGGGCTTGAGAAGCGTCTCCCGAAGCTGGGGAAGCGAGTGCTGAGCACGGAGGCGGCGTCCGAAGCATGTTGTATAAAGGCCTCGCGCCAGCGCTGCGTTTTCAAGGGTTGAAGAGAAAGGCCGGCCAATTTTGAAGAGGACAAAGCCAAGCGGAAGTAGAAACTTCAAGAATTTGAGGGGGAAAACCCCCAAATCCCCAGGTCCTGCCATACTGTCTATGTCATGGAGCAGTATTGTCATGGACGAACCCGCATGGCGACATGAGTGAATTGGTTGGAAGCGGTCGCAGAAAAAGCCAAACTACACATTGGCGTCAGCTTTCAAAATGCTGCGTGTGAGGACCCGTCTCCAGCCTCCCTCAGCACTACGAAGCCCTTCATGGCCGCCAGGGAAGGCGAATAATACAAGTAGACAGTGAGGTAAGGTTCGCCCACGCTGGCTACGAAATATAATTAGCTTTGTCCTCGTTACTAGAAGCAGTCCTGTTGATAAATGGAGTTCGCTCTGAAATACACTCAAGCACCCAAAGAACCCACGTCAGTCGGGTTTAGAAATATGGGACAGGAACCAGGTTCTCTCCAGTCCCGGTCTCCGGGCAGCCGGCCCGGGTGGCGTCGTTCCAGTCCCCGTACGCAGGCAGCGCGCTTCCCCTGTGCCGCATTTCATATTAATACCATGCTATCGCAAGTGACCCATCGCTGCACCCCTGCCGAGCCGCTTGGCCCAGTCCCCTCGCTGGGTCGGTCCCTGCCTTGGCTGGGGATGTGGGGCCGGGCCGTGGACAGAACGAATCTGGCTCGATTTCGAGCCATTTCCTGTCGCCCTGGGGCAGATGCCGACGTCAGCGGGTGCCGGGGGTGATGGGAGGGCGGTGGGGAGCCGGCCCGGAAGGCGGGCTTCGGGGCGTTGGTGCGGATGAATGGAGGGGTGAGGTGTGGGGAATCCAGGGTCACAGGAGTGGGGTGTGGGCTGACGGGCGTGTGTCAGTCAAGGGGACCGCGGACGTGTCCTCCAGGCACCGGGGATGGCTACCCTGTCTTGCCTAGAGCCATGGCCCTGTCCCCATGTGGCCCTGGTCTGGTCCAGTCATGTGACCCTGTCCCCATGTGACCCTGACCTTGTGCAGTCATGTGACCCTGACCTTGTGCAGTCATGTGACCCTGTCCCCCCTGACCCTTGCCTTGTCCAGTCATGTGACCTGACCTTTTGCAGTCACGTGACCCTGTCCCCATGTGACCCTGGCCTTGTCCAGTCACGTGACCCTGTCCCCATGTGGCCCTGCCCTTCCTCAATAAGCCCTTGTCATGTGGCAGCCCCTCCCGCACCGAACCAGTTCTTTGGACTGTACCATTTGCGCCACGGGAGAGGTTGTTTTTATTTCCCTTATTTAACCTCCCCCTCCGGCAGCCTGTGGCGATTTTATCCCCTTTTCCTGAGGGAGATTTGGGGCTCTCGGAAAGCCGCGTCTATAAATAACTGGGATCCCGCCCGCCCCTGCCCTGGGAGAGAATGGAACGCTCCGGGGCCGCTCGACCAATCGGAAGGCGGAGCTGAAAACGTGGACGGTTCCATTGCGCCACGAAGGGGACGTGCCCTGCTTCCGTCCCCCCCACAGTCCTCGCAGGGTGGTTCCGGCCGGTCACCTGACTCCTCTCTCCCTCCCACGGCCGCGTTCAGTCTGCTGCGTCGGCCCGGCCAGCAGCAGCTCGAGGGGGGAGCTCCGTGCCGCCCGCCCGCTCGCTCGCCAGCCTCCCCCTGCTCCGGCCCGGCCATGTCTTCTCTGCTTTGCTGCGGGCCCAAGCTGGCCGCCTGCGGCATCGTGCTCAGCGCCTGGGGCGTCATCATGCTGGTGAGCGGGGCCCTGGCCGGCTGGGGGGGCACCAGGGCTGCGGGGGGAGGGGCAGGGTGGGGTGCGCGGGGGGAGGGGCAGGGTGGGGAGCTGCAGGGCTGCGGGGGGGAGGGGCAGGGTGGGGTGCGCGGGGGGAGGGGCAGGGTGGGGAGCTGCAGGGCTGCGGGGGGGACATGGGGGAGGGGCAGGGTGGGGAGCTGCAGGGCTGCGGGGGGGAGGGGCAGGGTGGGGTGCGCGGGGGGAGGGGCAGGGTGGGGAGCTGCAGGGCTGCGGGGGGGACATGGGGGGTGACCTGGGTGTGTATGGGGGTGGGGACTTGGGGGTAGAAGTGGGTGGAGGGGCATTTAAGGGGGCTGGGGTCTAGGGAGGCAGAGGAGGGCCCAGGGGAGAGGGCACTGTGTGATGGGAGGGCTGCCCCACAGTGGCTGGATCCAGCCTAGGCTGCAGTGGGGTGGGGGCACCTCGCCCACCAACTTCCTCAGTGACACTGACTTCCCCACATGAGCTGGAAAGGGTGACGGGGCAGCTCAGGCACCGGCTGTGCCACCGCTGGGGGTGGAGTGACGCTGGGGCCGTGTTGGGTGCCCCCTCTGAGTGAACCCCCCTTTCCTGGATCCCGGGGCTGTGTCCCGTGCCCCCTCAGCTTGTCCCCCCACTCCCGGGCTGGTGCCCCTTGCACTTAACAGTGTTGGGAACCCGAAAATATCCTGTTGCTTCTCAATAAATCCATGGTACCCCCACACCTTGAATACTGTGGGCAGATGTGGTCGCCCCATCTCAAAAAAGATCTATTGGACTTGAAAAAGGTTCAGAAAGGGGCAACACAACTGCTGGGGGGTCTGGAACGGCTGCCGTGTGAGGAGAGATTAATCAGACTGGACTTTTCAGCTTGGAAGAGAGACGGCTAAGGAGGGATATGATAGAGGTCTATAAAATCTTGGCTGGTGTGCAGAAAGTAGATAAAGGAGTGTTATTTACTCCTTCCCATCACACGGGAACTAGGGGTCACCCAATGAAATTAATAGGCAGCAGGTTTAAAACAAACACAAGGACGACAGTTAACCTGGGGAACTCCTCGCCAGGGGGTGTTGCAGAGGCCAAGACTATACCGAGGTTCAAAGAAGAATTAGAGAAGTTCCTGGAGGACAGGTCCATTGATGGCTACTAGCCAGACTGGGCAGGGATAGTGTACCTGGCCTTTGTTTGCCAGAGCTGGCAATGGGTGACAGGCTGGTCACTCGGTGATTCCCTGCTCTGTTCACTCCCCCTGGAGCGCCTGGCAGTGGCCGCAGTCGGCAGACAGGACGCTGGGCTGGATGGACCCTTGCTCTGACCCAGTCTGGCTGCTCTTATGATCTGTCCCGGGCGTTGGCTCTCCGCTCCTGGGAAGGTCATGTTCTCTCTCCTTGGCTGGTTCCATCCGACCCAGGGCTGGTAATGCCCAGGAGCCAGCTGGGCACGGCAGGGACACTAGGGTGTCTGGTGTTGTGGAAACAGGCTCTGGGCTAGATCCTGATTCCCTGCCAGGTCCCTCTGCCCTGCTGCAGCTGGCCCCGAAACTAGGACTTGGGGGCTGCGCCGTGGTGGGTGGGTCCTGCTGGGGGGCACCAGGTGTATGTGGCTGTGGTCTGGGCTGTGCCCTGCCCATGGAGGGGTGTTGCAGTGCTGGGATGGGGGGGGTGCTTTCCCCTGCCCTGCTCCCACCTACCCACCCCGGATCTCTGGTCTCTCCCTATAGATTCTCCTGGGGATTTTCTTCAACGTGCACTCTGCTATTCTCATCGAAGACGTTCCCTTCACGGAGGAAGATTTCAAGGAGTAAGTGTTGTACTTAAAGTACTGCCTGGGATCTCTTTGGGGCGGGGGGGGGGGGGGGGGCTGTCAGGCAAAGCACCACGTTTTTCGGTAGTACGTGTATCAATCCACTCTGTCATATGATATGACTGACACACACACTCACACTCTCTCACACTCTGTCGTCTTGTTACCAAGTAGTTGCTCCCCCTAACTGCACTGGCCAGGCGAGTTAGATGTGGGAGGGGGTGGAGCCGGGCTTCTGCCGATCCGGATCGATGCTCCCATGTTGACAAGACGAGACCCGGGGCCCTCTGCAAGACATCTCACCTTTATTGCAGCTTCCCTGTCATGCAAATCTCTGCCAGCTCCTAAATCTGGGTCTGGGTCTGCTGGCCATCTGTGCTGCTTCCTTCTGGGGGTTGCCTTCATTGATTTATTTTCCAAGAAGGTGTTTCTAGAAGAGGGTGCTGGCTTCTAACCCCCGAGGCCGTCGGTATGTCTGCTCTTCTTTAGTGAGACAAGTTTTACCGTTTTGGGGGCTGGCTTCCGCCCCCTCTCCGCAGGGTGCAGCTGGCTGGAGGTGCTGCCTTCCACGCCTTCCTCCTCCACCCCTCGCTCATTCACCAGGGCAGTCGATTAAACGGGGGAAGATCTTATTCTGCTCCAGGCGAAAAGAGATTTTCCTTCTGCCTTAACTATCCTTGGGGGCGATAACGTTCTACCCAGCTCAGCAGAGAGTTTCTGTCTAAGGAGTCGATTAAAAAGTTCTCATATCAAAGGACTTGACAGAAAGTTGCCTGAAAAGAGAGGTCACGTGGACAGACCCAGTACAAGGTTATAGGAAGAGGCACAATACCAAGTCAGATGAAAATGACAGTTATGCCCAAGTACTTAATGCAGAGATTGATCCACATTAGGACATGTCCCCTATAGGGAGCGCCAGCTTCCACCCGGACCCATTGGGATGCAGGGACTGGCTGGCTCAGGGGGGCGGGGAATGGGGCAGGGGCCTGTCCCCTCTAGGGAGCGCCGGCTCCCACCCGGCCCCAGGGCAGGGACTGGCTGGCTCAGGAGGGCGAGGAATGGGGCAGGGCCTGTCCCCTCTGGGGGGTGCGGTCTCCCACCCGGCCCCAGGGCAGGGACTGGCTGGCTCAGGGGGGCGGGGAATGGGGCAGGGGCCTGTCCCCTCTGGGGGGCGCCGGCTCCCACCTGGCCCCAGGGCAGGGACTGGCTGGCTCAGGGGGGCAGGGAATGGGGCAGGGGCCTGTCCCCTCTGGGGGGCGCCGGCTCCTACCCGGCCCCAGGGCAGGGACTGGCTGGCTGAGGGGGGCGGGAATGGGGCAGGGGCCTGTCCCCTCTAGGGGGTGCCACCTCCAGGACTGACCCCCTCACTCCCTCTGACCCACAGCGGCCCGGAGAGGATCTACCGTCTCTACGAGCAAGTCAGCTACAACTGCTTCATCGCGGCCGGGCTGTACCTGCTGCTCGGGGGCTTCTCCTTCTGCCAGGTCCGGCTGAACAAACGCAAGGAGTACATGGTGCGCTAGGACCCCGCCGGGGACAGCTGCCCCCTCCCCGGACCTGCCGGGCCCATCGGCTCATTCCAGCTCCTCCCCGGCGCCCCCTTTGCTCGGGACTCGCCCTGCCGGCGGGGGCCCCCCTGGGATGCTGCTGACCCCCGGGCTTAAGGGATTGTGAGGGGGTTGGGGGGGTTCTCCAGTTGTGCGGGGAGGGGGGGTCTGTCTCCCTATGGTACTGTTGGGGCACCAGGGGGTGGTTGCCTGTGGGGCTGGCTCCCCCCCTCCTTGCGTGTGGCAGGCTCTGGGCTGGGGGGTGTCATGTTCTGTGCTCCCCAGCACGGAGTCCTCCCGTCGTCTCACTTTCCAAACCCACCCCGTGGTGTCGTCTGTCCCCACATCCCTCCCCAGCAGTGAGGGATTGGGGGTAGGGGGCTTGCCCTGCCCTGCTGAGACCCCCACCCCACCCCGGGTCTTGATCTGTGTCCGTTTGTGTCGACTCTGGAATTGGTTCCTGTGAAATAAAACAGGTTGGATCCCCTGCCTGCAGCCACTGAGCCTTCCCTGCGGCACGGCCGGGGTGGGGGTGTTCGGGGCATGCGTGGGAGGGGGTGGTGGGTTGTGGGCAGTGGTGAGCTGGAGCCGGTTTGTTAAATTTATTTAGAACCGGTTGTAAAGGGCTTTTCAATTTAACAAAAGCTCCAGCAGCTCACCTGGCCCCAGCTCACCTGGCCCCAGCTCTGCCTCCTCCCACGAAGGCCCCCCCGCCGGGCTTCCCGCCAGTCAGCTGTTAGCGTGGGAAGCCTGGGAGGGCTGAGAAGGAAGCAGCAGCTTCCTGCAGGTGAGCTGGGGCGGGGGGTACGAGGGGGCTCTAGGCGCGTCTCCGACCCCGACTCTGGGCCTGGCCCCGGCCCCCGATTTCGGGCTGGCCAGCGGCTCTGGCCCGGCCCCCAACTCCGGCCCCAGCCACAGCTCTGAATGGCACGGCCCCCATCTCCAGGCAGCGCGGTAAGGGGGGCAGGGAGCAGCAAGGGGGTGTGGGATAGAGGGCGGGGGGTGGATTAGGGTCAGGACTCAGGGCGGTCAGAGGGCAGGGAACAGGAGAATTGAATGGGGCAGGGGTCCCAGGGGGGCAGTCAGGAAGGAGCAGGGGTTGGATGGGGCGGTGGGAGGCAGTCAGGGAAAGGGGTTCCAGGGGCAGACGGGACAGAGAGAAGGGGTGGTTGAATGGGGCAGGGGTCCCGGGGGGGCCATTAGGAATAAGGGGAGGGGTTGGATGGGGCGGCAGGGGGCAGTTAGGGGACCGGGAAGGGGAGGGGTTGGGGCAGGAGTCCTGGGGGTGGGTTGTCAAGGAACGTGGGAGGTTGGATGGGGCACGATCCCCCTCATGGGGTGAGGAGGAGGGAACCGGCTGTTAATATTTTGGCAGCTCATCACTGGTTGTGGGGGTGACTGCGGGCCAGGCGGCTTGGCAGAGGTGCAGGGTGGGCTGTGGGGGTGCCTGCGGGCAGGTGGAGTTGCAAGGTGGGGGATGCCTGTGGGGGGTGTGTGTGGAGGGTACCTGGGCAGCAGGTGGTTGGGGGGGCTGGGAGGGATGGAGGTTGGGGGGCAGGATGAGAGGGTTGGGCAGCAGGTGGATGTGTGGGGGAAATGCGGGGGGGCCTGCGGGGTGTGTGGGGACAGCAGGTGGCTGGAGGGAGGTGGGGGGCAGCAGGTGGTTGGGGGGGCTGGGAGGGGTGGGGCTTGGGGGGCAGCAGGTGGTTTGGGGGGGCAGGGTGGGGGTAAGGGGGGCCGGGCAGCAGGTGGGTGTGTGGGGGAAGTGCAGGGTGGCTGCAGAGAGGTGGGGGGCAGCAGGTGGTTGGGGGGGCTGGGAGGGGGTAAGGGGGGCTGGGCAGCAGGTGGGTGTGTGGGGGAAGTGCAGGGTGGCTGCAGAGAGGTGGGGGGCAGCAGGTGGTGGGGGGGCTGGGAGCGGATAAGGGGGGCTGGGCAGCAGGTGGGTGTGTGGGGGAAGTGCGGGGGGGGCAGGGCGAGAGGGTTTGGGGCAAGGGGGGGCTATGGGGCATGGGCAGCAGCGGGCTGGGGGGCAGGGCGGGGAGCCTGGGGGCGGAGCTCTGTGGGGGGCGGGGCCGAGCTGGCCCGCCGGCAGGGAAGGGGTTAAGACCATAGAGCGCTCGGTCCTCCCGCGTCCTAGCGCGGGGGCAGCCCCGCCCCCACCGGAAGCTGCCTCTGCTCTTCCCGGATTCCACTCGCCCCGCCCCCTTTTCCCACCATCCCCCGCGGCGCAGGCGCGCGCAGCCGGAGGGGGCGGGGCCAGCAGCTGGGGGCCGCGAGCGGCGGCGGCGGCCGGAGAAACCCCCCGGGGCGGGGCAGGAGCGGCCGGGGCGCCATGACGTCAGCGTCCACCAAGGTGCGGAGGGGGCGGGGCCCCGCGGGGGGGCGGGGCCGGGTCTGGGGGGATCCCGCGGGGGGAGGGGGACGTGGGGGGGCGGGGCCGGGTCTGGGGGGATCCCGTGGCGGGAGGGGGACCCGGGGGGGCGGGGCCGGGTTTGGGGGATCCCGCTGGGGGAGGGGGACGCGGGGGCCGGGGCCGGGTCTGGGGGGATCCCACGGAGGGGAGGGGCCGGGTTTGGGGGATCCCGCTGGGGGAGGGGGACGTGGGGGGGCGGGGCCGGGTCTGGGGGGATCCCGTGGCGGGAGGGGGACCCGGGGGGGCGGGGCCGGGTTTGGGGGATCCCACGGGGGGGAGGGGGACGCGGGGGGCGGGGCCGGGTCTGGGGGGATTCCGCGGGGGGAGGGGCCGGGTTTGGGGGGATCCCGTGGCGGGAGGGGGACCCGAGGGGGAGGGGCCGGGTTTGGGGGGATCCCGCGGGGGGAGGGGGACCCGGGGGGGCGGGGCCGGGGCGGGGGGCCCCGTGGGGGGGCTCCCTGACACTTCCCCCCCCCACAGGTGGGCGAGATTTTCTCCGCTGCCGGCGCCGCCTTCACCAAGCTGGGGGAACTGACGATGCAGCTGCACCCCGTGGCCGACTCGTCCCCCGCCGGGTGAGCGGGGGGGCCCCCCGGGCGGGGTGGGGGGCTGGGCCCTGGGGGGGTGACGGGGACCCAGCTGCCCCCCCCCGGGGTTATGGCGGGGCGGCCGTGGGGGTGTTTACAGTGTGGGTGTTATTGTAGGGTCTCCGGGGGGGCGGGGCAGAGCACGGGGGAGGGGCGGCCCTGACCCGTGTCCCCCCCCTCGCTTACCCCAGGGCCAAGTGGACGGAGACGGAGATCGAGATGCTGCGGGCGGCCGTCCGGCGCTTCGGGGACGACCTGAACCGGATCAGCGCCGTCATCAAGGAGCGGACGGTGTAAGGGGGGGGGTCTCTGCGGGGGGGGGACACGGGGGCAGTGAGGGGGGGCAGAGCCGCTCCCGGTGACACCCCCTTTTCTCTCCCCGCAGGGCGCAGATCAAAGCCACAGCCAAGCGCAAAGCCTACGAGGACAGCGGGGTGCCCCTGCCCGCCGACTCCCCCAAGAAGGGCCCCAAGAAGGTGCACGGCCTGGGGGGGGTGGCCCCCCCGGCCCTGCCCCCCCCTGCCCAGGCCGGGGGCCCCGCCGGGCTGCAGGACACGCCCGCCCCACCCATGAAGAAGCAGAAGGCGTCGGGTGAGCAGCACCGCTGGGCGGGGGCGGGGGGCCTGTCTGGGGGGGGGCTCATGTGCCTTGGGGGGGGCATGTCTGGGGGGGGCTCTGTGCCTTGGGGTGGGTCCAGGTCTGGTGAAGCTCATGTGCTCTGGGGGGGGGGCTGTGTCATGGGGGACGTCATGTACCCTGGGGGAGAACTGGGTCTGGGGGGGCTCGTACCCTGGGGGGGGCTATGTCGGGGAGGGAGCTGTGTGCCCTGTGGGGGAGCAGTGTCGGGGGGGGCTTATGTGCCCTGGGGGGGAAGCTGTGTCTGGGGGGGCTCATGTACTCTGGGGGGGCTCTGTTGGGGGTGTCGTGTGGCCTGTGGTTGGAGCTGGGTCTGGGGGTGGGGGGATCGTGTGCCCTGGGTGGGAGCTGTGTCTGGGGCGGGTTGCCTGCCATGGGGGGCTGTGTCTGGGGGGGTCATGTGCCCTGTGACAGGGCTGTGTCTGGGGGGGGCTGTGTGCCCTGGGGCAGGGCCGTGTGTAGGGGGGCGCTGTGTGCCCTGGGGTGGGAGCTTTGCCTGGGGGGGGTTGCCTGCCCAGGGGGCTGTGTCTGGGGGGGTCGTGTACCCTGGGGCAGGGCCGTGTCTAGGGGGGACGCTGTGCGCCCTGGGGTGGGAGCTGTGCCTGGGGGGGGTTGCCTGCGGGGGGGGCTGTGTCTGGGGGGGGCCGTGTACCCTGGGGCAGGGCCGTGTCTAGGGGGGACGCTGTGTGCCCTGGGGTGGGAGCTGTGTCTAGAGGGTGTTGCCTGCCCAGGGGGCTGTGTGTGTGGGGGTCATGTACCCTGGGGCAGGGCCGTGTCTGGGGGGGGGCTGTGTCTGAGGGGGTCGAGTACCCTGGGGCAGGGCCGTGTCTGGGGGGGGGGCGCTGTGTGCCCTGGGGTGGGAGCTGTGTCTGGGGGGGGTTGCCTGCCCAGGGGGCTGTGTCTGGGGGGGGTTGTGTACCCTGGGGCAGGGCCGTGTGTAGGGGGGCGCTGCGTGCCCTGGGGTGCGGGAGGGGCCCGTCTCTCAGTGGATAGGGTGGGGGCGGTCTCAGGTGGGGCTCTGTGAATTGGGGAGGCGTGTGGAGGCTTTGAGCTCTGGGGCGGGGGGGGGACCCCACACCCTGGGCTGACCCCTCCCTCTCTTCCCCCCCCCCGGCAGACGTCACGCTCAGCGCCTTGAACGACTCTGACGCCAACAGCGATCTGGTCGACATCGAGGGGCTGGGAGACGCCCCCCCCGCCAAGAAACTCAACTTCGACCAGGGTATGAGCCGGGGGGGGAGATGGACTCACACCCTGCGTGCTGGGGGGACAGGGGGCTGGCTGGGTGGACCCCCCAGGGAGACATGGGGGTTCGGGCCTGGCCGCGCCCTTTCCCCCTGTTTCATTGGCAAACATCCTCCCAACGAGTGGGGGGGTGTTGATGGGCTGTTCCCCCTCGAGGGCCCCCGGGGAGGGGGAAGTTCTCGGGAAAAGCCCCTCGCTGGGCGGCAGCAGCCAGGAAAACTCCGGTCCCCCCTGGCGGTCCCGTTAACCCGGGGAACTCCTCGCCGCAGGATGTTGTGGAGGCCCTGGCCATACCAGGGGCCGAAGAGGAACTAGGCCCGTCCCTGGAGTTCTGGTCCGTCGATGGCTACTAGCCAGGCTGGGCAGGGAGGGGGTCCCTAGCCCGCCCGCCCACTCCTTGTTTGTGTGAGGCCCCGCCCCCTGGGCACAGGCTCCGCCTCCCCCTCCCTCAGCCTCTCTTGTGATCTCTCTCCCTCTCTCAGACAGTCTGACCCTGGACCCCGGGCTCCTGATCACGCCTGGCGACCTGCCCCTGCTGTCCCGCTGAGCCCCCGGCCCCCCCGCCGCACACGGACCGACCCACGGCTGAGCCCTGGGTGCCACTGGGCAGCCCCCCCCATTGCCCTCCCCGCCTTCTGGCTATTTTCCCCGCCCTGTGTTTGTTTTTTATTTTAAATAAAAGTGACAACCCCCTCCTGCCCCTCAGGGGTGTCTAGTAATTGTCGGGAAGGCGCTGGGCGGAGCGGGGCGGGGGGCCCTGGCAGAGTGAGAGCTGCCCCCCAGGGCAGCCAGACCCCAAAGGCGGATGGCCCCAGGGCTCGGGATGGGATAGCGGCTGTGGGGCCAGGGTCCCTTCTCTGGTGGGGGATGGTTATTTTGGGGGGCTGGGTGCCCCTGTCCAGGGACTGGGTTATTTAGGGGGCTGGGTGATTTTGGGGTGCTGGGTGCCCCTCTCCAGGGGCTGGGATATTTTGGGGCGCTGGGTTATTTGGGGACCTGGGTGCCCCAGTCTAGGAGCTGGGATATTTGGGGGGGCTGGGTGCCCCTCTGTGGTGGGGGATGGTTATTTTGGGGGGCTGGGTGCCCCTGTCCAGGGGGTGGGTTATTTGGGGGGCTGGGTGCCCCAGTCTAGGGGCTGGGATATTTTGGGGGGCTGGGTTCCCCTCTCTGGTGCCAGACTCGGTTATTTTGGGGGCCTGGGTGCCCCTGTCCAGGGGCTGGGATATTTGGTGACCTGGGTGCCCCTGTCCGGGGCCAGGTTATTTTGGTGGTCTGGGTGCCCCTGTACAGGGGCTGGGATATTTTGGGGGGCTGGGTTATTTGGAGGCCTGGGTGCCCCTGTCCAGGGGTGGGTTATTTTGGGGGCCTGCACCCTGTCCAGGGACTGGGTTATTTGTGGGCCTGGGTGCCCCTGTCCAGGGACTGGGATATTTTGGGGGGCTGGGTGCCCGTCTCTGGTGCCAGACTGGGTTATTTTGGGGGACTGGGTGCCCCCGTCCAGGGGCTGGGTTATTTGGGGGACTGGGTGCCCCTGTCTAGGGGCTGGGATATTTTGGGGGGCTGGGTGCCCCTCTCTGGTGCCAGACTGGGTTATTTTGCGGGACTGGGTGCCCCTGTCCAGGGGCTGGGATATTTGGGGGACGGTGCCCCTGTCTAGGGGCTGGGATATTTTGGGGGGCTGGGTTACCCTCTGTGGTGGGGGATGGTTATTTTGGAGGACTAGGTGCCCCTGTCCAAGGGCTGGGATATTTTGGGGGGCTGGGTTATTTGGGGGACTGGGTGCCCCTGTCCAGGGGCTGGGATATTTTGGGGGGCTGGGTTATTTGGGGGACTGGGTGCCCCAGTCTAGGGGCTGGGATATTTTGGGGGGCTGGGTTATTTGGGGGACTGGGTGCCCCAGTTGGGGGACTGGGATATTTTGGGGGGCTGGGTTATTCTCTGCGGTAGGGGATGGTTATTTGGGGGGACTAGGTGCCCCTGTCCAAGGGCTGGGATATTTTGGGGGGTTGAGTCTCTGAGCCACGGCCGGGCTGGGGGGCTGCGCCCTGGTGTTGACACAGGCCCTGGGGGGCACCAGCCCCACTCTTCCTCCAGGGTCCAAGCCAAGTTCCCCAGGCCTGAGACACGCCAGGTTGGGCCCTGTGTCCGGGAGCCCCCCACTCAGCCCTGGCCTCCCCACACCCCGATTCCTCAGCGCCGGCAGCCCCCGTGAACCCCCTTTATCCCCTGCCACTCTCCGCCCAGCCGGTGCTCTCCAGCCACGTTGGGACGGGGGGGCTGATCACGGGGCGCCCCTTGTCTCTCTCGGGGGGGTGGCTGCGGCTTGCTCCTTCATTCCTGTCCTGCACTGCCCCCCAGGGGTGACTTGGAGAAACTGAGGCACCGGGTGGTGTGGTACAGATCTCGCCAGCTTTGTCATGGGAGCGGGTTTGAGGCACTGTTGGGGGTAAACTGAGGCAGGAGAGACCCCTCTAAGGCTCCCCACAACTGTGGGTCTAGGTGAGGGAAGTGGAGAGAGCCTGCAGGGGGGACGTCTCTACCAGGGAGTCTGACTGCTGGGGGCCCTTGGAGAAAGCCCAGCACAGTCATGCGGGTGCTGCTGGTAGAGAGATCCCTCCCCGGCATGCAGCACTGGCCACCCCACCCCAGAGGTGGCTGCATCTCAGCGCCGGGCGAGGGGTTCCTGGGTAACCGGCCACCCCACCCCACAGGTGGGCATATCAGCACCGGGCAAGAGGTACCCGGGTAACTGGCCGCCGCACCCCAGAGGTGGCTGCATCTCAGCGCCGGGCGAGGGGTCCCCGGGTAACCAGCCTCTCCACCCCTGAGGTGGGTGCATTTCAGCGCTGGGCGAGGGGTCCCTGGGTAACCAGCCGCCCCGCCCCAGAGGTGGCCGCATCTCAGCGCTGGGTGAGGGGTCCCCGGGTAACCGGCCGCCCCACCCCAGAGGTGGCTGCATCTTGGTGCCGGGTAAGGGATCCTTGTGTCATTGGCCACTCTGCCCCAGAGGTGGGCGCATCTCAGCGCTGGGCGAGGGGTCCCTGGGTAACCGGCCACCCCGCCCCAGAGGTAGGCGCATCTCAGCGCCAGGCGAGGGGTCCCTGGGTAACCAGCCGCCCACCCCAGAGGTGGGCGCATTGCAGGCTGTGGTGGAGGAAGTCGCACTCAGGCTTCTGTTGCTTTCCCCCTTGGTCGTGTCGCCGCCCCACCGGCTCCCGCCGCGTGGGGCCCGGCCCCACTGGGGCAGCACAAGGAAATACTGGCCAGCAGGTGGGACGCTGCCAATATTTTTGTGCTGCTGGAGCGGGACGGGCAGGGCTGGGCCCGATGCCGGGGTAGATGGGCTGGGGGGGCAGAGCCCGGCCGGAGTTCGTGGAGTGGGGGGGGGCGGCTGGGTTGCTCCGTGGCTGCGGTCCCAGCCCGCGCGGTAACACCACAAAATGGTTTGTGTGTCCAGACCCTCAGACAAACCATGATGTGCTGCTGGGGCGAAGGCCGGGGTCGGGGGGCATCCGGGGGGGCCCGTCTCCAGGCCTCGGGAGGGGGGGGTGTCTGCCCATCCGCGTAAGTGGGGGTCTGCAGCAGCGAGAGAAACGCAACCAGTTCCGGAGTGGGCGGGTTGGGGGGGGGAATCCGGAGTCAGACCAGATTTATTGGAGGGGGGTGTTTTGTCTACCACATAAGGGGAGCTGGGGGGGGGCAATTGCTAGAATGTGGGGGGGTGTCTTCATCTGGGTGCTGGCCCCCAGCCGCCTAAATGGGGATAGTCACTGGTGGGTCGTTACCGCCCCCCCCCCCGGCGGATCCCACCCAAACCAAAATGGAGACAGGCCCCAAGCAGAAAATGGAGTCTGTCTTTCCCAGCAGCCTCTGGGGCAGCAGCTGGCTCTTGACATAACGCCCCCCCCAGGAAAAAATACTGGTTAATTAGGTCAGCCCCCCCATTAAAATGAGCCCCGAATGCAACCCACGCCCGCCCCCCCATTGCTGCGTGGGGACCCCCCCCGAAACAAGGACAGAAACTCCCCCCCCCCCCACAAGCTGGAGAGGTTTGTGGGGTTAAATGGCTGAGGGGGGAGTCGAGCCCCATAATGCCTCCCCCCAACCCCTCCTGCCTCCATAAGTCGATTTGCCCCCCAGATCGCACCCCCACTGTCCGCTCCTCCCCAGCTGGTATAAAATTGGGGAGAGGGTCCCGGATGCCCCCACCCCAACATGCCCCCCCCCACAACTGGTTCACGGCCTGGCCCACTGGGTCTAGGGGTGTGTAGGGGAGGACCATCCCCACACCGACCCCCCAAACCTGGGGTGCCAGCGAGCCCCCCCAACCTCGGCACACGCGTGGGACCGACCCCCCCTCCGCGTACCCCCATGCGAAAACAACACACACAGTCCCCCCCACACACACACACATACCCCCGGCACATGCAGTCCTGACTCATTCAGCCCCACGGCCCAGCACCACCTGGCCCGGTGCCCCAAAGCCACGATTTCGGGGGGCCAGCTGAGCTGATGGGGGGGTGCAGCCCAGTGTAAAGCCCGGGGGGCTTTAGGCAGCAAGCTGCCCCCGCCTGCCCTGATCTGCCCCCCCGGGTGCAGGCTGGAGCTGCCGCGCCCTGGGGCAGGCCGGGGGGTGGCGTGGGGGTGACGCAGGCAGAAATGGCGAATTTGGACAAAGCCGCGGCCCCCCCCCACGCACCCCAGATTGTGTGTGTGTGGGGGTCAGTCGGTTCCAATCCTTCCTGAGCTTTTCGGGGCGATCTGGGCGGGGGTTTCGGGGGGCAGCATCTCTCATTTAACCTCCAGCCTCTGAAATCCGGGGGTCCCCCTACGCTCGGGGAGGGGGGCTTAGACGCGTCAGCGCCATATTTGGGGTGAGCAGGAGTCGTTCCAGAGGGGAACCAAATCGCATCCCCCCCGTCCGGGTGGGTTTTCGGGGTGCCTCGGACATTGCAGGGGGAGGCTGGGCAGGGGCTCAGGATGATTTGGGGCTCCCGGCTCTGATGGGGGGTTTTGCCCTGAATGATGGTGATTTTCCAGTCGCCATTCGGGGTGAGGCCGATTCCGGGGCCTCTCGGGGTGCTCCCGGCTGCTCTCTGCCCTCCCCTGGGCCCTTTTGGGGGGCGCCGATCCTGGGGGGGCCGGGGGTCCAGCTCCGGGAGGTTTCCCGAGGCTCGATTCTGGGTTTTCGCTGTCGTTTCGGGGGGCCGATCCTCCGTCTTTTCCAGCCATTCGCGTTGTGACGCCTCCGCCCCCCCCCCCCGCCCCGGCGCTTTGTTCGATTCCCGTTCGCCCCCCGCCAAAAAAATCGTTTTGTTGCCGACGACTTTCCCCACGGCTGGATTTTTTTTCACGTTTTTTCCCCCTCCCCTTGCAAATAAAATTAAAAAAAAAATACACCACCCAAAGCCCAGCGAGCGACGCAGCCGGGAACTCACTGGCACCCACCCTGCGAGCAGAGCAGGACGTTCCCCCGGCTTGGGCTGCACCAGGCGGGGACCCCCAGCCCCCCGCCGCCCCCTGCCCCCCCACTTACCTGCCGCCAGGCCAGGGCCTGGGTTTTCTGCAAGCTCCTTCCTTACCCCTGACAAATATTCGGGGAGCTGGAGGGTGCGGATTCGCCCGCTGGGCGCCCCGGGACAAAGAAATCCAATGCGAAAAAATATCGGTATCCGTCCGGGGGAAAAGCAGCCCCCCCGCCGGGTCCTACCCCAGCCTGGGTGCCATGGGGCAGGTCCCGTTCCCAAAGCCGCCCCCCCGGCGGGGCTGCATCCCTGCTTGGTGGAGGGGGGATCCCGGCCCCCCGCTTGGAAAAGGGGGGGATCCCTCCCTGGGTGCCCCCCCCCAAGAGCCGCGAGCCCTTTCGGTGCAATTGTGGAGAGGGAGGGGAAAAAAACCCGAGCCCGGGTGAGCAGCGAAGGTTCGGTCTTTTTCCCCCTGCACAAGTTTCTACACTTGAATAAACCCCCTTGGGCGGGCGGGAAAAATCCGCCAAAATTCCCGGGCGTGGCCCCGGGCCCCCCCTGGGCGTGTGTGAAGTTTGGGGGCGATCGGCCCGGCGGGGGGCGGGGGAAAAATTCCCCTTTCTAGGGCTCCGGCCCGCGCCAACACGAACGTCCCTGGCTGACTTTGTCACGGTGCCAACTCCGAGCCACTTGGCAGGCTTGGGCGCTTTGCAAACGGCCGCTTTGTCTCCCGCGCCCCACGGCCCCCCCTGCCCCGCTGGGCGCCCCCACGGCACGGCCTCCAGCCCCCCCACTGCCCCTGGGGGGCCCCCTCTCCCCAGCTCTCTGGGAGCCCCAGGGGGGCCGGGGGGGGGAGGGAAGGGTCTGATTTGTGCTGTTCACACTCTGGCTCACTCAGCCGCTGCGGCTTCGCACGCTCGAATCTGCTGGTGCCGACCCGCAGCCGGATTTACCAGGGCCCGGCGTGGCCCCCCCTCGCCGTGGGGACAGGGACCCCCCCGTTCTCACGTGCCCTGCCCCCCATCTCCTACTGTTTTCAGCTCCCCCGGGGTGGGATGTGTGCAGATGGGGAGGGGGAGCTAAGGGGAACCCCCCCCTGCAGGAAATCACAAGCCAGCCCCTTCCCCACCCCCGGGAACAGAGACTGCCCCCCCAATATCCATAGGACAGTTCTGGGGAGCAGCTGGCTGGGTAATGCCCCCCCCAGCAGGATCTTGGGGGCAGCTGTGGGGTTATCGGTAAATGAGCCTGTGAGATAAAAGGGAACAGGCAGTATGTAGGGGGAGGGCATGGAGAGAACCCAGGCGTCCTGGCTCTCGGCCCCCCCTGCTCTAATCCACCAGCCCCCACTCCCGTCCCAGAGCCGGGGAGAGAACCCAGGAGTCCTGGCTCCCAGCCCCCACTGCTCTAATCCACCAGCCCCCACTCCCCTCCCAGAGCCGGGGAGAGAACCCAGGAGTCCTGGTTCTCGGCCTCCCCTGCTCTGACCCACCAGCCCCCACTCCCCTCCCAGAGCTGGGGAGAGAACCCAGGAGTCCTGGCTCCCAGCCCCCCGGGCTCTAACCCACCAGCCCCCACTCCCCTCCCAGAGCCGGGGAGAGAACCCAGGAGTCCTGGTTCTCGGCCTCCCCTGCTCTAACCCACCAGCCCCCACTCTCCTCCCAGAGCCGGGGAGAGAACCCAGGAGTCCTGGCTCCCAGCCCCCCCTGCTCTAACCCACCAGCCCCCACACCCCTCCCAGAGCCGGGGAGAGAACCCAGGAGTCCTGGCTCCCAGCCCCCCTGCTTTAACCACCAGCCCCCACTCCCCTCCCAGAGCCGGGGAGAGAACCCAGGAGTCCTGGCCCCCAGCCCCCACTCCCCTCCCAGAGCCGGGGAGAGAACCCAGGAGTCCGGGCTTCCAGCCCCCCTGCTCTGACCCACCAGCCCCCACTCCCCTCCCAGAACTGGGGAGAGAACCCAGGAGTCCTGGCTCCCGGCCCCCCCTGCTCTGACCCACCAGCCCCCACTCCCCTCCCAGAGCCAGGGAGAGAACCCAGGAGTCCTGGCTCCCAGCCCCCCCTGCTCTAACCCACCAGCCCCCACTCCCCTCCCAGAGCCGGGGAGAGAACCCAGGAGTCCTGGCTCCCAGCCCCCCCTGCTCTGACCCACCAGCCCCCACTCCCCTCCCAGAGCCGGGGAGAGAACCCAGGAGTCCTGGCTCCCAGCCCCCCTTGCTCTAACCACCAGCCCCCACTCCCCTCCCAGAGCCGGGGAGAGAACCCAGGAGTCCTGGCTCCCAGCTCCCCCTGCTCTAACCCACCAGCCCCCACTCCCCTCCCAGAGCCAGGGAGAGAACCCAGGAGTCCTGGCTCCCGGCCCCCCCCCCCCCCCGCCCCGCTCTGCGCCAGTGGTGAATGCTGAACTGTCAATCAATTATCTTGATTCTCCCAATCAGCAAAGGTCAAAGGGCAGCTGTAACCCGACCCCTCAATGACCTGAGCTGGGAGCCAACCTGCAGCCCCCCCCCCGCCCCGCCGGTGCCCCTCACTCCCGACCTGCAGCCCCGGCCAGCCCCTGGGCTCGTTTCCTGCTTCTGGGGCTGGGGCTCCTGGTTCTGCCCCCGGCCCCGGGGGGTGGTCGGGGGAGTCCCTGCGGCCCTGGGGTCACCCAGCCTGCGTCTGTCGGGCTGGGAGCTTGTGGGAGCCGGGAGGGCGTTTCCCTGGGTCCACGCAGCACCCAGCGCCATGGGGAGTGGGGCGGAGGGCTGATCTCAGTTGGGGGGCGTCCATGCAGCGGGGAGACCCCCGGGGTTACTCTGCTGCCCAGAAACGGGGTCTGGGATAAGGGCCTGGGGAGAGCAGCCCCACAGGCTGAACAGGGGGCGGGGGGCCGTGGGGCTCCGGTGGGGGGGGGCTCCAGAACCCCATGGAGGATTTGGGGGGCTGCTCCCCCGTACAGAAGGACCCCTCTGCAAAAATGGGGATCGATTCCCCCCTACGTTTTGCAGGGCCCCACAACACACAAATGCTCAGAGATACGCCTACCCCTCCCCCCCAGTCTGGGCAGAGTTGGGGGTACAGGACTGTGAGGCGGGACCTGGATACCAGCTGCCCCCCCAAAACACGGTCCCTGATTCTGAGCAGCACCCTGATTCCTTCTGGCTCCTTGGGGTCCCAGCGGGCAGACACCCCCAAATATCCCTGTATCAGTGCATGGAGGGGTCCGGCTTCGGGTCCCAGGCCAGCCAGGGGGGAGGGGTCTGCAGTTGGTGAGGTGTGGGGAGAAGAGGGGAGAGTTAGAGGGGGTCTGAGCCCCCATACACCCCCCTGGAACAGAACCTCCCAGAACTGGGGACCCCCAGAGCGTCCTGGACCCCAAACTGCCCCCGTAGAGCCCCCCCAACACCTCTGAACCCCCAAACTGTCCTGCTGTTACATGTGGGGCTGGGGGCACCGAAGGGTCCTGAGACTCCGAGTGGCCGACTGGGACAGATGGACGGACCTGGCTGGGGCTAAATGTCACGGGGGGAGAACTGGGGGGGGCTCCCCGGACCCCAAGAACCTGCCTCACCCCCCACCTACCTGGGGAAGCGCCGGGCGAGGATCTGGGGGTCCTGCCCGAGCCAGGGGCAGTAACGGGGCACAGAGTCAGGGGTCTCCTGCCCCCCAGCTGCCCCCACCCCCACAGACCCCTGCCCCCCAGCCCATTCCCACCTCTCCGCCCACAGACTCTGCAGGCTGGGGGGGCAGCTAGACTTGCCCCTTGGCCCCCCAAATATCCCTGCTCCCCCCCCGCCCCCCGGGAGCCGCCCACCCGCGACCGCGGCACCCGCGCTGCAAAATGGAGCTGGACCGGAGCCCCCTGGTGGCCACTAGGGGAACTGCATGCCCCTCCCCCGCCCCACACGTGCTCCTCACTCCCGACCTGCAGCCCCACCAACTCTGCCTGGTGCCCCTCACTCCCGACCCACAGCCCAGCCCCCTCAGCCCTGCCGGTGCCCCTCACTCCCGACCCATAGCCCCTGCCAGCCCAGCCCTGCCCCCCCCCAAAGCCCTGCTGGTGCCCCTCACTCCCGACCCATAGCCCCTGCCAGCCCAGCCCTGCCCCACCGAGCCCTGCCGGTGCCCCTCACTCCTGACCCGCAGCCCCTGCCACCCCAGCCCTGCTGGAGCCCCTCACTCCCGACCCGCAGCCCCCCCCCAGCTCTGCCGGTGCCCCTCACTCCCGACCCGCAGCCCCCCATGCCAAGGCAGAGTCTGTGTCTTTAATTCCTTTATTGGACGGTTCACACGGCGGTCGGGCCCGGAGGGCTGCGCGCGGTGGCCATGCAGGTTGTTGGGGGGCCGCCCCCTACTTGTTGATGCAGCTTCCCGCTGGGGGGGGGGGTCGTGGGCTGCTGGGGGAGCCCTGACATGGGGCAAGGGTGGGATTGAGGGGAGCTGGGGCAGGAGACTTGGGGGACAATCGGGGGGAGCAGCTGTAGGACCCAGCTAATATAGATGGGGGGCTGCAGGAGGGAACATTGGGGGGATGACGGGGTGTTTGGTGAGTTGGGGGTCAGTATGGGGAGGAGTAGGGGGTCAGTAGGGGAGGGGTTGGGGCTGGGAGTTAGGGGTCAGTATGCGGAGGGCTGGGGGCTGGGAGTTGAGGGTCAGTGTGGGGAGGGGTTGGGGGCTGGGCATTCGGGGTCAGTATGGGAAGGGGTTGGGGGGCAGCACGGAGATGAGTTGGGGGCCAGTAGGGGGAGGGGTTTGGAGTTAGGGGTCAGTGTGGGGAGGGGCTGGGCATTGGGGGACAGAGCGGGAAGGAGTTGGGGCTGGGCATTGGGAACAGCATGGGGAGAGGTTGGGGGGCAGCGTGGGGCGGGGCTGGGCATTAGGGGTCAGTGTGGGGCAGGGTTGAGAGCTGGGCATTGGGGGTCAGTGTGGGGCGGGGTTGGGGGCTGGGCATTGGGGACAGCGTGGGGAGGGGCTGGGGGGCAGCGCGGGGCTCCCGGGCAGCGACTCGGGGTGCTGCGTATATAATATAGATATTTATCTATTTCTCACAAATCCCTTAAATAACCGTTATATACAGATACAGGGGTTGGGGTCACACACACACACCTTAGACTAGGGTGGGGGTCTCAGATTGCACAGTCCGGTTAACCCCTCCCTTTCCCCACGGCAGGGGGGCTGGGGACGAGAGTGGGGGAGAGTGGGGCTGAGGGGTTGGGGGGCCACCCCCTCACAGCAGCAGTGGGGGACTGTCAGGAGGAGGTATGGGGCTGTGGGGGGTTGGGAGGAGGTGGGGGGCTGTTGGGGGGCCACCCCCTCACAGCTCGGAGCAGCAGTGGGGGACTGTCAGGAGGAGGTGGGGGGCTGTTGGGGAGCCACCCCCTCACAGCTTGGAGCAGCAGTAGGGACTGTCAGGAGGAGGTGAGGGGCTGTGGGGGGTTGTTGGGGGGCCACCCCTCACAGCTCAGAGCAGCAGTAGGGGACTGTCAGGAGGAGGAGAGTGGCTGTGGGGGGTTGTTGGAGGCTGTTGGGGGACCACCCCCTCACAGCTCGGAGCAGCAGTGGGGGACTGTCAGGAGGAGGTGGGGGGCTGTTGGGGGGCCACCCCCTCACAGCTTGGAGCAGCAGTAGGGGACTGTCAGGAGGAGGTGAGGGGCTGTGGGGGGTTGTTGGAGGCTGTTGGGGGGCCACCCCCTCACAGCTCGGAGCAGCAGTAGGGGACTGTCAGGAGGAGGTGGGGACTGTGGGGGGCTGTTGGGGACTGTTGGGAGGCCGCCCCCTCACAGCTCGGAGCAGCGGTCCTGTCGGCTGTAGTGGTCAAACTGGCTTTTCCAGTGGCCCATGTACGCGCTCCAGCGGTGAAACTCCAGCCGCCACTGCCGCTCGGCCTCCTCGATGTTATCTGGGGGGGCGGGAAGAGAGCCCAAGCGGGGTGGTTAGTGTCCCTCAGAGCTGGGCCCAGAGCCCCCTGCCCTTCCCCTGAGCAGCCCCCCGCCCCCTTCCCTGAACAATTCCCCCAGGCCCGTTCACAAGCCGGGGGACCGAGCGCCGGTTGGGGCTGGATCCAGGCTGGCGTTTGCCCACCCCCGGCTGTGCCATTAACACCCGCACCCCAGCATGGCCAGTCTCCGGGCCCCGTGACCGGCGCGGCTCCGTAGCCCAGGCGAGCGAGGATCAGCTCTGGCGCCGGTGGGTTTCCTGGGCCGTCTGTCCAGCTCCCTCCGCCCCGCCGCTCGCCCGTGGGCTGCTGGGAACACGGCCGAGATCCCGTCTCGTTCGGCTGCCGTGACGCGGGGTCCCTGGGCTGTCGCTCCGGGGCACGTCGGGGTCTCGGTAACCCCGCCGCCCGCGCTGGCGTTTGAGTCGGTTGTTTCTGCGGCCCTGCAGCTGGTCTCCATCTGGGGGGTGTCGGTACCTACGCTGGCGAGTCCCCATCCTGGCCGCACCCCTGCGAACAGCTGCAGCAACGTCCATGTTGCGTGCGTCTACTGCACCTTGCGCCTCCGGCTGGACGAGCCGCGTCTCTCGGGCTCTGGCTGTGCCCGCCACGGCTGGACGCCGGCGAGTCCTTGCTCCAGGCCTGGGGGCCAGGTTGGGTTTTCCGGCCGATGCTTCGCAGCCAGGGGTCTCGTTTTCCGGAGGGGGCCGGTCACTCCTGGTCCTGCTCAGTCGGGCTGAATCTCTCTTCAGTTGGGGGTCGCGGTGCAGTTTGGATCTGTTCACCCCACCCCGGGGCCTTGAATTCTCTGCTCTGTCGTAACCCACCTGTCTCTGGGGCGGAGAGTGTGACCCCCGTGGTTGTCGGCAGTGACGCTGCAGGGCCACCCCCCCCCCCCCCGGCGTGGATCAGGTGTGGCACCGGGGCTGCTGGGGAGTGACGCAGAATCTAACCGGGGCCAAGCAAACACTCTTGGAGGGGCCACGTCGTGGAGACCCTGCATGTCCTGGACCGGCCACAGGGCCCGAGGACGCGCCCCAGACGTGATCCTCATCCAGTGCCGCCTGGCCAGGTACGGCGGAGCGGGGCTCACACGAGGTGTCTGCTGGGAGCCCGGACTCCGGGGTTCTCTACCCAGGTCTAGGAGGAGAGTGGGGGCTGGTGGGTCAGAGCAGGGGGGCCGGGAGCCAGGACTCCTGGGTTCTCTCCCCGGTTCTGGGAGGGGAGTGGGGGCTGGTGGGTTAGAGCAGGGGGGTTGGGAGCCAGGACTCCTGGGTTCTCTCCCTGGCTCTGGGAGGGCTGTGGGGGCTGGTGGGTTAGATGGGGCAGTGCCCAGGGGTTGAAGTGTGGGTGGGGGCTCCCATGGGTGGGGTAGGGTCTGGGGGTTTGCACAGCCGAGCAGCCCCTCCCCCTCATCTCACATCTGCAAAGCGGCGTCACCCTCAGGACCCAGCCATCCCCCCCAAACCTCATACCTCTGCTGCCCTCCCCCACCTTAGCATTAACCCCCTAAGCCCCCCACTACTGTGGGGCAGGGCCCCTCTCTGCCCCCTACCTCCACTCCCTGAGTGCCCCTGTCCCTCACCCCAAAGTCCCTCCCACCATACCTGATCACCCCCTTTATACTGACAGCCCCCCCACACCTCTCCGTGTCCCCTCCCCACCACAAGGGGCCCCACTCCACCCCCTATGTGCCCTAACTCTCCCCCTTCAACCCCCCAACGCACCCTACCCCCCTTCCCATGGTCACTTTATTGGGGGGGGCGTTTGAATTGCCAAAGACACGAACACGGCATGCAGAAGGAAACACCAAAAAATGTCTTTTATAAGAGGCCAGAACCCCCCCAGCTGTGGCCACTGGCCGGGCTCAGGGGGGTTGGGGGGTGACAGGCCCCCCCCCGTGGGGTGAAGGGGTGTCTGGGTCGCAGTGATGGGGAACCCCAGTGTGAGCCTGGCTGGGACATGTCCCCCCGCGGTTCCCCTCCCCCCCGCTAGCTGGCGCACGTCCGCCCCATGTGTGCCACCGCCCCGTGCGGTGTGTCCGTGTGCAGCGTTCACGCAGTGCGTGTGCAGTGTCCTTGGGCAGCATCTGGCCGCAGCGTGGTCAGGGGTTGTGACTGGTGTGCAGTGCGCGCCGTGTACGGGTGGAGCGAGTGTGCACCGCGTGGCAGCGTGCGCCCGCAGCGTGCGTCTGCGTGTGCACAGAGGTGCGGACGTGTGGTGCTTGTGCAGCAAGGCTCTGCCCTCTCCCTGCTGCCCTTGTTCCCCTGCCAGGGGGGGCCGGCAGCGGCGTCGGAGCAGCAGAGCTGCCATTGCTCTCGGCCGCGGCCTGAGCACTAAAATCCTGGCTAGGAAATGCCCCCTGGGGCGGGGCGCTGTCTCCCCGGCAACAGATCGGTGCCCCCCAGTGGCCCATTCAGTGAGCTCCGGATTGGTGCCCCCTAGTGGCCAATTCAGTGAGCTCCGACTCGGTGCCCCCTAGTGGCCAGGAGTTCCCCAGGCCCCAGCTGGGTGCCCCCTAGTGGCCCATTCATTGAGGTCCGGCTCGGTGCCCCCTAGTAGCCGATTCAGTGAGCTCCGGCTCGGTGCCCCCTAGTGGCCAGGAGTTCCCCAGGCCCCAGCTGGGTGCCCCCTAGTGGCCCATTCAGTGAGCTCCGGCTCGGTGCCCCCTAGTGGCCAGGAGTTCCCCAGGCCCCAGCTTGGTGCCCCCTAGTGGCCCATTCATTGAGGTCCGGCTCGGTGCCCCCTAGTGGCCAATTCAGTGAGCTCCGGCTCAGTGCCCCCTAGTGGCCAGGAGTTCCCCAGGCCCCAGCTGGGTGCCCCCTAGTGGCCCTTTCAGTGAGGTCCGGATCGGTGCCCCCTAGTGGCCCATTCATTGAGGTCCGGCTTGGTGCCCCCTAGTAGCCGATTCAGTGAGCTCCGGCTCGGTGCCATCTAGTGGCCAGGAGTTCCCCAGGCCCCAGCTCGGTGCCCCCTAGTGGCCCATTCATTGAGGTCCGGCTTGGTGCCCCCTAGTAGCCGATTCAGTGAGCTCCGGCTTGGTGACCCCTAGTGGCCAGGATTTCCCCAGGCCCCAGCTGGGTGCCCCCTAGTGGCCCATTCAGTGAGCTCCGGATCGGTGCCCCCTAGTGGCCCATTCAGTGAGCTCTGGATCGGTGCCCCCTAGTGGCCAGGAGTCCCACAGGCGCCGAACGCCCCCGCCTGGGGCAGGCTCCACCCTGAGCCGACCCCGTGAGGGCCAGGGCTGCCCCTGCCCCGCCCCCACCCAGCCGTCCGATGCATGCAGGATCCGCTCTCAGGGCCTGAGCCGCAGGGGGAGGAGGGGAAGGAGGGCGAGGAGGGGCAGTGGGGCTGGTGGGGGCCCGGGGCCCCAGTCGGTTGCAGCGCATGGCTCTACAGGGGAGAAAAAAAAAGAGGAGGGGAATTAAGCCATGGCCTGGACACTGGGGGGGCAGGGATACCAGGCTGGCTGGGCCGTGATGGCAGGGGAGGGGGAAATATTTGGTTTGCCCTGCCTCAGTTTCCCTCTGTGAGCTCCCCTCCCACTTCCCCCATCCATTTACCCCTCGCCCTCCCCGCACGAGGCAAAGATCCCCCCATGATGCCCCACGGCCCCTTCCCAATATAAAGCCCCCCCCCCGTGGTCTCCTGCCCTCCCCAGGTATGGCAGGGTCCTGCCCCTCGGGCGTCTCACCAGTGACGTTGAGCAGCTTGGGCAGGAAGTGGTTCCAGAAGGCGCAGACCTGGGCCCGGAGCCCCTGCCCCACAGCCAGGGGGCGCGGGTTCAGCTGTACGTACTGCTGCTGCCGCGGGGTGTAGGGGGGCCAGCGCACCCCCTGCTCCGACGCCTCGTTGGGGTCCCTGCCCAGGACGGGGACAGGGGTCACGCCCTGCTGGCTGAGGACCCCCAAACCCACCTACCTGCCCCTCAGTATGGAGACCAACCCCCCAAATCCATCCACCTACTCCCCAGTGTGGGGACCCCCCTCCACTGACTCACCCCTGGGCACCCCCAAACCCACCCACCTGCCCACTCAGTGTGGGACCTCCCCTCTGGGGATCCCAAAACCCACCCGCCTACTCCCAGTGTGGGGAGCCCCCCTCCAGGGATCCCAAAACCCACCCACCTACCCCAGAGTATGGGGACCCTCCCAGAGACCTCCAAACCCACCCAGCTACCCCCAGTGTGAGGACCCCCTCCACTGACTCACCCCCTGGACACCCCCAAACCCACCCAGCTACCTCCCAGTGTGGGACCTCCCCTCTGGGCACCCCCAAACCCACCCACCGGTGTGGGAACCCTCCCAAAGACCTCCAAACCCACCCAGCTACCCCCAGTGTGAGGACCCCTTCCACTGACTCACCCCCGGGGCACCCCCAAACCCACCCAGCTACCTCCCAGTGTGGGACCTCCCCTCTGGGCACCCCCAAACCCACCCACCGGTGTGGGAACCCTCCCAAAGACCTCCAAACCCACCCAGCTACCCCCAGTGTGAGGACCCCCTCCACTGACTCACCCCCTGGGCACCCCCAAACCCACCCCGCTACCTCCCAGTGTGGGACCTCCCCTCTGGGCACCCCCAAACCCACCCACCGGTGTGGGAACCCTCCCAAAGACCTCCAAACCCACCCAGCTACCCCCAGTGTGGGGACCCCTTCCACTGACTCACCCCATGGCCACCCCAAAACCCACCCACCTACCCCCCAGTTTGGGGACATCCCTCCACTGACTCACCCCTGGGCACCCCCAAACCCACCCAGCTACCCCCCCAGTGTGGGGATCCCCAAACCCATCCAGCTACCCCCCAGTGTGGGGACATCCCTCCACTGACTCACCCCTGGGCACCCCCAAACCCACCCAACTACCTCCCAGTCTGGGGACCCCCCCGAGACCTCCAAGGCCACCCACCTGTCCCTCAATATGGGGACCTCCATAAGCCACCCACCTTCCCCCTCAGTGTGGGGGACCCCCCCTCCAGGGACCAACCCCACCCACCTGCCCCCCACTCCAGGGGCTTCCCCAAGCCTCCCCCCAGTACCCGGTGCGGGCGAAGTTGGCCCAGTAGTGCATCATGCGACGGCTGAGCGCGGCCTCCTCGGCCGTGTAGTTGAGGCCGGGGTCGAGGGGCAGGCCGAAGACGAACTCGATCTCGTAGCCGTGGGGCACCCCCATCCAGGGGGGCCAGAGCATGTTGGAGGCGCGGTGGTCGAAGAAGTAGGTGTAGACGCGAGCGCCCCGCTCGGCCAGCCGCAGGGCGAAGTGGGTGACGGGGCAGATCACGTTGTGGTCGCCCACGATGTCGTCCATGGCCTCCCGGTTCTTCACCGGGTTGTCCTGGTCCAGCCAGTCGGTGTATTGCAGCACCACGGCCTCGGCCGCCAGCTCGTTGGCCTGGGGCACGCCCATGCGCACCCCGCCCAGGAAATCCTCCCGGCTGATGAGGCTCTCGTTGTCTTTGCTGAAGCCGGGCGCCCCGTAGATCAGGAAGTAGGTGCCCTCATCCCGCACCACCCCCAGCAGCGCCTGGGTCTCCTGGAAGCTGCCGGTGCCCGGCGTGGCCTCGGGCACCTCGCTGGAGAAGTCCCCGTCGGCCACCGGCACGAAGGAGAAGCGGAAGACGCTCTGGTGGGGCAGCACCTGCCACTCCTTGTCGATCAGCTCCTGCGGGGTCTTGTCCTGTAAACAGGTCACCAGCTCTGAGTCGTTGCCCGGCGGGCAGCCCACCAGCTTGGCCAGCTGGACGGCCCGGCGCCGGCCCTCGGCCGGGGGCACGGTGGCCCAGGGGGCGTTGGGCACCCCGCTCTGCAGGATGGCACGGCGGAAGAGCGGGCGGCTGCCGGGCGAGAGCAGGTGCATGCCCACCGAGGCGGCCCCGGCGCTCTCCCCGAAGATGGTCACCGCCTTGGGGTTCCCCCCGAAGAAGTGGATGTTGCTTTGCACCCACTGCAGGGTCAGGCGCTGGTCCAGCAGCCCCACGTTGCCCGGCGCCTCCTGGCCGACCGAGAGGGCCAGGAAGCCGAAGGCCCCCACCCGGTAGTTCATGGAGACCACCACCACCTGCTCGGCGTGGGCCAGGTAGCGCCCGTCGTAGACGTCCAGCGAGGCGGAGCCGCTGTAGAACCCGCCGCCGTAGATCCAGACCAGCACGGTGGCGTTTTTGGGGCGCGGGGAGGGCACCCACAGGTTGAGGTACAGGCAGTCCTCGCTCATCTCCCGGTTGGGGTTCCACATCTCCGTGCCGGGGAAGCCGGGGTACAGGGTGTCCACGTACTGGTGGCAGGCGTGGCGGTAGGCGCTGGCGTCCAGCAGCCCGCTCCAGGCCCGCTTGGGCTCCGGCCGGCGGAAACGCAGCCGGCCCACGGGCGGCTCGGCGTACGGGATGCCCAGGAACGCGGAGACCTGGCCCGAGAGGACGGGCACCCGCAGGCCCCGCACCCGCCCCGCCCGGGTGCTGGCCAGCAGCTCGTCGGCCCGGGCGGAGAGGGCCAGGGCGGCGCAGAGCAGGAGAGCGGGCAGGACCCCGGCCATGGCGCGTCTGCGGGGGGAGGGGAGAGACGGGGTTAGGGGGCAGCAGGAGACGTCCCCCCACCCCCGAGCTCCGCAGCCAGCGACAGCCCCCGAGCCCTGGGACTGCAGCTCGATGCAGCCAGGACCTCCGGTCCCCCGGCCGCCTGCCCCGATAAGGGACCCACGGGGCCTGTCCCCGCCTAGCAGCCCCAGGCGCCTTATCAGCAGCATGCAGAGACTGGGGCACCGGGAGGGGAGTGGGGGCTAGTAGTTAGAGCGGGGGGGATGGGAGCCCGGACTCCTGGGTTCTCACCCAGCTCTGGGAGGGGAGTGGGGGTTGGTGGGTGAGAGCAGAGGGGGGCTGGGAGCCAGGATTCCTGGGTTCTCACCCAGCTCTGGGAGGGGAGTGGGGGCTAGTAGTTAGAGCAGGGGGGGATGGGAGCCAGGACTCCTGGGTTCTCTCCCCGGCTCTGGGAGGGGAGTGGGGGCTGGTGGGTCAGAGCAGGGGGGCTGGGAGCCAGGACTCCTGGGTTCTCTCCCCGGCGCTGGGAGAGGAGTGGGGGCTGGTGGGTCAGAGCAGGGGGGCTGGGAGCCAGGACTCCTGGGTTCTCTCCCTGGCTCTGGGAGGGCAGTGGGGGCTGGTGGGTCAGAGTGAGGGGGCTGGGAGCCAGGACTCCTGGGTTCTCCCCTCAGCTATGGGGCCTAGTGCTCAGGGCAGTAGTCTCGGTATCTGGGAGCAATTCCTGGAGCCGGAGGGGCCTCTGGGGTGTGGTTAAAGGTGGGGCGCCCCTGGGCTGTAACCGGGGTAACCCGCCCTTAACACGACTCCCCACAGATCCTCCCCATCACGGCCCCTGAGGTCGCTCTCCCGCCCCTCCCAGCCAACCCCTGGCTCCTATGTACGAACCCCCTGACCCAGCCTGCAACCCCCCCCCGGTCACAACACACGCCTGGGAGACGCGTCCCCCCGACAACCCCGCCTGTCCCCCCATCCAGCGAACCAGCCTGTGTGCAATGCACAACCCCCACTGCCACACACAGCCGGAACACGCCCGTCCACAACACCCCCTCGCCTAAAGTCACAACACACCGCTCAGCCCAACAACACAACCGCCCCTCAAACCCAGTGTAACAATCAGCCAACCAACACACAGCCACATCCTCCTCTCACCGCACCCCCCAACAACAGCCATCAAACCAACACACACACAACACTCATAACACACCTGTACACGCTCCCTGACCCGCCCCGCAACCCACAACTGCCCCCGAAAGCACAGTACAACCATCAAACCAACCCACACACAACACTCATAACACACCTGCACATGCTCCCTGATCCACACCTCAGCCCCACAATCCACAACTGCCCCCAAAGCACAGTACAACCATCAAACCAACACCCACATACACAACCCCCTCTCACCGCACAGTCATACCACACCTGTACACAACACTGCCACCCAAAGTCACAACACACAGCTCATCCTGATGACACAACCGTCCCTTAAAACACAGTGCCAGAAAACCAACACCCAGCCACAACCACCTCACAACACCCCCCCAACAGCCATCAAACCAACACACACACAACACAACTCTCCTCTCACCACGCAGACACACACAGTTATACCACACCTGTACACATTCCCTGACCCACCCCTCAGCCCCACAGCACACAATCGTCCCCGGACCTGTCCCCGTGCCCAGGCAGAAATCACACACTCAGTCACCGCAACACCCCTCCCCCAGCCTGACACCCTGCTCCCAACCACAACTCCCCCCTGCCACAGCTTGCCCCTGGGGCAGTGACACGCCAGCCCACCACCCGCGCACACCCGCACACCACCCCTCTGCACAATCCCCCCTCCCAGCCAGCGCCCCCCGACACCCGCGTCACCACCTGCTGCCTGGCTCGGATCGCGACTGGGGTTGGAGTCCACGGGGCGGGGAGGGGGCGGCTGGAGCCAGAGGGAAACGGGCCCTCGATCCCAGCGCAAACAGGGTGGCACCGAAACCCCGGGGCCTTGGCAACGTCTCCTGGGGAAACCGGATCACCGGGCTCGGGGTGGGGACAGACACAGATCTCTGCCGGTGCCCCTCACTCCCGACCCACAGCTCCTCCTAGCCCTGCCCTTCCAGTGCCCCTCACTCCTGACCCACAGCCCCCGCTAGCCCAGCCCTTCCGGTGCCCCTCACTCCCGACCCGCAGCCCCTCCTAGCCCTGCCCTTCTGGTGCCCCTCACTCCTGACCCACAGCCCCTCCTAGCCCTGCCCTTCTGGTGCCCCTCACTCCTGACCCACAGCCCCTCCTAGCCCAGCCCTTCCGGTGCCCCTCACTCCCGACCCGCAGCCCCTCCTAGCCCTGCCCTTCTGGTGCCCCTCACTCCTGACCCACAGCCCCTCCTAGCCCAGCCCTTCCGGTGCCCCTCACTCCCGACCCGCAGCCCCTTCTAGCCCTGCCCTTCCGGTGCCCCTCACTCCCGACCCGCAGCCCCTCCTAGCCCTGCCCTTCTGGTGCCCCTCACTCCTGACCCACAGCCCCTCCTAGCCCAGCCCTTCCGGTGCCCCTCACTCCCGACCCGCAGCCCCTTCTAGCCCTGCCCTTCCGGTGCCCCTCACTCCCGACCCACAGCCCCTCCTAGTCCAGCCCTTCCGGTGCCCCTCACTCCCGACCCACAGCCCCTCCTAGTCCAGCCCTTCCGGTGCCCCTCACTCCCGACCCGCAGCCCCTCTTAGCCTGGCCCTGCCCCCCCCCAGCTCTGCCGGTGCCCCTCACTCCCGACCTGCAGCCCCACTGCCATCCCAGGCCTGTCTGGGTCAGACCAAAGGTCCATCCAGCCCAGCGTCCTGTCTTCTGACAGTGACCAGTGCCAGGCGCCCCAGAGGGAGTGAACAGAACAGGGAATCACCGAGTGACCCAGCCCCTGTCGCCCATTCTCAGCTTCTGGCTGTCAGGAGCTCAGGGACACCCAGGGCCTAGGGCTGCATCCCTGGTTAATAGCCACTGTTGGACCTGGCCTCTGTGAACACAGCTAATTCTCTTCTGAACTGTGTTGTACTTTTGGCCTTCACGACATCCGCTGGCGAGGAGTTCCCCAGGTTAATGGGGTGTTGGGTGATAACCCACTTCCTCTTGGTTGTGTTAAACCTGCTGCCTGTTAAACTCATCCGTTGACCTCTCGTCGTCCTGTTGTGCCAAAGGGTAAACAACACGTCTCGGTTCACTTGCCCCAACCCAGGTCTGCTTTCATAGACCTCGCGCGTATGCTCCCCGAGGCGTCTCTGTTCCAAGCCGAACAGCCCCGGTCTGATCAATCTCTCCTCACACGGCAGCCAGTCCAGACCCCTCATCAGTTTTGTTGCCCCTTTCTGAACCTTTGACAGTCCCACTAGATCCTTTCTGCGATGGGGCGACCACACCTGCCCACAGTATTCGAGGGGTGGGCGTCCCATGGATTTAGAGAGAGGCAACGGGATATTTTCTGTCTGATTCTCTCTTCCTTTCTTAATGATTCCCAACTTTCTGGTCGCATTTCCGGCTGCGGCTGCACATGGAGTGGCTGTTTGCAGAGACCTCCCCACAGGGACTCCAAGATCTCTCCTGAGCGGGAACAGCTCATTCAGCCCCCATCCCTGGAGATGCCGAGTTGGGATGATGTTTCCAATGTGAATCGCTTTGCATTGATCAACACTGAATCTCACCTGCCACGTTGTTGCCCCGTCACCCAGTCCTGGGAGATCCCTTTGTAGCTCTCCCCAGCCTGCCTGGGACTGAACTATCCTGAGCAGTTTTGTATCATCTGCAGATGTTGCCACCTCACTCTTCCCCCTTTATCCAGATGATTTATGACTCTGTTGAACATGACGGGGCCCGGCACAGACCCCTGGGGGCACCACGATTTCCCTCTCTCCACGCTGAAAACTGCCCATTTGTTCCTACCCTTTGTTTCCTGTCTGTTACCCAGTTACTGATCCAGGAGGGGACCTCCCCTCCTGTCCCATCACAGCTGACTTTGCCTAAGAGCCTTAGGGGAGGGGGCTGGGCAAAGGCTTTCTGGAAATCGAAATACCCTCTATCCACTGGGTCCCCCTGGGCCACGTGTCTGTTCAGCCCCTCCACGAATTCTAGTAGATTGGTGAGGCGCGATTTCCCTTTATTAAAACCACGGTGACTCTTCCCCAAGTTTTGTTCATCTCCCTGTCTGACAATTCTGTTCTTTACTAGAGTTTCAGCCAGTTTGCCCAGTACCTGAGTCAGGCTTACTGGCCTGTGATTGCCGGGATCACCTCTGGAGCCCTCTTTAAAAGTCGGCATCACTTTAGCTCTCCTCCAGCCCTGTGGTCCAGAAGCGGATTTAAATGATCGGTTCACATACCACAGTTAGTGGTTCTGTAATTTCACGTTTGAGTTCCTGCAGAACTCCTGGGTGAATCCCATCTGGCCCTGGTGACTTATTAATGTTTAATTGATCGATTTGTTCCCAAACCTCCTCTGATGACACCTCAATCTGGGACAATTCCTCCAATCTGTCACCTAAACAGAATGGCTCAGGAGTGGGAATCTCCCTCACAGCCTCAGCCGTGAAGACCGATGCAAAGAATTCATGGAGTTTTTCCGCAATGGCCTTGTCTTCCCTGCAGGGGCTCTCAGCAGCTCAATGGGCCACTGGCCCGCCCTGGTTGCTTGCCGGCCTCCCTGTTTCTGATGGACTCTGAAATGCTAAAGGGGGTTTGTGCCCCTTCAGCAAGCTGCCTGCTCCCTGCCCAGCTCCGTGCACGTCCCTGGCCCCGGGCTGGGCTCCGGTCTGGCTCCAGCTGGCCGGGCACCGCCCCAGGGTGCCTGTTGGTGCCGTTTGGCCCCCATTCCTCAGCCACTGAGCCGTGGGGTAGGCGTTCGGGTGCCCGGCGCCCTCACAGCCCGAGCCTCACTCAGGGCGATTTTAGGGACACTCCGTGCTGCTGGCAGGCACAGGACTGACGCCGTCCACCCCCCAAAGCGCTGGGGGGCACCGTGCGGCTGGAGCACTGGCTGTGGGGGAGCTCCTGGCGGGGGGCACTGTGGGGCAGGAGCACTGGATGTGGGGTGGCTCCTGGCAGGGGGTGCCGTGGGGCAGGAGCACTGCCTGCGGGAGGGGGGGCTCCCAGTGGGGGGTGCCATGGGGCAGAAGCACAGGGTTTGGGGGGGGGCTCCCAGCATGGAGCGCCGTGGGGTAGGAGCAATGGGTTTGGGAGGGGGGCTCCCAGCAGGGAGCACCGTGGGGAGGGGCAGCTTGCCAGCCAGTGCCCTGATCCCTTCTCTGCCCCCAGCCCTGCCCCCCCAGGCCCCACACCCCCAGCTCCTGGCTGGGCCCAGGATTTGCTGGGGGCGGTGCTTCTGGGGGGGGCAGAAGTGAGGCTTGAAGGGGATATGAAGGAGAGTGTGGGGGATGGGCGCTGCCCCCCATACCAGACCCCCCCGCAGGGCCCTGAGCCAGCCCCCTCCCCCCGCCGTGGGGAAGCAGGTGTGGGGCGGGCACCAGCCCCAGCTGTTAGCGACTAAAATACCCCGGACGGAAATAACCAGGCACTTGCTCTGGGGGCTGATGGGGGGAGGCTGCCGATGGGGGGCCTGATGGGGGGTGGGCAGGGAGGGGGGGCTGTTGTACCAGGGCCTGAACCTTGGGGACTCCCTGACATCTGTGTAACTGAAGGGACAGGGGAGGGGGTGGCCCCCCAATGTCTCTCCCTGGGCCTGGGGGGGCAGGGAAGGGGTGTCCCTGGGGAGGAGGGTCTTGGGGTCCCTCTGCCTCTAAGAGCCCCTGACACCCCCCTGGCCCACACGCAGAGGGATGATTTGGGGTACGGGGGGGCTGGGTTCCTCTTTAAGAGGCTGGATGGGGCCCTCGGAGCCCCCCCACCCCACAGCTCATCTGCTTGGTCCATGGCTCGGCCCGGGGAGCCGTGGGGGCAGAACTGACACCCGCTGGATGTGAGGGGGGGTCACTGGGAACTCAATCCCCCTCCCCGACTTGGCAGCCAACGGCTTCCGAATGCCGGAGCCCCCCAACCCCGGCTGCTGTAACCCGACCCCCCCAACTGACCTCCCCTCCAGACCCCCCCAGGCGCTCTAACCAGCCCCCCCCGCTAGCCCCTCCCCAGACCTAGCCCCGCCCGGCCCCTGTAACCAGGCCCCCGCTAGCCCCTCCCCAGATCTACCCCTGCCCCTGTAACCAGCCCCCCCGATAGTCCCTCCCCAGATCTATCCCCGCCCCTGTAACCAGCGCCCCTTTATAGCCCCCCCAGATCTATCCTCGCCCCTGTAACCAGCCCCCCCTTGATAGCCCCTCCCCAGTTCTATCCCCTGCCCCTGTAACCAGCCCCCCCTCGATAGCCCCTCCCCAGACCTACTCCCGCCCCTGTAACCAGCCCCCCCTCGATAGCCCCTCCCCAGATCTACCCCCACTCCTGTAAGCAGCCCCCCCGCTAGCCCCTCCCAGATCTACCCCCTGCCCCTGTAACCAGCCCCTCCTGCTAGCCCCTCCCCAGATCTATCCCCGCCCCTGTAACCAGCCCCCTGATAGCCCCTCCCAGATCTACCGCCGCCTGGCCCCTGTAACCAGCACCCCCGCTAGCCCCTCCCCAGATCTATCCCCGCCCCTGTAACCAGCCCCCTGATAGCCCCTCCCAGATCTACCGCCGCCTGGCCCCTGTAACCAGCACCCCCGCTAGCCCCTCCCCAGATCTACCCTCTGCCCGGCCCCTGTAACCAGCCCCCCCTCAATAGCTCCTCCCCAGACCTACCCCCGCCCGGCCCCTATAACCAGCCCCCTGATAGCCCCTCCCAGATCTACCCCTGCCTGGCCCCTGTAACCAGCACCCCCGCTAGCCCCTCCCCAGATCTACCCCCGCCCCTGTAACTAGCCCCCCCGATAGCCCCGCCCCAGACCTATCCCCTGCCCGGCCCTTGTAACCAGCCCCCTGATAGCCCCTCCCTAGACCTACCCCCGCCCGGCCCCTGTAACCAGCCCCCTCGCTACCCGCGTCCCCAGAGCTACCCCCCAGCCATGTAACCAGCCCCCTCCCGCCGACTCCCCCAGACCTACCCCCCCCGGGGTGGGGGGAGAGAGGCCATGGATTCAGGGCCCAGGAGCCCAGCAGGGACCCCTTGCCACGAACCTCCCCCCCCCATGGAGGCGGGGGCCAGAGACCTCCTATAGCCCCCCCCAGGGGGGGCAACTCAGGAGAGATGAGAGCTCATGGAAGATGTGCACCCCGTGCACGGCACACATCAGAGGGGACCCCCCCCCACGGAACAGGCACAGGTGCACTCACTGAACGTACAGACCTGCACACGCACTCCAGGCAGAGAACACGTGTGCAACACACCCCACTGCATGGACCATGCACATATGTATGTGCACACACCCACGTTCACACCCGCTGTGCACGGACACACACAGGTGCACTCACTGAATGTACAGACCTGCACACGCACTCCAGGCAGAGAACACATGTGCAACACACCCCACTGCATGGACCATGCACATATGTATGTGCACACACCCACGTTCACACCCGCTGTGCACGGACACGGACACACACAGGCATATGTGCACACACCCACGTTCACACCCGCTGTGCACGGACACGGACACACACAGGCATATGTGCACACACACGCATGTACACGCACACAATTGTGCACACATACACACGTGCACATGCACACTCATGTGCACACACACACTTTCTCTCTCTGCCTGAGGTCGCTCCTGTCACGGGCTCTTTCCAGCTGCCCCCAGGGCTGTGCTGTGCGGGACGGGGGGGGCCTCATCCTGCAGAGAGCCAGGGCCCGCCCCACTGGGGGTGGGGGGGGAAAAGCCTTTCCAAGGGTGCTTCCTGATTGGTCACAAAGATCCTCCAATCGCAACGGGTCTCCCCACTCCCCAACACCTCCGCCCCCCAGCTGTCAATGCCCCCTACCCTGGGCACAGCACCCCCTGCTGCCCCCCCAGCTGTCAATGCCCCCTACCCTGGGCACAGCGCCCCCCTGCTGCCCCCCCAGCTGTCAGTGCCCCCTGCCCTGGGCACAGTGCCCCCCTGCTGCCCCCCAGCTGTCAATGCCCCCTACCCTGGGCACAGCACCCCCCTGCTGCCCCCCCAGCTGTCAGTGCCCCCTGACCTGGGCACAGTGCCCCCCTGCTGCCCCCCCACCTGCCAGTGCCCCCTGCCCTGGGCACAGTGCCCCCCTGCTGCCCCCCACCTGCCAGTGCCCCCTGCCCTGGGCACAGCACCCCCCCTGCTGCCCCTCCACCTGCCAGTGCCCCCTGCCCTGGGCACAGCACCCCCTGCTGCCCCCCAGCTGTCAGAGGCCCCTGCCCTGGGTACAGCGCCCCCCTGCTGCCCCCCTGCCAGTGCCCCCTGCCCTGGGCACAGCACCCCCTGCTGCCCCCCCAGCTGCCAGTGCCCCCTGCCCTGGGCACAGCGCCCCCTGCTGCCCCCCAGCTGTCAGTGCCCCCTGCCCTGGGCACAGCACCCCCTGCTGCCCCCACATCTGTCAGAGCCCCCTGCGCTGGGTACAGCACCCCCCTGCTTCCCCCAGCTGTCAGTGCCCCCTGCCCTGGGCACAGCACCCCCCTGCTGCCCCCCCACCTGCCAGTGCCCCCTGCCCTGGGCACAGCGCCCCCTGCTGCCCCCCAGCTGTCAGTGCCCCCTGCCCTGGGCACAGCACCCCCCTGCTGAGACCCCGCCACCTGCCAGTGCCCCCCGCCCTGGGCACAGCGCCCCCCTGCTGCCCCCCCACCTGCCAGTGCCCCCCGCCCTGGGCACAGCGCCCCCTGCTGCCCCCCAGCTGTCAGTGCCCCCTGCCCTGGGCACAGCACCCCCCTGCTGAGACCCCCCCCATTCGGTCCCAGGAGGTGGGAGCCAGGGGCGTGGTTTTGCTCGGGAGTGTTTTTTGGGAATCCCCCGCCCCATTGAGCAGGGCTGTTAATAACCCAGCACTGATCCCTGCCCTCTGTTTGCAAACACAGCCGGGGTCTCCATGGGCACAGGCTGGGGGGGGGGTTTTACGGGCCTCTGGGTGCAGATACCCCCCCATCTGCCCCTCCTGCCTGACCTCCACCCCACCCCCTCTCCTGCCCCCTGCCTGCTTCCCTCCCCCCAGCCCCGCCCAGCCTGGCTCTCTGCCTCAGTGTCTCTCTCGGCTCCAGGCCCCCACCCCTGCCCCAGCTCATCCTCCCCCCCCAGTGTGTGGGGGGCAGGGATTGTCTCCTCCCAATGTCCGGGGGGGATCTCAGGCCAGGGGAGGGGCAGCTGCCAGCCAGTGCCCTGCCTCCTCCTCTGCCCCCAGCCCTGTCCCCTGCCCCCCCAGGCCCCATACCCCCAGATCCTGGCTTCCCTCTCTTCTGCCCCCCAGGGCCCATTCTCTGGCCCCAACCCCTGCCCTAGGTCCTGTGCTCCACCCCTCCCCTGCCCCATACCTCCCCACCCCGTGCCCTGCCCCTCGTCTGCCCCCTTCAGCTCCATAACCCGAGCCCTGTGCCCCCTGCCTCGCCACTTTCCCTGCCCCATCCTGTGCCCTGAACCCCCAGCCCTGTGCCCCCTGCCTCCCCCCTTCCCCTGCCCCGAACCCCCAGCCCTGTGCCCCCTGCCTCCCCGCTTCCCCTGCCCCAAACCCCCAGCCCTGTGCCCCCTGCCACCTCCCTTCCCCTGCCCTAAAGCCTCAGCTCTGTGCCCCCTGCCTCCCCCCTTCTCCTGCCCCATCCTCCACCCCGAACCCCCAGCCCTGTGTCCCCTGCCTCCCCACTTCCCCTGCCCCAAACCCCCAGTCCTGTGCCCCCTGCCTCCCCCTTCCCTTGCCTTGAACCCCCAGCCCTGCGCCCCCTGCCTCCCCCCTTCCCCTGCCCTAAAGCCTCAGCCCTGTGCCCCCTGCCTCCACCCTTCTCCTGCCCCAAACCCCCAGCCCTGTGCCCCCTGCCTCGCCACTTTCCCTGCCCCATCCTGTGCCCCGACCCCCAGCCCTATGCCCCCTGCCTCCCCCTTCCCCTGCCCTAAACGCCCAGCCCTGTGCCCCCTGCCTCCCCCCTTCCCCTGCCCCAAACCCCCAGCCCTGTGCCCCCTGCCTCCCCCCTTCCCCTGCCCTAAAGCCTCAGCGCTGTGCCCCCTGCCACCCCCTTCCCCTGTCCCAAATCCTCAGCCCTGTGTCCCCTGCCTCCCCCTTCCCCTGCCCCATCCTCTGCCCCGAACCCCCAGCCCTGTGCCCCCTGCCTCCCTGCTTCGCCTGCCCCAAACCCCCTGCCCTGTGCCTCCTGCCTCCCCCATTTCCCTGCCCTAAAGCCTCAGCGCTGTGCCCCCTGCCACCCCCCTTCCCCTGTCCCAAATCCTCAGCCCTGTGTCCCCTGCCTCCTCCTTCCCCTGCCCCATCCTCTACCCCGAACCCTCAGCACTGTGCGCCCTGCCTCCCCGCTTCCCCTGCCCCAAACCCCCAGCCCTGTGCCCCCTGCCACCTCCCTTCCCCTGCCCTGAACCCCCAGCCCTGTGCCCCCTGCCTCCCCCCTTCCCCTGCCCTAAAGCCTCAGCCCTGTGCCCCCTGCCTCCCCCCTTCTCCTGCCCCATCCTCCACCCGAACCCCCAGCCCTGTGCCCCCTGCCTCGCCACTTCCCCTGCCCTGAACCCCCAGCCCTGTGCCCCCTGCCTCCCCCCTTCCCCTGCCCTGAACCCCCAGCCCTGTGCCCCCTGCCTCCCCCTTCCCCTGCCCTAAAGCCTCAGCCCTGTGCCCCCTGCCTCCCCCCTTCCCCTGCCCCAAACCCCCAGCCTTGTGCCCCCTGCCTCCCCCCTGGCCCCACCCTCTCTTCTGCACACAGCCTGTCAAGGGATCAGGTGCTGCCCGCCACATAGCCACTGAGAGCCCCCCTCCCAGCCTGATGCACAGACCCCCCTGCTAGGGACCCCTACCCCCCCAGCCAGACGCCCCCTCCCCACAAATACCCCCCCTCACCTCTCCATTTGCTACTGCCTCATCTTTTCTGGCAACGCCCCACCCATCAGCGCCCAGAGCCTGGCCTTGCCCAGGGAACCCCCCACCCAACTCCGGGCCCAGCCCAGAATGGGGGGCACCCCCCACACCAAGCTCCACTGCCCTGGGCAGGGCCCAACCAGCCCCCCCACCCTGCTCAAACCATCCCCCTGCCCTGGGGAGCTCGAGGAAAGGGGGCAGGCTGTGGGGCTGGCTGGGTGGATGGGGATAGAGAGAGGGAGAGAAGGGGGTGTGGGGCGGAGGGATGGAGAGACAGAGGGATGTACGTGTCTGGGGAGGGGGTGGACAGCTGGAGGGGTGTGTACAGGGGTGGATGGATGGGGGGGATAGGTTGACAGAGGGGTGTGTATAGGGCTGGCTGGGAGGGGTCACTGGGGGGCTGGCTGGGGGGGTCACTGGAGGGGTCTCACTGGAGGTCTGGCTGGGGGGGCTCGCTGGGAGGGGTCACTGAGGGCCCGGCCGGGGAGGTCACTGGGGGGCCGGCTGGTGGGGGGGGATGTGCAGGTTTTTGCGCCCCCCCTCCTGCTGCTGCTTTGGCCAGAGCGTGGAAAACACCAGGCCGGGAGGGATTAAATCACACAGGGGAGCGGGAGGGGGGGCGGCGCAGGTCACATGGTCTCGGACCCCCCCCCCCCCGCCCCACAGCCGGGCTATTCCCAGCCTCCTGCCTGTCGCTGCTCCCCCCTGCCCCCGTGCCCGGCTCCATCACTCCTGAGGGCGGGGGCTCGGTGCTGCAGCCCCCACCCAGCTCCCGACACCCCCCCAGCTCTGGCTGCGGCCCCCGACTCCCCCCCCGCACCCTTCCCCTGGGCACGGGGGACTGAAGAGGAAGGAGGGACCCCCGCTGCGAAGCGGGTGGGGGAGACTGAGTACCAGCCCACAGCCCCCCCCCCCGCCCCGGCAGGTTGCTCCAGATGTGTCCAGATGCGCGCACCTGGCTGCTGCTGCAGACGCGGCCCGGGGGAACGTGCGGGCGGGGGGGGGTGAGATGCAGGGACCCCCCCCGTCCCGGTCCCGAGGGGGGGAGGGTCGCGCTCACCTGGGGGGGGCGCGGGGGCAGCCCCGGGTCCCTGGGTCCGGGCAGGCAAGACCCGCCGGCTGCAGCTGCTGGCTCCGGGCTCTGGACTGGAATAAGCGCCCCCCCCGCCCCGGCCCCCCCTCCGCAGCCAGATCTCGCGAGCCTGCAGAGCCCGGCGCTAGGCGGAGACGAGGGGGCTGTGGGGGGCTGGGGGTGGGGGATGGGCTGGAGAGGGGGGGGCTGCGCTGGATGTGGGGGGCGGAGTGGGGGGGGTCAGAGCATTGGCACAGGGGGACGGAGCCAGGAAAGCAGCGGCCGCAGCCGGATGATGGGGCAGGGTTGGGGGGCTGGGCCCGGCCCCTCCAGCCTGTTCTCCAGGGCCCCGGGTGCTGTGGAGCGGGGGCTGTGGGGTGCAGTGGGGCGGGGCTGTGGGGAGGTGCTGGGGGTGCAGTGGGGCGCTGTGGGGTGGGGCTGTGTGGGGGTGCAGTGAGGTGAGGCTGTGGGGTGCAGTGGGGCACTGTGGGGTGGGGCTGTGGGGATTTGCAGTGGAGTGAGGCTATGGGGTGCAGTGGGGCGCTGTGGGGTGGGGCTGTGGGGAAGTGCTACGGCGTGCAGTGAGGTGAGGCTGTGGGGTGCAGTGGGCACTGTGGGGTGGGGCTGTGGGGAAGTGCTATGGGGTGCAGTGGGGTGAGACTGGGATCAGTGGGGCACTGTGGGGTGGGGTTGTGGAGAGGTGCAGTGGGGTGGGGCTGTGTGGAGGTGCTGTGGGTGCAGTGGGGTACTGGGGTGGGGCTGTGGGGTGCAGTGGGGCTCTGTAGGATGGGGCTGTGGGGAAGTGCTATGGAGTGCAGTGGGGTGAGACTGGGATCAGTGGGGCACTGTGGGGTGGGGTTGTGGAGAGGTGCAGTGGGGTGGGACTGTGTGGAGGTGCTGTGGGTGCAGTGGGGCACTGGGGTGGGGCTGTGGGGTGCAGTGGGGCTCTGTGGGATGGGGCTGTGGGGAAGTGCTATGGGGTGCAGTGGAGTGAGGCTGTGGGGTGCAGTGGGGCACTGGGGTGGGGCTGTGGAGAGGTGCAGTGGGGTGGGGCTGTGAGAAGGTGCTGTGGGGTGCAGTGGGGTGAGGCTGTGGGGTGCAGTGGGGCACTGTGGGATGGGGCTGTGGGGAAGTGCTATGGGGTGCAGTGGGGTGAGGCTGTGGGATGCAGTGGGGCACTATGGGGGGCTGTGGGGAGGTGCTGTGGGTGCAGTGGGGCACTGTGGGGTGGGGCTGCGGGGAAGTGCTATGGGGTGCAGTGGGGTGAGACTGTGGGATGCAGTGGGGCACTGGGGTGGGGCTGTGGAGAGGTGCAGTGGGGTGGGGCTGTGTGGAGGTGCTGGGGGTGCAGTGGGGCCCTGGGGTGGGGCTGTGGGGTGCAGTGGGGTGAGGCTGTGGGGTGCAGTGGGGCACTGTGGGATGGGGCTGTGGGGAAGTGCTATGGGGTGCAGTGGAGTGAGGCTGTGGGGTGCAGTGGGGCACTGGGGTGGGGCTGTGGAGAGGTGCAGTGGAGCGGGTGCAGTGGGGCTGTGAGGAGGTGCTATGGGGTGCACTGGGGTAGGGGCTAGGCTGGGGTGGGGCCGGGCTGAGGGGAAGGGTTAACGTTAAGTGTGAAGTTAGTGGGGTTCGTACGTGTGCATGCGTGTGGCGTGTCACCAGTCTGGATTTGCACGTGTGTGTCACTGTGTGTGTGTGAGCGTGTGTGTCACTGTGTGTGTGTGTGTGTGTGTGTGTGTGTGTGTGTGTGTGTGTGTGTGGTGTCGCTGCGTGGCTGTGTGTGTGTGACTGTGTATGTGAGTGTCGTGTCGCTGCGTGGCTGTGTGTGTGTGTTGCTGTGCGTGTGTGTGTGTGTGTGTGTCAGGGCGTGTACATCAGTGCTTGTGACTTCCTCCGCCCGCCCGTCTGGGTCTCCCTGGCTCTGAGGAGCTGATCGGCGCCCGGGTAATTAGCCAGGACATTAATGACATTAATGCTGGGAGCAGAAACAGCAGGGAGCCCTGCTGCCCTGTGTGTGTTGTGTGTGTGAGTCTGTGTGTACATGTGTTTGCACGTGTGTGCATGTCTGTCTGTGCATGTGTCTGTGTGTGTGTGTGCATGTGTCTGTGTGCGTCTGTGCGTGTGCGTGTCTGTGGGTGTGTGTGTTTGTGAGTGCATGTGTCTGGGTGTGTGTGTGTCTGCATGTGCGTGTGGGCTGTGCCGAGAGATGGGGGTGCAGTGGGACATGGGGGGACCGGCTGGGGGAGGGGGGCTTGCATTGACTCCCCAGTAAAGGTCTCTGCCCCCCGTCCCCCCTCCTCGGCACGGGCAGGGTCCCGGCTCTGCCACCCCCTGGCATCCATGGGGGGGGGCCGGAACTGTCTCCAAATGCCAGGGGATATTTTGGGCTGGGAGATTTGAGGAATCTCCGGATGAGACTCGGTAGGGGGGTCCAGTTACAGCTGGGGCCGGTGGGCGAGCATGTGCGATCACACACATACACACACAGAGGCCTGTCTGATACACGCACGCGCGCACACACACACATACACAGACCCAGGCCTCTCTGACTCTCTCACACACACACACACACACACACACATGTCCGTCAGACCCAGGCCCCTCTCTCTCTCTCTCTCTCTCTCTCTCTCTCTCTCTCTCTCACACACACACACACACACACACACACACACACACACACACACACACACACACACACACACACACAGAGGCCCATCAGACACAGAGACCCAGGCCTGTCTGACTGACACACACACACACACACACACCCATCAGACACAGATGCAGAGATCCAGGCCTATCACACACACACACACACACACACACACACACACACACACACACACACACACACAGAGGCCTGTCTGATACACGCACGCGCGCACACACACACATACACAGACCCAGGCCTCTCTCTCTCTCTCTCACACACACACACACACAGACCCAGCCCCCCATCTCTCTCTCACACACACACACACAGGCCTGTCTGGTACACGCATGCACACACACACACACACACACACACACATACACAGACCCAGCCCCCCGTCTCTCTCTCTCTCTCTCTCTCTCACACACACACACACACACACACAGAGGCCTGTCTGATACACGCACGCGCGCACACACACATACACAGACCCAGGCCTGTCTCTCTCTCTCTCTCACACACACACACACACAGACCCAGCCCCCGCTCTCTCTACACACACACAGAGGCCTGTCTGATACACACACACACACACACACACACACACACACACACACACACACACACACAGAGCCCCCCGTCTCTCTCTCACACACACACAGGCCTGTCTGATACATGCACGCGCACACATACACATATACACAGACCCAGTCCCCCATCACTCTCTCTCACACACACACACAGGCCTGTCTGATACATGCACACACACACACACACATACACAGACCCAGGCCTGTCTCTCTCTCACTCTCACACACACACACACACAGCCCCCCGTCTCTCTCTCACACACACACACAGGCCTGTCTGATACGCGCACACACACACACACACATACACAGACCCAGGCCTGTCTCTCTCTCACTCTCTCTCACACACACACACACAGAGCCCCCCATCTCTCTCTCACACACACACACAGGCCTGTCTGGTACACGCATGCACACACACACACACATACACAGACCCAGCCCCCCGTCTCTCTCTCTCTCTCTGTCTGTCACACACACACACACACACACACACACACACATACACAGACCCAGGCCTCTCTCTCTCTCTCACACACACACACAGCCCCCCGTCTCTCTCTCACACACACACAGGCCTGTCTGATACACACACACACACACACACACACACACACACACACAGACCCAGCCCCCCGTCTCTCTCTCTCTCTCACACACACACACACACACAGCCCCCCGTCTCTCTCTCACACACACACAGGCCTGTCTGATACACGCATGCACACACACACACACACACACACACATACACAGCCCCAGCCCCGGTCTCTCTCTCTCTCTCTCTCTCACACACACACACACACACAGCCCCCCGTCTCTCTCTCACACACACACAGGCCTGTCTGATACACGCATGCACACACACACACATACACAGCCCCAGCCCCGGTCTCTCTCTCTCTCTCACACACACACACACACAGAGGCCTGTCTGATACACGCACATGCACACACACACACATATACACAGACCCAGGCCTGTCTCTCTCTCTCTCACACACACACACACACACAGACCCAGCCCCCGCTCTCTCTACACACACACACAGGCCTGTCTGATATACACACACACACACACACAGAGGCCTGTCTGATACACGCACGCACACACACACATACACAGACCCAGGCCTCTCTCTCTCTCTCTCTCTCTCTCTCTCTCTCACACACACACACACAGCCCCCCGTGTCTCTCTCACACACACACAGAGACAGCCCCCCGTCTCTCTCACACACACATAGGCCTGTCTGATACATGCACGCGCACACATACACATATACACAGACCCAGCCCCCCATCTCTCTCTCACACACACACACAGGCCTGTCTGATACGCACACACACACATACACAGACCCAGGCCTGTCTCTCTCTCACTCTCACACACACACAGCCCCCCCGTCTCTCTCTCACACACACACAGGCCTGTCTGATACGCACACACACACAGACATACACAGACCCAGCCCCCCCTGCCTGTCTCTCTCTCTCACACACAGACCCAGCCCCCCGTCTCTCTCACACACACACAGGCCTGTCTGATACACGCACACACACACACACACATACACAGACCCAGGCCTGTCTCTCTCTCTCACACACACACACATACAGCCCCCTGTCTCTCTCTCACACACACACAGGCCTGTCTGATACACGCACGCGCACACACACACACACACACACATACACAGACCCAGCCCCCCCCGCCTGTCTCTCTCTCTCTTTCTCCCCCCCCCGTCCCTCCCCACTCCCAGCTACAGCCAGCAGGGGGCAGCACTGCCCTACAGAAGCCCCGCTGCTGCTGTGGGGAGAAGAAGGGGGGCGGGAGTTGGCTTTACATGGAGCAGGAGGGGCCCCCCTTGTTCTCCCCTCCCTGCCCCCTGCACCCCACGCGTGCCAGGGATCAAACCCCAGACCACCCCCGAAAGGACTGATCCAGCCGCAGAGCTCTCCCCTTCCCGCAGGAGACTAAGACAGGGATAAATCCATGGGACGCCCACATAGACTCAGAGAAGATCAGGGTTGGACGGGACCTCGGGAGGTCGTCTGGTCCCACTCCCTGCTCAAAGCAGGACCCATTCCCAAGTGAATCATCCCAGCCAGGGCTTTGTCAAGCCTGACCTTAAACACCTCTAAGGGTGGAGATCCCACCACCTCCCTAGGGAACCCATCCCAGTGCTTCACCACCCTCCTAGGGAAATAGTGTTTCCTAATATCCAAGCTCGACCTGCCCCTCTGCAACGTGAGACCATTGCTCCTTGTCCTGTCATCTGCCACCACTGAGAACAGTCTAGATCCATCCTCTTTGGACCCCCCTTCAGGTAGTTGAAAGCAGCTATCAAATCCCCCCTCAATCTTCTCTTCTGCAGACTGAACAATCCCAGTTCCCTCAGCCTCTCCTCGTAAGTCATGTGCTCCAGCCCCCTGATCATTTTTGTTGCCCTCTGCTGGACTCTCTCCAATTTTTCCACATCCTTCTTGTAGTGGGGGGCCCAAAACTGGACCCAGTCTCCAGATGAGGCCTCACCAATGTCGAGTAGAGGGGAATGATCACGTCCCTCGATCTGCTGGCAATGCCCCTACTTATACAGCCCAAAATGCCGTTAGCCTTCTCGGCAACAAGGGCCCACTGCTGACTCAGATCCAGCTTCTCGTCCACTGTAACCCCAGGTCCTTTTCTGCAGAACTGCTGCCTAGTCACTCGGTCCCTAGTCCGTAGCAGTGAATGGGATTCTTCTGTCCTAAGTGCAGGACTCTGCATTTGTCTCTGTTGAACCTCATCATCAGGTTTCTTTTGGCCCAGTCCTCTAATTTGTCTAGGTCCCTCTGTATCCTATCCCTACCCTCCAGCGTATCTACCACTCCCCCCAGCTTAGTGTCATCTGCAAACTTGCTGAGGGTGCAGTCCACGCCATCCTCCAGATCATTAATGAAGATATTGAACAAAACCGGCCCCAGGACCGACCCTTGGGGCACTCCGCTTGAAACCGGCTGCCAACTAGACATGGAGCCGTTGATCACTACCCGTTGAGCCCGACGATCTAGCCAACTTTCTATCCGCCTCATAGTCCATTCATCCAGCCCAGACTTTTTTAACTTGCTGGCAAGAATACTGTCGGAGACCGTATCAAAAGCTTTGCTAAAGTCAAGGAATAACACGTCCGCTGCTTTCCCCTCATCCACAGACCCAGTTATCTCCTCATAGAAGACAATCAGGTTAGTCAGGCATGACTCGCCCTTGGTGAACCCATGCTGACTGTTCCTGGTCTCCTTCCTCTCCTCTAAGTGCTTCAGAATTGATTCCTGACGTCTCCCATGAGAACCAGGGCCTGCAATCTAGTAACTTCTGCTAGTTGCTGGAAGAAAGGCTCGTCCACCTCATCCCCCGGTCTGGTGTCTACAGCAGACTCCCACCAGGGCATCCCCCTTGTTGCTCACACTTCTAAACTTAATCCAGAGACTCTCAGGCTTTTCTGCAGTTTCACACCGGAGCGCTGAGCAGTCCTACTGCTCTCTGACATACAGTGCAACTCCCCCACCTTTCCTGCCCTGCCTGTCCTTCCATCCACGACAGTGCTCCAGCCACGTGAGTTACCCCACCAAGTCTCTGTCATTCCAGTCACATCATAGTGCCTTGGCTGGGCCAGGACTCCCACTTCTCCCTGCTCGTTTCCCAGGCTTCTTGCCTTTGTGAATACTGCGGGCAGATGCGGGCGCCCCATCTCAAAAGAGATCTATTGTACTTGGAAAGGGTCGGAAAAGGGCAACAAAAACGATGAGGGGTCTGGACGGCTGCCGTGTGAGGAGAGATTAATCAGGCTGGGACTATTCGGCTTGGGACAGAGGTGACTAAGGGAGGATGTGAATAGAGGGCTATAAAATCATGACGGGTGCAGAGAAAGTAGATAAAGGAGTGTTATTTACTCCTTACAACACAAGAACTGGGGGCCACCCAATGAAATTAATAGGCAGCAGGTTAAAAACAAACAAGGGTGTATTTCTTCACCCAATGCACTGTTAACCTGGGGAACTCCTCGCCAGGGGATGTTGTGAAGGCCAAGACCATACCAGGGCTCAAAGAAGAACTAGATCAGTTCCTGGAGGACAGGTCCATCGATGGCTACTAGCCAGACTGGGCAGGGAGGGGGTCCCTCGCCTCTGTTTGCCAGAGCTGGGAATTGGCGACAGGGGCTGGGTCACTCGGTGATTCCCTGTTCTGTTCATTCCCTCTGGGGCGCCTGGCAGTGGCCGCGGTCTGCAGACAGGACACTGGGCTAGATGGACCCTTGGTCTGACCCAGTCTGGCTGCTCTTATGTGGAGGGCAGGAGAGCAGCCCGAGTGGGTCTGGGACCCTAAGGAGACATGGATTATGGGGGGGGGAAGCTGCAGCGGGGAGGGGTTACCTATGGGGGTACAGGGCCTGGGACAGGTCTGGGAGGGGTGTGCATGGGGAGGGGACCCCTGGTGGGGTGGGGGGTCGCAGTGGAGAGGGTTTACCTGTGGGTGCAGGGCCCAGGGGGTGGAGGGGACCTGGGGGTATATGTGGCAGCCTTGGGGGCTGGATCCGTGGGGTGCAGGAGGGATGAAGCGGGGAGGAGCTGGGGTCAGAGGGTGAAGGGTAAAGCTGCCCCGGACCCTGCCCTCTGCACGGTTGAGCCCCTGGCACAGGTATGCAGCTTCCCCTTGGCCCCACCCCCTGTACAGGTGAGCCCCTAGCACAAGTATACAGCTCCCTAGGCCCTGCCCCCTGTACAGGTGAGCCCCTGGCACAGGTCTACAGCTCCCTAGGCCCCGCCCCCTGTACAGGTGAGCCCCTGGCACAGGTATACAGCTCCCTAGGCCCCGCCCCTCTGTACAGGTGAGCCCCTGGCACAGGTCTACAGCTCCCTAGGCCCCGCCCTCCTGTACAGGTGAGCCCCTGGCACAGGTCTACAACTCCCTAGGCCCCACCCCTTTACAGGTGAGCCACTGGCACAGGTCTACAGCTCCCTAGGCCCCGCCCCCTGTACAGGTGAGCCCCTGGCACAGGTCTACAGCTCCCTAGGCCCCGCCCCCCTGTACAGGTGAGCCCCTGGCACAGGTCTACAGCTCCCTAGGCCCCGCCCCCTGTACAGGTGAGCCCCTGGCACAGGTCTACAGCTCCCTAGGCCCCGCCCCCCTGTACACGTGAGCCCCTGGCACAGGTCTACAGCTCCCTAGGCCCCGCCCCTCTGTACAGGAGAGCCCCTGGCACAGGTATACAGCTCCCTAGGCCCCGCCCCCCTGTACAGGTGAGCCCCTGGCACAGGTCTACAGCTCCCTAGGCCCCGCCCCCCTGTACAGGTGAGCCCCTGGCACAGGTCTACAGCTCCCTAGGCCCCGCCCCCTGTACAGGTGAGCCCCTGGCACAGGTCTACAACTCCCTAGGCCCCACTCCCCTGTACAGGTGAACCCCTGGCACAGGTATACAGCTCCCTAGGCCCCACCCCCCTGTACAGGTGACCCCCTGGCACAGGTATACAGCTCCCTAGGCCCCACCCCCCTGTACAGGAGAGCCCCTGGCACAGTATACAGCTCCCTAGGCCCCGGCCCCCTGTACAGGTGAACCCCTGGCACAGGTCTACAGCTCCCTAGGCCCCACCCCCCTGTACAGGTGAGCCCCTGGCACAGGTATACAGCTCCCTAGGCCCCGCCCCCCTGTACAGGTGAGCCCCTGGCACAGGTCTACAGCTCCCTAGGCCCCACCCCTGTACAGGTAGATGGATGTGGGAACAGGTAGGTGGATGTGGGGCATCCCCCTCCCCACACCCTGGCTCCAACTGAGGCTGCCCATTGCCAAGCGCCCTCTCTGGTGTTATCCGTTGTCTGGCGATGTAGCCGGCTCTGGTTCCTGGAAGAGGCTCTGCCAGCCGCTGACACGGATGCGAGGAGCCGCTCACCCCGTCCCGTCCCTCTCACCTTCCCCCCCATGCCGCCGTGGCCCGGCCCTGTTTGACTTTCTCTCCAGTGTTTATCCGTGAGCAAATATTGGCACCTTGGCATTAGCCGGGCCGGTTGGGTGAGGCCTTGGCTTCACTGGGCTCTGGCGTTGCTGTGGGCCTGCCGCCCGGGACTGTGTGAGGGGGGAAGGGAGCGTGCAGCCTGCGCTGGACGATCCCCCCCCTGTCCTAAATCCTAGCCCCAGCCCCTGTCGCCAACCTGAGCCTGTCCCCTGGTCTCACCCACTCTCCCCTATTGAGGGGTATCTGCCCAAAGGGTTGTTGGCGCAGCTCCCTGCTCGGGGTGTCCCAAAACCTCTGCCAGCCCGGAGCTGGGGCAGGACGATGGGGGCTGGATCCCTTGGTGAGTCGCCCTGGTCTGTCTGCTCCCCGCAAAGCACCAGGGGACCGGGGGGGCTGTGAGGCTGGATCCAGGGTCCCCTGGGTCTGGCCATTGTTTGTAACCCCCTAACCCTGACCCCAGGCCTGGCACGATCACCGACCTCCAACTCGAACCCTAAATGTGTCCCCCAGCCAAGCCTTGCCCCATGGGTGACCCCCACCACTGACGCAAATCACAGCCCATAACCCCTCACCCAGACCTTAATTCCTGGCCCTACCCTGGAAATGAACCTTGATGGCTAATGGAAACCTTACCCCCTGCCCCTGAAGCTGGGCCTGGTTTTCTGCCAATGCTCCCCCAGCTCGACAACCTCCCCCCCTCAGTCCCCTGCTCCATTGACTGACCCCACCCCGACGCTGACCCCTTGCCCCGAACCCGGGCTGCGTCTCTGCCTGAGCGCTTTACGTCGGGCTGGCCCGTGGGCGGAGGGGCAGCTCCGGCCCTGTGCTCTGTGCACACAAATCTTATACCCATTACTGAGGGCAAAGTGGGGCAAGGCCCAGGGGAGAGAAAGGAGAAATAACAGTGACTCAACAACTCGGCCAGGTGTGGAACCCAGGTTCCCAGCCCCCCTGCTCTAACCACTAGACCCCACTCCTCTCCCAGAGCTGGGGAGAGAACCCAGGAGTCCTGGCTCCCAGCCCCCTCTGCTCTAACCACCAGCCCCCACTCCCCTCCCAGAGCTGGGGAGAGAACCCAGGAGTCCTGGCTCCCAGCCCCCCTGCTCTAACCACCAGCCCCCACTCCCCTCCCAGAGCTGGGGAAAGAACCCAGGAGTCCTGGCTCCCAGCCCTCCACCCTGTCCCCTCCCTGTTGCGTCACCGGCTGGGCGAGGCCTGGCTCAGATGCGCACGTCGCCCCCCGCCGGGGGTGAGTTTGTTTCTCAGGTGCCCAGGGTGACCTTTGATTTATTTGTTCTGTGGAATCTCAGCAGTTATTTATAGCTCCATGGAGCGTGCTCAGGGACTGGCCCCGGGCGCTGGCCCGGACATCCTGGCGGGTGGAGAGTTCTCCCACTCCATGCCCTGGGCTGTGCCCTGAGAACCCATCACCCCCTTGCTCCCTGCGCCCGGGTCCTGAGCACCTGCTCCCACCCGGCCCAGAACCGCCTGGGGCCAGTGCCGGAGGGGGCGGGGGAGAGACGAACTCCCCCAGCCTGGGGAGGCAGGTGATTCAACGCAGCATCACAGCAGCGCTGAGTGGTCCCACGTGTTGCCATGGCAGCCAATGCAGCGCCACGCGGTTCTGTGTACTGTGTGGTTCCGTGCGTCGCCATGGCAGTGCTGCGCAGTTCTGTGCAGTGTGCGGTTCCGTGCGTCGCCATGGCAGTGCTGCGCAGTTCTGTGTACTGTGTGGTTCCGTGCGTCGCCATGGCAGTGCTGCGCGGTTCCATGCGTCGCCATGGCAGCCAATGCAGCGCCACGCGGTTCTGTGCAGTGTGCGGTTCCGTGCGTCGCCATGGCAGTGCTGTGCGGTTCTGTGCAGTGTGCGGTTCCGTGCGTCGCCATGGCAGTGCTGCGCAGTTCTGTGCAGTGTGCGGTTCCGTCCGTCACCATGGCAGTGCTGCGCGGTTCTGTGCAGTGTGCGGTTCCGTGCGTCGCCATGGCAGTGCTGCGCGGTTCTGTGCAGTGTGCGGTTCCGTGCGTCGCCATGGCAGTGCTGCGCGGTTCTGTGCAGTGTGCGGTTCCGTGCGTCGCCATGGCAGTGCTGCGCGGTTCTGTGCAGTGTGCGGTTCCGTCCGTCACCATGGCAGTGCTGTGCGGTTCTGTGCAGTGTGCGGTTCCGTGCGTCGCCATGGCAGTGCTGCGCAGTTCTGTGTACTGTGTGGTTCCGTGCGTCGCCATGGCAGTGCTGCGCGGTTCTGTGCAGTGTGTGGTTCTGTGCGTCGCCATGGCAGTGCTGCACGGTTCTGTGTACTGTGTGGTTCCGTGTGTCGCCATGGCAGTGCTGCGCGGTTCTGTGCAGTGTGCGGTTCCATGTGTCGCCATGGCAGTGCTGCGCGGTTCTGTGCAGTGTGCGGTTCCGTGCGTCGCCATGGCAGTGCTGCGTGGCTCTGTGCAGTGTGCTGTTCCGTGCATCGCCATGGCAGTGCTGCGCGGTTCTGTGCAGTGTGTGGTTCCGTGTGTCGCCATGGCAGTGCTGCGCGGTTCTGTGCACTGTTCGATTCCGTGCGTCGCCATGGCAGTGCTGCGCGGTTCTGTGCACTGTGCAGTTCCATGCATCGCCATGGCAGTGCTGCACAGTTCTGTGTACTGTGCGGTTCCGTGCGTCGCCATGGCAGTGCTGCGTGGTTCTGTGCAGTGTGCGGTTCCGTGCGTCGCCATGGCAGCCCATGCAGTGCCACATGGTTCTGTGCAGTGTGCGATTCTGTGCGTCGCCATGGCAGTGCTGCGCAGTTCTGTGCACTGTGCGGCACCGCGTGTCACCATGGCAGTGCTGCGCGGTTCTGTGCACTGTGCGGTTCCGCGTGTCGCCATGGCAGCCCATGCAGTGCCACATGGTTCTGTGTACTGTGCTGTTCTGTGCGTCGCCATGGTAGCACGGCACGGTTCTGTGCACTGTGTGGCTCCATGTGTCACCATGGCAGCGCTGAATGGTTCTGTGCATCGCCAAGGCAGCCCATTCAGTGCCATGCGGTTCTGTTCACTGTGCGGTTCTGCGTGTCGCTATGGCAGCCCATGGCAGCACGGCACGGTTCTGTGCACTGTGCGATTCCATGTGTCGCCATGGCAGTCCATGCAGTGCCACTTGGTTCTGTGCACTGTATGGTTCCGTGCATCGCCAGGGCAGCACTGAGCGGTTCCGTGCACTGTGTGGCTCCACGTGTCACCATGGCAGCGCTGAACGGTTCCGTGCATCGCCATGGCAGCCCATGCAGTGCCATGCGGTTCTGTGCACTGTGTGGTTCCGTGCGTCGCCATGGCAGCGCTGAGTGGTTCTGTGCATCGCCATGGCAGCCCATGCAGTGCCATGCGGTTCTGTGCACTGTGTGGTTCCGTGCATCGCCATGGCAGCGCTGAGTGGTTCTGTGCATCGCCATGGCAGCCCATGCAGTGCCATGCGGTTCTGTGCACTGTGTGGCTCCGTGCGTCGCCATGGCAGTGCTGCGCGGTTCTGTACACTGTGCGGTTCCGTGTGTCGCCAAGGCAGTGCTGCACGGTTCTGTGCAGTGTGCGGTTCCATGCGTCACCATGGCAGTTCTGTGTGGTTCTGTGCACCGTACGGATCCGTGCGTCGCCATGGCAGTGCTGTGCGGTTCTGTGCACTGTGCAGTTCCGTGCGTCGCCATGGCAGCCCATGCAGTGCCTCATGGCTCTGTGCACTGTGCGGTTCTGTGCGTCGCCATGGCAGTGCTGCGTGGTTCTGTGCAGTGTGCGATTCCGTGCATCACCATGGCAGTGCTGCGCAGTTCTGTGCAGTGTTCGGTTCCGTGCGTCGCCATGGCAGTGCTGCGCGGTTCTGTGCACTGTGCGGTTCCGTGCGTCGCCATGGCAGTGCTGCGCAGTTCTGTGCAGTGTGCGGTTCCGTGCGTCGCCATGGCAGTGCTGTGCGGTTCTGTGCACTGTGCAGTTCCGTGCGTCGCCATGGCAGCCCATGCAGTGCCACATGGTTCTGTGCACTGTGCGGTTCTGTGCGTCGCCATGGCAGTGCTGAGCGGTTCCGTGCATCGCCATGGCAGCCCATGCAGTGCCATGTGGTTCTGTGCACTGTGTGGTTCCGTGCGTCGCCATGGCAGCGCTGAGTGGTTCTGTGCATCGCCATGGCAGCCCATGCAGTGCCATGCGGTTCTGTGCACTGTGTGGTTCCGTGCGTCGCCATGGCAGCGCTGAGTGGTTCTGTGCATCGCCATGGCAGCCCATGCAGTGCCATGCGGTTCTGTGCACTGTGTGGTTCTGTGCATTACCATGGCAGCCAATTTGGTGTCAGGCGGGTCCGTACATGGCCCTGGGAGCATGGCCCTGGGCAGGTGGTACCCTGGCTCCTTCCCCCCCAGGCTGGGCCCCCTGCCAGCCCCCCACTCCCGGCACCCTCCCGGTTTGCCGAGGGCTCGGGCTGGAGGAGGGGTAGGCCACCGTGGCTCCTGGTCGGGGTGGTACCCTACAGCAAACTGCTGGTCCCCTTTAAGGGGCCGGGCCTGTCCCATTCACTCATCGGGGCCAGCTGGGGTTCGTTAGAAAGGGCTGCCGGGCAGCTGCTTCCCCAGACAGTGGGGCCAGCTGGGCTCTGGGAGGCGGCCCAGGGCAGGGAGCCAAGAAAGGAGATGCTGGGGCAGGCCCAGCCCCCGAGAGGCTACCAGGGAACCCCAAAAGGTGCTGGGGCGTGCCCAGAGTTTTCTCGGAGTCCAGCCCAAGGGGGCTTCTCCTGGCCTGGGAACTGGCATCTGCTGCAGCCTGACCCCTCGATCCAGCCCCCCCAGCTGTTAGCTCTGCTCCTCCACCTTCCCCCCTTCTCCCGCGGCCTGGCAGGTAGCGCCCCCCGTTCCCCCTGAGATGAGCTACCCAGGTCAGTTCCCAGCAGAGAGGCCGGATGAGCCCTGGAAAATGAGTTCCCCTGGGGAAGAGGGGCGTGTGATTGGGGGGGTCTCTGTGTAAGAGGGAGGTTGTGATGGGGGTCCTGACCATGGGGGCTCTGCAGCCCCATCACAATGGGGGTCACAGTCTGGGGGGCTGTGTGCAGCGCCTGGCACAGTGGGGCCCTCGTCTCAGCCAGGCGTCCTTGTTGGTAGAATGGCTGAGTGGGCAGAGGCGTAACAGTGAAGCGGGCAGGACTGGGCGACGAGAGGAGGAAGTGAAAGGCCACTGAAGCAGAACCAGCTGATAAATCCACTGGAATGCACCCGGGCAACCTCCCCAGAACCTGCTCTCCGGGGCACGGGGACAGCGGGAGACACTGCCACCAGAAACTGCCTGAGGCTTGTGTCGCAGAAGTGGGGAAGTTAACCCAGAGGAGAATGGACTTGTCAGACAGGGAGGCAGTGGGGAGAACCCAGGAGTCCTGGCTCCCAACTCTGCTGCTCTGACCCACCAGCCCCCACTCCCCTCCCAGAGCTGGGGAAAGAACCCAGGAGTCCTGGCTCCCAACCCCCTGCTCTGACCCACCAGCCCCCACTCCCCTCCCAGAGCCAGGGAGAGAACCCAGGAGTCCTGGCTCCCAGCCCCCCCTGCTCTGACCCACCAGCCCCCTTCCCCTCCCAAAGCTGGGGAGAGAACCCAGGAGTCCTATTAGGAAAGGGAGAGATAATCAGACAGAAAATATCGTGTTGCTTCTCAATAAATCCATGGTACCCCCACACCTTGAATACTGTGGGCAGATGTGGTCGCCCCATCTCAAAAAAGATCTATTGGACTTGGAAAAGGTTCAGAAAAGGGGCAACACAACTGCTGGGGGGTCTGGACCGGCTACCGTGAGAGGAGAGTTAGTTCAGACTGGGACTGTTCAGCTTGGAACAGAGATGCCTAAGAGAGGGCATATGGCAGAAGTCTATACATTTATAGTTGTTTGAGAGAAAGTAAATAAGGGAGTGTTATTTACTCCTTCTCATAACACAAGAACTAGGGGTCACCCAATGAAATCAATAGGCAGCAGGTTTAAAACAAACACAAGGACATATTTCTGCACCCAACACACAGTTAACCTGTGGAACTCCTCGCCAGGGGGTGTTGTGAAGGCCAAGACCATAACAGGGTTCAAAGAAGAACTAGAGAAGATCCCAGAGGATGGGCCCATCGATGGCTACTAGCCAGGCTGGGCAGGGATGGTGTCCCTGGCCTCTGTTTGCCAGCACCTGGCAATGGGTGACAGGGGCTGGGTCACTCGGTGATTCCCTGTTCTGTTCGTTCCCTCGGGGGCGCCTGGCACTGGCCGTGGTCATCAGGCAGGACACTGGGCTGGATGGACCTTTAGTCTGACCCAGTAGGGCTGTTTTTATAGCACCCAGCCCCCCCTGCTGTAACCCACCAGCTCCCACTCCCCTCCCAGAGCTGGGGAGAGAACCCAGGAGTCCTGGCTCCCAGCCACCCCCCGCTCTACCCACCAGCCCCTACTCCCCTCCCAGAGCCGGGGAGAGAACCCAGGAGTCCTGGCTCCCAGCCCCCCCTGCTCTGACCCACCAACCCCCACTCCCCTCCCAGAGCCGGGGAGAGAACCCAGGAGTCCTGGCTCCCAGCCCCGCCCCCGCTCTGACCCACCAGTCCCCACTCCCCTCCCAGCGCCGGGGAGAGAACCCAGGAGTCCTGGCTCCCAGCTCCCCCCGCTCTAACCACCAGCCCCCACTCCGCTCCCAGAGCCGGGGAGAGAACCCAGGAGTCCCGGCTCCCAGGCCCCCCTCTGCTCTAACCACCAGCCCCAACTCCCCTCCCAGAGCCGGGGGGAGACCCCAGGAGTCCTGGCTCCCAGCTCCCCCCGCTCTGACCCACCAGTCCCCACTCCCCTCCCAGCGCCGGGCAGAGAACCCAGGGTGGGGTGGACAGGTAGGCTCTGCCCTTCAGATGCTATTTATATTTGGTGTTATGTTTACCGTAACGATAAACGGACTCCAAGGGCATGAGCGTTGGTAACGAGCTCCCTTTGAAGCACTGATTAAGCACTCGTCTCCTTAAGGAAGGAAACACCCTGTTTATAAAAGGCAAATTAGTTACCCTGCCCTGACGTCAATGCAGCATTATCAGGAACCGAGCTTGGGGGGGAGGGGGCATGTAAACAGCCAGTCACTTGGGCACACGGGGTCCCATGCGCCGCAGTATCATGGTTATGCCTGGCCACATGGCCCACCAGCTCACTCGCTCACTCCCACACATCCCGCCTGCTTGCACGTGGGCTGCATGCTGTCACCCCCGCACATCCCATCTGCTCGCACACAGGCTGGACGCTGTCACTTTCACACGTCCCTCTTGCTTGCACGGGGCTAAGTGCTGTCACTCACACACATCCCTCTTGCTTGCACGGGGCTAAGTGCTGTCACTCACAGACGTCCCGCCTGCTTGCACACGGGCTGCGTGCTGTCACTCCTGCATGTGCTACCTGCTTGCACGCAGCTAAGTACTGTCACTCCCGCACATCCCACCTGCACACACATGGGCTATACGCTGTAGCTCACACACGTCCCACCTGCTCGCACATGGGCTGCGTGTTATCACTCCCACACGTACCATCTGCTTGCACACTGGCTGTGCGCTGTCACTCCGACATGTACCCCCTGCTCGCACACTGCAAAGTCCTGTCACTCACGCACATCCCACTTTCTTGCACGTGGCTAAGTGCCGTCACTTACACATGTCCCACCTGCTCGCACGTGGGCTGCACACTGTCACTCACACACGTCCCACCTGCTCGCACGCGGGCTGTGCGCTGTCACTCACACAGCCACGCGCCCTCATTCTCCAGGGTAGCGAGGTGCTTGGGGATGCGGGTGGGAGTCACCCCTGCGCTCACAGGCCAGGTGTCGCAAACCGGGGCAGCTCACGTTAATTTCTGCAGCCAGGGGAAGGCCGGGCCGCTGGCTCAGCAAAAGACCCCGGGTCAAGTCCCTGCTGCCCGGGTGGGACCCTCTCCCCTGATATTCCTGGCCTGGCGAGGGGGGCAGGTGTGTGAGGATGCACCAGGAGAAGCCCAGAGGCCACGGGGATGGGGGTGCCCAGAGTGAGAAATCCTCTGCTTGGGCAACCGGCCCGGCTCTTTCAAGCTCCCTTGCACCGGGTTCTAGCAACAGGCTTTCTCCAAATATTTGCCCAGCTATTGAAGGAGTTGTCACCAGCAGCTCCCTGCTCCAAGCTTGGCACCGCCCGCTCTGCAGCCCCTCGCCCTGGCAGGGCAGCAGCCCCCCACCCAGCCCCCCAGGGCTCCGGGGTGCCGGCTGCCAGGCCCCACTAGCAGTGTGGGGTGTGGAGTGGGGCGCGGGCTCCCTTATCAGCCGGATCGCTGTGGTTTGGACCGACGCCTGGGGGCCCCTCCCACCTGTTCTCCTCCCTCTATGAAATCCAACATCCCCCTGGGCAGCACTTCAGCTCCCAGCAGGATCCTGGAGGCTACCCTGCTGCACCCTCCTCTCCAGAGCCCGGCACCGGCCCCTCCGGCACCTGCCTGTGCCCCCCGCCCATGAGGACCCATGACGGGAGCGTGGGGATGACGCCTGTGGTGCTCTGCCTCTGGGCAGCCCTGGTCCTGGCCTCCATGGGGGGTGAGTTCCCAGGGGAACACCTGGGGGAGGGCAAGCCATGGGGTGGGGAAGGGGCCCAGCTAAGCCCCTGGGACACAGGGGGCTAGAGAATTGACTGGCGGCCCCCTATCCACTGCAGCCCCCCATGGCTGCCTGGACACCCCTCAGCTCCCCTGTCCCTGGCATCCCAGCCCCCAGGATACATCCCCCAGCCCTCTGTGGCTGTCTGGACACACAGCCCAGGCCTTTGGCATCCCAGCCCTCCCCCCATGGCACCCTATAGTGTGTGAGTGTGGGGGCATGAATGGAGGAGGAGTGTGGGGAGAGAGGTGGAAGGGGTAATTGGAGGCAGTGTGGGGGGGTGGAGAGGTGTGGGCAGTGCAGGGAGATGGATTGATGGAGCAGTGTGGGGGGGATGGAGAGGTGTGGAGGGAATGGGGATGGATGGCTGGAGGTGGGGGAGATGGAGGGGTGGATGAAGGAGGGATGTGTGGGGATGAAGGAGGAGTGTGGGGGGAGGAAGGGGGTGGGGTGATGGATGAAGGAGGGGTTAGGGGGGATGGAGGGGTGTGGGCAGTACAGGGGGATGGATTGATGGAGCAGTGTGGGGGGGATGGAGGGGTGGATGCAAGAGGGGTTGGGGGAGGAGTGGTGGGGTGATGGATGAAGGAGGGATGTGTGGGAGATGGAGAGGTCTGGGGGCACAGGGGGAGGGATGAATGGAGCAATCTGGGGGATGGAGGGGTGGATGCAGGAGGGGTTAGGGGGAGGAGTGGTGGGGTGATGGATGAAGGAGGGGTGTGGGAGATGGAGAGGTCTGGGGGCACAGGGGGAGGGATGAATGGAGCAATCTGCGGGATGGAGGGGTGGATGCAGGAGGGGTTGGGGGAGGAGAGGTGGGGGTGGTGATGGGGGTGGATGGATGGACAAGGGGATGGAAGGACAGTGCAGAGACCTGCACTTAGGACAGAAGAATCCCAGGCACTGCTACAGACTAGGGACCGAGTGACTAGGCAGCAGGTCTGCAGAAAAGGACCTGGGGTTACAGTGGACGAGAAGCTGGATCTGAGTCAGCAGTGGGCCCTTGTTGCCGAGAAGGCTAACGGCATTTTGGGCTGTATAAGTAGGGGCATTGCCAGCAGATCGAGGGACATGATCATTCCCCTCTATTTGACATTGGTGAGGCCTCATCTGGAGACTGGGTCCAGTTTTGGGCCCCCCACTACAGAAGGGATTTGGACAAATTGGAGAGAGTCCAGCGGAGGGCAACAAAAATGATCAGGGGGCTGGAGCACATGACTTACGAGGAGAGGCTGAGGGAACAGGTGACCCCTTCTGCCTGGGAAACTGCACAAAGGCTGGAGGAGGAGCCGGGGTTGTGGCTGGGGGAGACGCTGGAGGGGGTTTCAGTTTGGAGCTGGCTGGGGAAACGGAGGGAGGCCCAGCACTGGGGTCTGAGCTCCCTACCCCTCAAGATGGACCTGGATGAGGGGTCCTGTTCTCTGTACCTACAAGCCCTGCTTGGGACTGTATTCCTGTCGACTAATAAACCTTCTGTGTTACTGGCTGGCTGAGAGTGCCGGTGAATCACAGGACTTGGGGGTGCAGGGCCCTGACTCCCCCACACTGCATGACAGCTGGTGGCAGCAGTGGGATCTACTGCACCCGTGGCTGGCGCTTCCTGCAGTAGGTGACTGGGGGGCAGTAAAACAAAGGGAGATTAACGAGGACCAGGCCTGCTGGAGGCTCAGAGAGGAGCGGTTTTGGGGGGCAGAGGAGCTACACTTAACCCCTGGGAGTGTGTGACCAGCGAGAAGGACGGTTGCAGTAACGGGGTCCCCCAAACTGAAACCCCTTCCCGCGTGTCTCCCAGCCACTCCCCCGGCTCCTCCTCCAGCCTTTGTCCAGTTTCCCAGGCAGAAGGGGTCACCGGGCCCCAGACCCCTCCTGAGCTCAGGGTACAGGCTCAGGTATCCTCCCTCAAATGACGTCACCTCCTGATATCCCACCACCATCCAGCACCAATGCAGAGAGTCCCAGTAAAACTGCCCCACAAAAGAGAGGATGGAGCTTGGCTGTTCTCGGTGGTGGCAGGTGACAGAACAAGGAGCAATGGTCTCACGTTGCAGAGGGGCAGGTCGAGGTTGGATATTAGGAAACACTATTTCCCTAGGAGGGTGGTGAAGCACTGGGATGGGTTCCCTAGGGAGGTGGTGAGATCTCCACCCTTAGAGGTTTTTAAGGTCAGGCTTGACAAAGCCCTGGCTGGGATGATTGAGTTGGGGTGGGTCCTGCTTTGAGCAGGGGGTTGGACTAGATCCCTCCTGAGGTCCCTTCCAACCCTGATAGTCTATGAGTCTGTGGAGGACGGGTGTGGGGGGGAACCGGGGGATGGATGGATGGAGGTGGGGGATGGAGAGGTGGATGAAGGAGTGGTTAGAGGGGAGGGATGGAGTGGTCTGGGGGGCACAGGGTGCTGGGAGGTTGGCTGGAGGAGGAGTGTGGGGGGATGAGGGGATGGATGGATGGAGCACTGTGTGGGGATGGGGGATGGAGGTGGAGATATGGAGGGAGGAGGGATTGGGGGATGAAGGGGTGTGGAGGAGGCACAGGGGGATGGATGGCTGGAGGTGGGGGATGGAGAGGTGGATGAAGGAGGGATTGGGGAGGAAGGGTGTGGAGGTATGGGGGGAGGAGGGCTGTGGGGGCACAGGGGGATGGATGGCTGGAGGTGGGGGATGGAGGGGTGGATGGAGGGATTGGGGGAGGAGGAGTGTGGGGGCACAGGGGGATGGACGGCTGGAGGTGGGGGATGGAGAGGTGAATGAAGGAGGGATTGGGGAGGAGGGGTGTGGAGGTATGGGGGAGGAGGGCTGTGGGGGCACAGGGGGATGGATGGTTGGAGGTGGGGGGATGGAGGAGGGGTTGGGGAGAGGAGTGGGGTGTGTGTGTGTGTGTGTGTGCAGGGGATGGGGAGGGGGGTATCACAGCTCCCCAAGGGTCCGGTCTATGTCCCGGTCTGTCACCAGTCCCACGGCCCCAGTGACTCATCCAGCACCTCCGACACCAGCCCCCTGCACCCCGGTGGCTCCCCCAGCCCTGCCAGGCTCCGGCTGGGCCTGCTGCCACGCGGTGGGGTGCGGGCGATCTGCAGCGCCGCTGGCCCAGATCGGTCCCTGCGCTGCCCAGACCGGTCCCTGCGCGGCCCAGAGGGGCAGGGCTGGGCTGAGCCAGAGCCACCAGCCGGCTCAGCTGGACTGGCTGGCTTCGGCGCCTCCTCTTGGCCCCAGCCCTAGGGGTGATCGGGGCCGCGCCTCTCCCCAACGGCTGCCCGGGTCCCAGCCCCCAGGTTTCTGACCCTTCAGGTGCGCCCTGGAGTCTCCAGGAACTAAAGATTAACCTTGAATGAGAGACGTGTCATGGCAGGAAACCTCCAGGAATGCGCCCGACCGCATTTGGCAACGCCGGGTCCACGCCCTTCCCCAGCCGCCGGCTCTGCCCTGGGGGTGCCCTCGGGGAGCTCTGTGCTGGGGGGCGGCTGCAGCTGGGTCTGCTAGGGCCCCGTTCGTGCCACCCCAGGCAGTGGTGTGTGTCCTTACCCTGCACTGGTCTCAGGCAGCGTTAACCCTCGGTATGCTGGGTAGTCAGGCAAAGTGCAGAGGGAAACTGAGGCAGACATAGAGATGTGACGGAAAATTCCCACTTCCTAGCCTCTCCCTAATTCTGGGGTGACTCGGCCAGCTGAGACTGCAGGGGTTAGTGTCCCCCTGGACGGGGCAGGGCTGGGGCTAGGGGCAACCCCCCCCAACAGGGCCACTCTGTGTGCTGGTGGGGCAGGAGTGAGACAAATCTAGCGTATTCCCTGCGGGAGGGAGAACTGGGAATCCCATTGCAGGGATGCTGCTGTTACGGGCTCTTCTGTGCTAGTCCCCCGTAGCCCCCCATAACCCGATCCCTCCTCCCTCCCGTGGGTCAGTGGGGCTGGGCCATGCTCGCGAAGGGCTGTATCGGGCGGGAGTCGGACGTCAATGCGGAGAGAACTTCCAGCTCTCCAGGGCGGGGAGGAGAAGGGAGGCGGCAGGGGAGAGAGGTGCTATTCCAGATGAAGGTTCTCCTCAGCTCTGGGAGGGGAGTGGGGGCTGCTGGGTTAGAGCAGGAGGGCTGGGAGCCAGGACTCCTGGGTTCTCTCCCCGGCTCTGGGAGGGGAGTGGGGGCTGGTGGTTAGAGCAGGGGGGCCGGGAGCCAGGACTCCTGGGTTCTCTCCTCAGCTCTGGGAGGGGAGGGGGGCTGGTGGGTTAGACCAGGGGGCCTGGGAGCCAGGACTCCTGGGTTCTCTCCCCGGCTCTGGGAGGGGAGCGGGGGCTGGTAGGTTAGAGCCAGGGGGTCTGGGATCCAGGACTTCTGGGTTCTCTCCCCGGCTCTGGGAGGGGAGTAGGGGCTGGTGGGTCAGAGCAGGGGGGTTTGGGAGCCAGGAATCCTGGGTTCTCTTCCTGGCTCTGGGAGGGGAGTGGAGGCTGGTGGGTTAGAGCCAGGGGGTCTGGGAGCCAGGACTCCTGGGTTCTCTCCCTGGCTCTGGGAGGGGAGTGGGGGCTGGTGGGTTTGAGCAGTGGGGGCTGGGAGCCAGGACTCCTGGGTTCTCTCCCCGGCTCTGGGAGGGGAGTGGGGGCTGGTGGGTCAGAGCAGGGGGATCTGGGAGCCAGGACTCCTGGGTTCTCCCCCTGGCTCTGGGAGGGGAGTGGGGGCTGGTGGTCAGAGCAGGGGGGTCTGGGAGCCAGGACTCCTGGGTTCTCTCTCTGGCTCTGGGAGGGGAATGGGGGCTGGTAGGTTAGAGCCACGGGGTCTGGGATCCAGGACTCCTGGGTTCTCTCCCCGGCTCTGGAATGGGATTTGGTTCATGCCAGGGTCTGGTTACAAGGGAAGCAGTTTGCATAATGGTCCATAATTGTCAGTAGCCCCCAGAGCTCTACCAGAGCTGGGGATAGAGCCCTTGGTTATCAGTGAGAAGGAGAGATGAGGGGGTTGCCCTGGTCACCCCAGAACCATCTGAATTTAGCCTTTGTGAGCTGGACGGTGGTTTCTGTGGGAATAGGGACTCAAGTAAAGCGGTGAGGAATGTGCATACGAGAGAGGCCAGGAAATTGGCAGGCAGGGAGAGAGGGCTCTCAAGGCGGAAAAACCAGAAATGTTGGTGCCAAAACCCCTGAGAAATGACCTTTGGGTGTAAAACAATCTTAGGTCCTGTTGCAAATTCCAGCTTGAAATGATAACACTGGAGATAAAATATTGAGCAGAAATATTGCTAACAGGGATAGCCACAAACACAACGGACACCTCCTCCTCTCCCAGCGAGAGCAGCTCCATGACCTCGGCCGAGTCCACCATGGGAACCTCCTCCTCGTCCAGTGAGAGCAGCCCCACGACCTCGGCCGTGTCCACCACGGGAACCTCCTCCTTCCCCAGCAAGAGAAGCTCCACGACCTTGACCAAGTCCACCACAGGCCCCTTCTCGTCGCCCAGTGAGAGCAGCCCCACGACCTGGACCGAGTCCACCACAGGAAACTCCTCCTCGTCCAGTGAGAGTAGCCCCACGACCTCGGCCGAGTCCACCACGGGAACCTCCTCCTCTCCCAGCGAGAGCAGCCCCATGACCTCGGCCGAGTCCACCACGGGCCCCTCCTCCTCTCCCAGCGAGAGCAACACCACGACCTCAACTGAGTCCACCACGGGCACCTCCTCCCCTCCCAGCGAGAGCAACACCACGACCTCAACTGAGTCCACCACGGGCCCCTCCTCCTCTCCCAGCGAGAGCAGCCCCACGACCTCGACCGAGTCCACCACGGGAACCTCCTCCTCGCTCAGTGAGAGCAGCCCCATGGCCTCGGCCGATACCACCACGGGAACCTCCTCCTCTCCCAGCGAGAGCAGCCCCACGACCTCAGCAGAGTCCACCACGGGAACCTCTACCTCTCCCAGCGAGAGCAGCCCCACGACCTCGGCTGAGCCCACCACGGGCCGCTCCTCCTCTCCCAGCGAGAGCAGCCCCATGACCTCGGCCGAGTCCACCACCGGCCCCTCCTCCTCTACTACTGAGAGCAGCTCTATGACCTCGACCGAGTCCACCACGAGTACTTCCTCCTCTCCCAGCGAGAGCAGGCCCACGACCTCGGCTGAGTCCGCCACGGGAACCTCCTCCTCGTCCAGTGAAAGCAGCCCCATGACCTCGGCCGAGTCCACCATAGGAACCTCCTCCTCGTCCAGTGAGAGCAGCCCCACGACCTCGGCTAAGTCCACCATGGGAACCTCCTCCTCTCCCAGTGAGAGCAGCTCCATGACCTCGGCCGAGTCCACCACGGGAACCTCTTCCTCTGCCAGCGAGAGCAACCCCACGACGTCGGCCGAGTCCTCCACGGGAACCTCATCCTCGTCTACTGAGAGCAGCCCCATGACCTCGGCCGAGTCCACCACGGGAACCTCCTCCTCGTCCAGTGAGAGCAGCTCCATGACCTCGGCCGAGTCCACCACGGGAACCTCCTCCTCGTCCAGCGAGAGCAGCTCCATGACCTCGGCCGAGTCCACCACGGGAACCTCCTCCTCGTCCAGTGAGAGCAGCTCCACGACCTTGACCGGGTCCACCACAGGCCCCTTCTCGTCGCCCAGTGAGAGCAGCCCCATGACATCGGCCGAGTCCAGCACAGGAACCTCCTCCTCGTCCAGTGAGAGCAGCACAACGACCTCGGCCAAGTCCACCACGGGAACCTCCTCCTCGCCCAGTGAGAGCAGCTCCATGACCTCGGCCGAGTCCACCACGGGAACCTCCTCCTCGCCCAGTGAGAGCAGCTCCATGACATCGGCCGAGTCCAGCACAGGAACCTCCTCCTCGTCCAGTGAGAGCAGCCTCACGACCTCGGCCGAGTCCACCACGGGAACCTCCTCCTCGTCCAGTGAGAGCAGCCCCATCACCTCAGCCGAGTCCACCACGGGAACCTCCTCCTTGTCCAGTGAAAGCAGCCTCATGACCTCGGCTGAGTCCACCACAGGAACCTCTTCCTCGTCCAGTGAGAGCAGCCTCATGACCTCAGCTGAGTCCACCACGGGAACCTCCTCCTCTCCCAGCGAGAGCAGAACCACGAGCTCGGCCGAGTCCACCACGGGAACCTCCTCCTCGTCCAGCGAGAACAGCACAACGACCTTGGCCGAGTCCACCATGGGCACCACCTCCTCTCCCAGCGAGAGCAGCCCCACGACCTCGGCCGAGTCCACCACAGGAACCTCCTCCTCTCCCAGTGAGAGCAGCTCCACGACCTCAGCCGAGCCCACCACGGGAACCTCCTCCTCTCCCAGTGAAAGTAGCCCCATGACCTCGGCCGAGTCCACCACGAAAACCTCCTCCTCGTCCAGTGAGACCAGCCCCATGACCTCAGCCGAGTCCACCACGGGAACCTCCTTCTCTCCCAGCGAGAGCAGCCCCATGACCTCGGCCGAGTCCACCACGGGCCCCTCCTCCTTGCCCAGCGAGAGCAGCTCCACGACCTTGGCCAAGCCCACCATGGGAACCTCCTCCTGGCCAAGCGAGATCAGGCCCACGATCTCGGCCGAGTCCACCACGGGTCCCTCCTCCTCTCCCAGCAAGAGCAGCTCCACGACCTTGACCGGGTCCACCGCAGTCCCCTTCTCGTCGCCCAGTGAGAGCAACTCCATGACCTCGGCCGAGTCCACCACGGGAACCTCCTCCTCGTCCAGTGAAAGCAGCCCCACGACCTTGACCAAGTCCACCATGGGCACCACCTCCTCTCCCAGTGAGAGCAGCCCCACGACCTCAGCCGAGCCCACTACAGGAACCTCCTCCTCGCCCAGCGAGAACAACACTACGAGCTCGACCGAGTCCACCACGGGCCCCTCCTCCTCTCCGAGCGAGAGCAGCCTCAAGACCTCAGCCGAGTCCACGATGGGCCCCTCCTCCTCCCCCAGCGAGAGCAGCCCCATGACCTCGGCCGAGTCCACCACGGGTACCTCCTCCTCTCCCAGTGAGAGCAGCCCCACGACCTTGGCCAAGCCCACCATGGGCCCCTCCTCCTCTCCCAGCGAGAGCAGCCCCACGACCTTGGCCAAGCCCACCACGGGAACCTCCTCCTGGCCAAGCGAGATCAGGCCCACGATCTCGGCCGAGTCCACCACGGGAACATCCTCCTCTCCCAGTGAGAGCAGCTCCATGACCTCGGCCGAGCCCACCATGGGCACCAACTCCTCTCCCAGCGAGAGCAGCCCCACGACCTTGGCCAAGCCCACCACGGGCCCCTCCTCCTCTCCCAGCGAGAGCAGCCCCACGACCTTGGCCAAGCCCACCACGGGCCCCTCCTCCTCTCCCAGCGAGAGCAGCTCCACGACCTCGGCCGAGTCCACCACGGGTACCTCCTCCTCTCCCAGCGAGAGCAGCCCCACGACCTTGGCCAAGCCCACCACGGGTACCTCCTCCTCTCCCAGCGAGAGCAGCCCCACGACCTCGGCCGAGTCCACCACGAGAACCTCCTCCTCTCCCAGCGAGAGCAGCTCCATGACCTCGGCCGAGTCCACCATGGGAACCTCCTCCTCTCCCAGCGACAGCAGCCCCACGGCCTCGGCCGAGTCCACGATGGGCACCACCTCCTCACTAAGAGAGAGCAGCTCCACAATTTCAGTAAAAACCACCATGGTCACCTCCTCCTCTCTCAATGAGAACATCTCGACGCCCTCAGCTGAGTCCACCACTGACTTCTCTTCCACTCACAGTGGGAGCAGCCACACAACCATAGCTGAGACCACAACCGGCACCTCCTCATCTCCCAGCGAGAGTAGCCACACGACCTCGGCCGGGGCCATCACGGGCACCTCCTCCTCTCCCAGCGAGAGCAGCCCCACGACCTCAGCCGAGTCCACCACGGGCCCCTCCTTCTCTCCCAGTGAGAGCAGCCCCACGACCTTGGCCAAGCCCACCATGGGCCCCTCCTCCTCTCCCAGCGAGAGCAGCCCCACGACCTTGGCCAAGCCCACCACGGGAACCTCCTCCTGGCCAAGCGAGATCAGGCCCACGATCTCGGCCGAGTCCACCACGGGAACATCCTCCTCTCCCAGTGAGAGCAGCTCCATGACCTCGGCCGAGCCCACCATGGGCACCAACTCCTCTCCCAGCGAGAGCAGCCCCACGACCTTGGCCAAGCCCACCACGGGCCCCTCCTCCTCTCCCAGCGAGAGCAGCCCCACGACCTTGGCCAAGCCCACCACGGGCCCCTCCTCCTCTCCCAGCGAGAGCAGCTCCACGACCTCGGCCGAGTCCACCACGGGTACCTCCTCCTCTCCCAGCGAGAGCAGCCCCACGACCTTGGCCAAGCCCACCACGGGTACCTCCTCCTCTCCCAGCGAGAGCAGCCCCACGACCTCGGCCGAGTCCACCACGAGAACCTCCTCCTCTCCCAGCGAGAGCAGCTCCATGACCTCGGCCGAGTCCACCATGGGAACCTCCTCCTCTCCCAGCGACAGCAGCCCCACGGCCTCGGCCGAGTCCACGATGGGCACCACCTCCTCACTAAGAGAGAGCAGCTCCACAATTTCAGTAAAAACCACCATGGTCACCTCCTCCTCTCTCAATGAGAACATCTCGACGCCCTCAGCTGAGTCCACCACTGACTTCTCTTCCACTCACAGTGGGAGCAGCCACACAACCATAGCTGAGACCACAACCGGCACCTCCTCATCTCCCAGCGAGAGTAGCCACACGACCTCGGCCGGGGCCATCACGGGCACCTCCTCCTCTCCCAGCGAGAGCAGCCCCACGACCTCAGCCGAGTCCACCACGGGCCCCTCCTTCTCTCCCAGCGAGAGCATATCCATGACGTCATTCGCACCCACTTCTGGCACCTCTTCCTCTGACAGTGAAAGCATCCGCACGACCTCGGCCGAGTCCACCACGGGAACGTCCTCATCGTCCAGTGAGAGCAGCTCCATGACATCGGCCGAGTCCACCACGGGAACCTCCTCCTCGTCCAGTGAGAGCAGCACAACGACCTCGGTCGAGTCCACCACGGGAACCTCCTCCTGGTCCAGTGAGAGCAGCCTCATGACCTTGGCCGAGTCCACCACGGGAACCTCCTTCTCGTCCAGCGAGAGCACCCTCATGACCTTGGCCGAGTCCACCACGGGAACCTCCTCCTCGTCCAGTGAGAGCAGCCCCATGACCTCAGCCAAGTCCACCACGGGAACCTCCTCCTCTCCCAGCGAGAGCAGCACCACGACCTCGGCCGAGTTAACCACAGGCACCACCTCCTCGCCCAGTGAGAGCAAGCCCATGACATCGGCCAAGCCCACCATGGGAACCTCCTCCTCTGCCAGCGAGAGCAGCCCCATGACCTCAGCCGAGTCCACCACGGGAACCTCCTTCTCTCCCAGCGAGAGCAGCCCCATGACCTCGGCCGAGTCCACCACGGGCCCCTCCTCCTCGCCCAGCGAGAGCAGCTCCACGACCTTGGCCAAGCCCACCATGGGAACCTCCTCCTGGCCAAGCGAGATCAGGCCCACGATCTCGGCCGAGTCCACCACGGGTCCCTCCTCCTCTCCCAGCAAGAGCAGCTCCACGACCTTGACCGGGTCCACCGCAGTCCCCTTCTCGTCGCCCAGTGAGAGCAACTCCATGACCTCGGCCGAGTCCACCACGGGAACCTCCTCCTCGTCCAGTGAAAGCAGCCCCACGACCTTGACCAAGTCCACCATGGGCACCACCTCCTCTCCCAGTGAGAGCAGCCCCACGACCTCAGCCGAGCCCACTACAGGAACCTCCTCCTCGCCCAGCGAGAACAACACTACGAGCTCGACCGAGTCCACCACGGGCCCCTCCTCCTCTCCGAGCGAGAGCAGCCTCAAGACCTCAGCCGAGTCCACGATGGGCCCCTCCTCCTCCCCCAGCGAGAGCAGCCCCACGACCTCGGCCGAGTCCACCACGGGTACCTCCTCCTCTCCCAGTGAGAGCAGCCCCACGACCTTGGCCAAGCCCACCATGGGCCCCTCCTCCTCTCCCAGCGAGAGCAGCCCCACGACCTTGGCCAAGCCCACCACGGGAACCTCCTCCTGGCCAAGCGAGATCAGGCCCAAGATCTCGGCCGAGTCCACCACGGGAACATCCTCCTCTCCCAGTGAGAGCAGCTCCATGACCTCGGCCGAGCCCACCATGGGCACCAACTCCTCTCCCAGCGAGAGCAGCCCCACGACCTTGGCCAAGCCCACCACGGGCCCCTCCTCCTCTCCCAGCGAGAGCAGCCCCACGACCTTGGCCAAGCCCACCACGGGAACCTCCTCCTGGCCAAGCGAGATCAGGCCCACGATCTCGGCCGAGTCCAGCACGGGAATCTCCTCCTCTCCCAGTAAGAGCAGCTCCATGACCTCGGCCGAGTCCACCATGGGAACCTCCTCCTCTCCCAGCGACAGCAGCCCCATGGCCTCGGCCGAGTCCACGATAGGCACCACCTCCTCACTAAGAGAGAGCAGCTCCACAATTTCAGTAAAAACCACCATGGTCACCTCCTCCTCTCTCAATGAGAACATCTCGACGCCCTCAGCTGAGTCCACCACTGACTTCTCTTCCACTCACAGTGGGAGCAGCCACACAACCATAGCTGAGACCACAACCGGCACCTCCTCATCTCCCAGCGAGAGTAGCCACACGACCTCGGCCGGGGCCATCACGGGCACCTCCTCCTCTCCCAGCGAGAGCAGCCCCACGACCTCAGCCGAGTCCACCACGGGCCCCTCCTTCTCTCCCAGCGAGAGCATATCCATGACGTCATTCGCACCCACTTCTGGCACCTCTTCCTCTGACAGTGAAAGCATCCGCACGACCTCGGCCGAGTCCACCACGGGAACGTCCTCATCGTCCAGTGAGAGCAGCTCCATGACATCGGCCGAGTCCACCACGGGAACCTCCTCCTCGTCCAGTGAGAGCAGCACAACGACCTCGGTCGAGTCCACCACGGGAACCTCCTCCTGGTCCAGTGAGAGCAGCCTCATGACCTTGGCCGAGTCCACCACGGGAACCTCCTTCTCGTCCAGCGAGAGCACCCTCATGACCTTGGCCGAGTCCACCACGGGAACCTCCTCCTCGTCCAGTGAGAGCAGCCCCATGACCTCAGCCAAGTCCACCACGGGAACCTCCTCCTCTCCCAGCGAGAGCAGCACCACGACCTCGGCCGAGTTAACCACAGGCACCACCTCCTCGCCCAGTGAGAGCAAGCCCATGACATCGGCCAAGCCCACCACGGGCCCCGCCTCCTCTGCCAGCGAGAGCAGCCCCACGACCTCGGCCGAGTCCACCATGGGAACTTCCTCCTCTCCCAGCGACAGAAGCACCACGACCTCGGCCGAGTCCACCACGGGAACTTCCTCCTCGCCCAGCGAGAGCAGCACAACGACCTCGGTCGAGTCCACCACGGGAACCTCCTCCTGGTCCAGTGAGAGCACCCTCATGACCTTGGCCGAGTCCACCACGGGAACCTCCTCTCCCAGCGAGAGCAGCACAACGACCTCGGCAGAGTCCACCATGGGCACCACCTCCTCTCCCAGCGAGAGCAGCCCCACGACCTCAGCCGAGTCCACCATGGACACCACGTCCTATCCCAGTGAGAGCAGCCCCACGACCTCGGATGAGTCCACCACGGGAACCTCCTTCTCTCCCAGTGAAAGTAGCCCCATGACCTTGGCCGAGTCCACCACCGTCCCCTCCTCCTCGCCCAGCAAGAGCAGCTCCACGACCTTGACCTGGTCCACCATAGTTCCCTTCTCGTCGCCCAGTGAGAGCAGCCCCATGACCTCGGCCGAGTCCACCACAGGAACCTCCTCCTCGTCCAGTGAGAGCAGCCCCACGACCTTGGCCAAGTCCACCATGGGCACCACCTCCTTTCCCAGTGAGAGCAGCCCCACGACCTCAGCCGAGCCCACTACGGGAACCTCCTCCTCGCCCAGCGAGAACAACACTACGAGCTCAACCGAGTCCACCACGGGCCCCTCCTCCTCTCCCAGTGAGAGCAGCCCCACGACCTCGACCGAATCCACCACGGGCCCCTCCTCCTCCCCCAGCGAGAGCAGCCCCACGACCTCGGCCGAGTCCACCACGGGAACCTCCTCCTCTCCCAGCGAGAGCAGCCCCATGACCTCAGCCGAGTCCCCGATGGGCCCCTCCTCCTCCCCCAGCGAGAGCAACCCCACGACCTCGACCCAATCCACAACGGGCCCCTCCTCCTCTCCCAGCGAGAGCAGCCCCGCGACCTCGGCCGAGTCCACCACGGGCCCCTCCTCCTCTCCCAGTGAGAGCAGCCCCAGTACCTCGGCCGAGTCCACCACGGGTACCTCCTCCTCTCCCAGTGAGAGCAGCCCCACGACCTTGGCCAAGCCCACCACGGGAACCTCCTCCTGGCCAAGCGAGATCAGGCCCACGATCTCGGCCGAGTCCACCACAGGCCCCTCCTCCTCTCCCAGCAAGAGCAGCTCCACGACCTTGACCGGGTCCACCACAGTTCCCTTCTCGTCGCCCAGTGAGAGCAGTCCCATGACCTCAGCCGAGTCTAGCACTGGCATCTCCTCCTCTACCCACGAGAGCAGCCCCATGACCTCAGCCAAGCCCACCACGGGAACTTCCTCCTCTCCCAGGGAGAGCAGCCCCATGACCTCGGCCGTGTCCACCACGGGAACCTCCTCCTCGTCCAGTGGGAGCAGCCCCACGACCTTGGCCAAGTCCACCATGGGCCCCTCCTCCTCTCCCAGCGAGAGCAGAACCACGACCTCGGCCGTGTCCACCACGGGAACCTCCTCCTCGTCCAGTGAGAGCAGCCCCACGACCTTGGCCAAGTCCACCATGGGCCCCTCCTCCTCTCCCAGCGAGAGCAGCTCCATGACCTCGGCCGAGTCCACCATGGGCCCCTCCTCCTCCCCCAGCGAGAACAGCACCACGACCTCGGCCGAGTCCACGACGGGAACCTCCTCCTCTCCCAGTGAGAGCAGCTCCATGACCTCGGCCGAGCCCACCATGGGCACTACCTCCTCTCCCAGCGAGAGCAGCCCCACGACCTCGGCCGAGTCCACCACGGGAACCTCCTCCTCTCCCAGCGACAGCAGCCCCATGGCCTCGGCCGAGTCCACGATGGGCACCACCTCTTCACTAAGAGAGAGCAGCCCCACAATTTCAGTAAAAACCACCATGGTCACCTCCTCCTCTCTCAATGAGAACATCTCGACGCCCTCAGCTGAGTCCACCACTGACTTCTCTTCCACTCACAGTGGGAGCAGCCACACAACCATAGCTGAGACCACAACCGGCACCTCCTCATCTCCCAGCAAGAGTAGCCACACGACCTCGGCCGGGGCCATCACAGGCACCTCCTCCTCTCCCAGCGAGAGCAGCCCCACGACCTCAGCCGAGTCCACCACGGGCCCCTCCTTCTCTCCCAGCGAGAGCATATCCATGACGTCATTTGCACCCACTTCTGGCACCTCTTCCTCTGACAGCGAAAGCATCCGCGCGACCTCGGCCGAGTCCACCACGGGAACGTCCTCATCGTCCAGTGAGAGCAGCTCCATGACATCGGCCGAGTCCACCACGGGAACCTCCTCCTCGTCCAGTGAGAGCAGCACAACGACCTCGGTCGAGTCCACCACGGGAACCTCCTCCTGGTCCAGTGAGAGCAGCCTCATGACCTTGGCCGAGTCCACCACGGGAACCTCCTTCTCGTCCAGCGAGAGCACCCTCATGACCTTGGCCGAGTCCACCACGGGAACCTCCTCCTCGTCCAGTGAGAGCAGCCCCATGACCTCAGCCAAGTCCACCACGGGAACCTCCTCCTCGCCCAGTGAGAGCAGGCCCATGACATCGGCCAAGTCCACCACGGGCCCCTCCTCCTCTGCCAGCGAGAGCAGCCCCACGACCTCGGCCGAGTCCACCACGGGAACCTCCTCCTCTCCCAGCGAGAGCAGCTCCACGACCTCGGCCGAGTCCACCACGGGAACTTCCTCCTCTCCCAGCGAGAGCAGCACAACGACCTCGGCAGAGTCCACCATGGGCACCACCTCCTCTCCCAGCGAGAGCAGCCCCACGACCTCAGCCGAGTCCACCATGGGCACCACGTCCTTTCCCAGCGAGAGTAGCCCCACGACCTCGGCTGAGTCCACCACGGGAACCTCCTTCTCTCCCAGTGAAAGTAGCTCCATGACCTCGGCCGAGTCCACGACGAAAACCTCCTCCTCGTCCAGTGAGACCAGCCCCATGACCTCGGCCGAGTCCACCACGGGAACCTCCTTCTCTCCCAGCGAGAGCAGCCCCATGACCTTGGCCGAGTCCACCACCGTCCCCTCCTCCTCGCCCAGCAAGAGCAGCTCCACGACCTTGACCGGGTCCACCATAGTTCCCTTCTCGTCGCCCAGTGAGAGCAGCCCCATGACCTCGACCGAGTCCACCACGGGAACCTCCTCCTCGTCCAGTGAGAACAGCCCCACGACCTTGGCCAAGTCCACCATGGGCACCACCTCCTCTCCCAGTGAGAGCAGCCCCATGACCTTGGCCAACCCCACCACGGGAACCTCCTCCTGGCCAAGCGAGATCAGGCCTACGATCTCGGCCGAGTCCACCACAGGCCCCTCCTCCTCTCCCAGCAAGAGCAGCTCCACGACCTTGACCGGGTCCACCACATTTCCCTTCTCGTCGCCCAGTGAGAGCAGTCCCATGACCTCAGCCGAGTCTAGCACTGGCATCTCCTCCTCTACCCACGAGAGCAGCCCCATGACCTCAGCCAAGTCCACCACGGGAACCTCCTCCTCTCCCAGCAAGAGCAGCTCCACGACCTTGACCGAGTCCACCACAGGCCCCTTCTCGTCGCCCAGTGAAAGCAGCCCCATGACATCGGCCGAGTCCACCACGGGAACCTCCTCCTCGTCCAGTGAGAGCAGCACAACGACCTCGGTCGAGTCCACCACGGGAACCTCCTCCTGGTCCAGTGAGAGCAGCCTCATGACCTTGGCCGAGTCCACCACGGGAACCTCCTTCTCGTCCAGCGAGAGCAGCCTCATGACCTTGGCCGAGTCCACCACGGGAACCTCCTCCTCGTCCAGTGAGAGCAGCCCCATGACCTCAGCCAAGTCCACCACGGGAACCTCCTCCTCTCCCAGCGAGAGCAGCACCACGACCTCGGCCGAGTTAACCACAGGCACCACCTCCTCGCCCAGTGAGAGCAGGCCCATGACATCGGCCAAGTCCACCACGGGCCCCTCCTCCTCTGCCAGCGAGAACAGCCCCACGACCTCGGCCGAGTCCACCACGGGAACTTCCTCCTCGCCCAGCGAGAGCAGCACAACGACCTCGGCAGAGTCCACCATGGGCACCACCTCCTCTCCCAGCGAGAGCAGCCCCACGACCTCAGCCGAGTCCACCATGGGCACCACGTCCTTTCCCAGCGAGAGCAGCCCCACGACCTCGGCTGAGTCCACCACGGGAACCTCCTTCTCTCCCAGTGAAAGTAGCCCCATGACCTCTGCCGAGTCCACGACGAAAACCTCCTCCTTGTCCAGTGAGAGCAGCCCCATGACCTCGGCCGAGTCCACCACGGGAACCTCCTTCTCTCCCAGCGGGAGCAGCCCCATGACCTTGGCCAAGCCCACCACGGGAACCTCCTCCTGGCCAAGTGAGATCAGGCCCACGATCTCGACCGAGTCCACCACAGGCCCCTCCTCCTCTCCCAGCATGAGCAGCTCCACGACCTTGACCGGGTCCACCACAGTTCCCTTCTCGTTGCCCAGTGAGAGCAGTCCCATGACCTCAGCCGAGTCTAGCACTGGCATCTCCTCCTCTACCCACGAGAGCAGCCCCATGACCTCAGCCAAGCCCACCACGGGAACCTCCTCCTCTCCCAGCGAGAGCAGCCCCACGATTTTGGCTGAGTCCACCACGGGAACTTCCTCCTCTCCCAGGGAGAGCAGCCCCATGACCTCGGCCGTGTCCACCACGGGAACCTGCTCCTCGTCCAGTGGGAGCAGCCCCACGACCTTGGCCAAGTCCACCATGGGCCCCTCCTCCTCTCCCAGCGAGAGCAGAACCACGACCTCGGCAGAGTCCACCACGGGAACCTCCTCCTCTCCGAGCCGGAGCAGCCCCACGATCTTGGCTGAGTCCACCACGGGAACTTCCTCCTCTCCCAGCGAGAGCAGCCCCACGACTTCAGCCGAGTCCACGATGGGCACCACCTCTTCACTAAGAGAGAGCAGCCCCACAATTTCAGTAAAAACCACCATGGTCACCTCCTCCTCTCTCAATGAGAACATCTCGACGCCCTCAGCTGAGTCCACCACTGGCTTCTCTTCCACTCACAGCGAGAGCAGCCACACAACCATAGCTGAGACCACAACCGGCACCTCCTCCTCTCCCAGCGAGAGTAGCCACACGACCTCGGCCGGGTCCACCACGGGCCCCTCCTTCTCTCCCAGCGAGAGCATATCCATGACGTCATTCGCACCCACTTCTGGCACCTCTTCCTCTGACAGTGAAAGCATCCGCACGACCTCGGCCGAGTCCACCACGGGCGCCTCCTCTCCCAGCGAGAGCAGCCCCACGACCTCAGCCGCGCCCACTACGGGAACCTCCTCCTCGCTCAGCGAGAGCAACACCACGAGCTCGACCGAGTCCACCATGGGCCTCTCCTCCTCCCCCAGTGAGAACAGCACCACAACCTCAGCCGAGTCCACCACAGGAACCTCCTCCTCGCCCAGCAAGAGCAGAACCACGACCTCGGCCGAGTCCACCACGGGAACCTCCTCATCTCCCAGCGAGTGCAGCCCCACGACCTCGACCGAATCCACCACGGGCCCCTCCTCCTCTCCCAGCGAGAGGAGCCCCAAGACCTCAGCCGAGTCCACCACGGGCCCCTCCTCTTCTCCCAGCGACAGCAGCCCCACGACCTCGACTGAGTCCACCACGGGAACGTCCTCCTCTCCCAGCGAGAGCAGCACCACGACCTTGGCCAAGCCCACCACGGGAACCTCCTCCTGGCCAAGTGAGATCAGGCCCACGATCTCGACCGAGTCCACCACAGGCCCCTCCTCCTCTCCCAGCAAGAGCAGCTCCACGACCTTGACCGGGTCCACCACGGGCCCCTTCTCGTCGCCCAGTGAGAGCAGTCCCATGACCTCAGCCGAGTCTAGCACTGGCATCTCCTCCTCTACCCACGAGAGCAGCCCCATGACCTCAGCCAAGCCCACCACGGGAACCTCCTCCTCTCCCAGGGAGAGCATCTCCATGACCTCATCTGAGTCTACCACTGGCATCTCCTCCTCTACCCACGAGAGCAGACCCATGACCTCAGCCAAACCCACCACAGGCACCTCCTTGTCGCCCCAGGAAAGCAGCCGCACGACCTCGGCCGAGTCTACATCTGGCACCTTCTCCTCTCCTAGCAAGACCAGAGCCACAACCTCTGCTGAACCCACCATAGCTACCTCCTCCTCTCACAGTCAGAGCATCCCTACAACCTCAGCCGAGTCCTCCACTGGCACCTCCGCCTCTCCCAGCCAGAGCAGACTCATGAGTTCGACCGAGACCACCACAGGCACCTCATCCTCTCCCAGTGAGAGCAGCCACACAACCATGGCAGAGACCACAACGGGAACCTCCACCTCCCACAGCGAGAGCATCTCCATGACCTCAGCCAAACCCACCAGGGGTACCTCCTCCTTGCCCAAGGACAGTAGCCACACCACTTCGTCTGAGTCCAGTACTGGCACCTTCTACTCTCACAGCGAGAGTAGCCACACAACCATAGCTGAGACCACAACCGGCACCTCCTCTTCTCCCAGTGAGAGTAGCCCGATGACCTCGGCCAACACCATCATGGGCACATCTTCCTCTCCCACCGAGAGCAGACTCACCACCTCTGCCGAGTCCTCCACGGGCACCTCAACCTCTGCCACCGAGAGCAGACTCACCACCTCGGCCGAGTCCTCCACGGGCACATCATCCTCTCCCAGCGAGAGCAGCCACACGACCTTGGCTGAGTCCAGCGCTGGCATCTCCTCCTATACTAGTGAGAGAAACTCCGCGATCTCGGCTGAGCCCACCACAGGCACCTCCTCCTCTCTCCTCACTTTAGGTGAATATACAAGGAGTGAGACTCCCACGGCAACCTCTCTTCCAGGCCTGAGCACAGCCAAAATTTCCACATGGGAGGAAAGTCTGACGGCTGCTTCCCAGTCTCCTCTGACAGCATCGTCCAGTGAAAGTCCCATAAGGATGACTGTCACACAGCCAGTGGTCTCTGAATTCACCACCAACGAGACAACCGTGACATTGGTTCCCCCCCATTCAACTGGGACTGAATTCACACATACGGAGACTACCATGGCAAACACTCGTTCTCTTCCAGTGATAGAGACATCCACATCCAATGCGATAAGGTCTTCCGTTCACACCGCAATGGAAACAAGCAACAGTGAGACAACCTCACCCATATCCTCTCCACCACCAACTCTGACCAGCTCTTCCACCCACAGCTCCTTCTTGACTTCTGTCTCTCACACAACCCTTTCCGAAACCACGTCCAGTGAAATGACTCTGGCAACAACAGTTTCTCCTCCAGCTTCAACAGAATTTACCAACCGTGAAACAACATTGTCAACAACACCCTCTGTGTCCGCTCCATCTGAAACATCCACTAGCGAGACAGTGGGCACAAGAGCTACTCACTCTGCAGTTGTATCAACGTCTTCCGGGGAGATAACAACAAGTATCTCTCTCTCAACACTACCTGAAACTTTCCCCAGTGAGACAACCGTGACAACGACTTCTCTTCCCCCTACTTTTAGTGACTATACAAGCAGTGAGACTCCCACGGCAACCTCTCTTCCAGTCCTGAGCACTGAATCCATATCCATGGGCAGCACTTCCAGCCCAAACTCCACTGCCAGAGCCAGCACCCTCTCCGAGTCAGTTCCCTCATCCAGGGCTTCGAGCCTGACCTCCACGGCCGAGACCCACACTGTATCCGAGTCTATTCCCTCATCCAGTGCTTCAAGGCCGACCTCCGAGGCCGAGACCCACACCATTTCCGACTCTGTTCCCTCGTCCAGCGCTTCGATCCTGACCTCCACGGCCGAGACCCACACTGTATCCGAGTCTGTTCCCTCATCCAGTGCTTCAAGGCCGACTTCCACTGCCGAGACCCACACCATTTCCGAGTCTGTTCCCTCGTCCAGCGCTTCAAGCACATCCTCCACGGCTGAGTCCAGCATTATCTCTGAGTCCGTCTCCAAGCCCAGTGCTTCCAGGCTGACCTCCATTGCTGGGGCCAGCACCCTCTCCGAGTCTGTCTCCATGTCCAGCACTTCCAGCCATAGCTCTGAGACCAAGGGCAGCACCATCTCTGAGCCTGTCTCCATGCCCAGCACTTCGAGCCTGACCTACACGGTAGAAACCCACACCATCTCCGAGTCTGTCTCCAAGCCCAGTGCTTCGAGCCTGACCTCCACAGCCGCAGCCAGCAGTGTCTCTGAGCCCGTCTTCACACCCAATGGTTACACCCCGAGCTCTGCGACTGAAGCCAGCACCATGTCTAAGTCCGTTTCCACGCACAGCCCTGCCAGCCTGACCTCCACCACCGAGGCCAGCACCATCACACAGACAGCGGTCTCTGAATTCACCACCAACGAGACAACCGTGACATTGGTTCCTCCCCACCCAACTGCTACTGAATTCACAAGTACGGAGACCACCATGGCAAGCTCTCCTTCTCTTCCAATGACAGAGACATCCACACCCAATGCCACAACACCCTTTTCAGTGCACACCACAATGGAAACAAACAACAGTGAGACAACCTCACCCATATCCTCTCCACCACCAACTCTGACCAGCTCTTCCACCCACAGCTCCTTCTTGACTTCTGTTTCTCACACCTCCCTTTCTGAAACCACCACCAATGAAAGGACTCTGGGAACAACAGTTTCTGCTCCAGCTTCAACACAATATACCAACCGTGAAACTATATTGTCAACAACACCCTCTGAGTCCGCTCCATCTGAAACATCCACTAGCGAGACAGTGGGCACAAGAGCTACTCACTCTGCTGTTGTATCAACATCTTCCATGGAGATAACGACAAGTGTCTCTCTCTCAACACTACCTGAAACTTTCACCACTGAGACAACCGTAACAACAACTTCTCTTCCCCCTACTTTTAGTGACTATACAAGCAGTGAGACTCCCACGGCAACCTCTCTTACGGTCCTGAGCACTGAATCCATATCCATGGGCAGCACTTCCAGCCCAACTTCCACTGCCAGAGCCAGCACCCTCTCCGAGTCTATTCCCTCATCCAGTGCTTCGAGCCTGACCTCCATGGCCGAGACCCACACTGTATCCGAGTCTGTTCCCTCATCCAGCGCTTCAAGGCCGACTTCCACCGCCGAGACCCACACCATTTCTGAGTCTATTCCCTCATCCAGCGCTTCGATCCTGACCTCCACGGCCGAGACCCACACTGTATCCGAGTCTGTTCCCTCATCCAGTGCTTCGAACCTGACCTCCACAGCCGAGACCCACACTGTATCCGAGTCTGTTCCCTCATCCAGTGCTTCAAGGCCAACCTCCACCGCCGAGACCCACACCATTTCCGAGTCTGTTCCCTCATCCAGTGCTTCAAGGCCAACCTCCACCGCCGAGACCCACACCATTTCCGAGTCTGTTCCCTCGTCCAGCACTTCGATCCTGACCCTCACAGCCGAGACCCACACTGTATCCGAGTCTGTTCCCTCATCCAGTGCTTCAAGGCCAACCTCCACCGCCGAGACCCACACCATTTCCGAGTCTGTTCCCTCATCCAGTGCTTCAAGGCCAACCTCCACCGCCGAGACCCACACCATTTCCGAGTCTGTTCCCTCGTCCAGCACTTCGATCCTGACCTCCACAGCCGAGACCCACACTGTATCAGAGTCTGTTCCCTCGTCCAGTGCTTCAAGGCCAACCTCCATCGCCGAGACCCACACCGTCTCCGAGCCTGTTCCCTCGTCCACTGCTTCAAGCGCATCCTCCACGGCTGAGTCCAGCATTATCTCTGAGTCTGTCTCCAAGCCCAGTGCTTCCAGGCTGACCTCCACTGCTGGGGCCAGCACCCTCTCCGAGTCTGTCTCCATGTCCAGCGCTTCCAGCCATAGCTCTGTGACCAAGGGCAGCACCATCTCTGAGCCTGTCTCCATGCCCAGCACTTCGAGCCTGACCTACACGGCCAAAACCCACACCGTCTCCGAGTCTGTCTCCAAGCTCAGTGCTTCGAGCCTGACCTACACGGCCGAAACCCACACTGTATCCGAGTCTGTCTCCAAGCCCAGCACTTCGAGCCTGACCTCCACAGCCGCGGCCAGCAGTGTCTCTGAGCACCTCTCCACACCCAATGGTTACAGCCCGAGCTCTGCGACTGAGGCCAGTGCCATGTCTGAGTCCGTCTCCACACACAGCCCTGCCAGCCCAACCTCCACCGCTGAGGCCAGCACCATCACACAGCCAGCGGTCTCTGAATTCACCACCAATGAGACAACCGTGACATTGGTTCCTCCTTATCCAACTGCTACTGAATTCACAAGTACGGAGACTACCGTGGAAAACTCTTCTTCTCTTCCAATGACAGAGACATCCACACCCAATGCCATAACTTCCTTTTCAGTGCACACCACAAAGGAAGCAAGCAGCAGTGAGACAACCTCAGCCACATCCTCTCCATTGCCAACGCTGACCAGCTCCTCCACCCACAGCTCCTTCCTGACTTCTGTCTCTCACACAACCCTTTCTAAAACCACCACCAATGAAACGACTCTGGCAACAACAGTTTCTGCTCCAGCTTCAACAGAATTTACCAACCGTGAAACAACATTGTCAACAAGACCTCCTGTGTCCGCTCCATCTGAAACATCCACTAGCGAGACAGTGGCCACAAGAGCTACTCACTCTGCAGTTGTATCAACATCTTCCGGGGAGATAACGACAAGTGTCTCTCTCTCAACACTACCTGAAACTTTCCCCAGTGAGACAACCGTAAGAACAACTTCTCTTCCCCCTACTTTTAGTGAATATACAAGCAGTGAGACTCCCACGGCAACCTCTCTTCCAGTCCTGAGCACAGCCGAAATTTCCACAAGGGAGGAAAGTCTGACGACCGCTTCCCAGTCTCCTCTGACAGTATCGTCCAGTGAAAGTCCCATAAGGACGACTGTCACGCAGCCTGTGGTCTCTGAATTCACCACCAGTGAGACAACCGTGACATTGGTTCCTCCCCATCCAACTGGGACTGAATTCACACGTATGGAGACTACTATGGCAAACACTCCTTCTCTTACAATGACAGAGACATCCACACCCAATGCCATAACATCTTCATTGCACACCACAATGGAAATAAGTAACAGTGAGACAACCTCAGCCACATCCTCTCCATTGCCAACGCTGACCAGCTCCTCCACCCACAGCACCTTCCTGACTTCTGTCTCTCACACATCCCTGTCTGAAACCACGTCCAGTGAAATGACTTTGGCAACAACGGTTTCTCCTCCAGGTAGCAGCAGTCCTGCTGCAAACACCACTGGTGCAAGAACCACGAGGAGTGAGTTTTGAGGCTCTTTATGGAGAACATGGTTCTTAGAGCAGGGTGTGGGGCAGTGGAGGGGGCACTCAGGAGCCCCTGAATGTTGTTCCTCCTTTTATCACCGACTGGCATGGGGTCCGTGTATAACCAGATGCCCCACCCCAGAGATGGCTGCATCTCAGCACTGTGTCAGGGGTCCCTGTATAACCAGCTGCACCATCCCATAGTTGGCCCCATCTCAGCACCGGGTGAGGGGTCCCTATATAAAGAGACTCTGTGCCCCACCCCAGGCAGCTCCTGGGAAGGGTGTCGGCACAAACAGCTGCTGTGACTCATTGCTGTGATTTTTCTTCTTCTCTCCTGAAGCCGGCTCCACCACGCCAGCCCCCGTGCAGTGCCAGAACAACGGGACGCTGCAGGGGTCCCAGTGCTTCTGTCTCCCAGCATTTACGGGCCAGAGCTGTGACGTGCTAAGAAACAACATCACCATAGGTGAGTCCCCCTCTGGGGCTACTTCCCCTTTCCAGCCCCCCAAGTGCATTTGCCAGCCTGCCCCCTCGCCCTGAAATGTGGGACTCTGATTCTCCGACTCCCGGCTCCAAGGAGGTATCTGTCTCCTTTGCTGGTGCCATTGGGTGCCTTCTCTGGGCACCTTTCTGCTGTGTCCGTGCATCCCCAGGAGCCCAGCTGCATCCCGTGCTCGTCCCTCCTCACACTGCAAACTTGGAGCAGTTCTGTCCCACTGAATCATCCAGCACCCAGGAGTCCGGTGCCCACAGCAAAGCAAGACTGGCTTCAAAATCAGGAGACTTAAAAAATACTTCGCCTGTGTTCAGAGTGTCCTGGAGGTTTGAGTCCAGAAGGGACTATCCGAGCCCAATGCCTAAAGCTCGTCTGGTTCTTTGCATTTGCCATCTGGGTTTTGGGGGCTTCACGGGGGCTGTTTTCAAGCTTTCCACTGCAGCCTGGAGAGGCCTGTTCAATGGAAGGGAAGTTTCTTCTGTAACCTGCGGGACTCCGGGGGCTGAGGGTTGTCAGGAACCAACTTGACGCCAGCCCCGGCCACACTGCCCGAGGTGTGCTCCGTCGGGGGACGCTCCGTGAGTCACCCCTTTGTTTCCCACTGGCAGATGATGTTGTGGCAGTGATCAGCATCAGCTTGGAGGTGGTGAATGCAGTCTTCAACCTGAGCCTGGAGAACCAGAGCTCCCCTGACTTCAAAGCTTTCGAGACCCGTTTTAAGAATCAGGTGAGGGAGATAAGGGCCTGCGTTGCGGGGCGGGGAGCTCACTCATGAGCAAGGTCCAAGACAAGGGTGCCAAGGTGGCGGGAATGGGGATTTGGGGCTCTCATGAATGTGGTTGCGATGATCTGCTGAGGTCCCCAGAACTGCAAGCCCTGTGTTCCCGCTCTTGATGAGACTTTCCTGGTGATAGGCTGGGTGGGGGGGTCTGTCCCCGGCCATGCCAGCAAACCCTGCAGGGCTAGCCAGCCCAAACCTCGCCTGGGCAGGAATGATCAGTGACCTCCAGGTCCCGAGGTCCCTGGGGATGCCTCCGTCCAGCCAGAGGTGAGTTTGGGTTTGTTGGCGCCCTGGAGAAGAGCAGTGGGGAACCCACCCCACCTCCCGTTGCTCACCCGCTACCTTGAGCGTTTCCAGGAAGACATATGTGGATTGGAGTCTCGCAAGGTCCATTGTCCGTTAAGTGTTTCTTGATTGAGCACTTACTAAGAACAGTCCCCACTCAAGGAGCCGACCACACGCTTCACCGAGGCTTCTTTGAATCCAAACACCTTGAGATACAAGTACAGAGCCAATATTCATAACTTTAAATACAAAACGGCGACACCCCTACAAACAGCACAATCCTACCCAGAAAATCACAACCGTTCCATAGACACCTCACACGACAAGCCTTGTGCAGCACTTGCTGCAAATATATCACAGTGATTGCAACAATGATTTATACGGTCACAGCTTATGTCGGTAACGTCCCACCCCCACACGGCAGCCCCATAACCTGTTTGCTCCTTTCTGTGGCACCAAGACCGGAGAAGTCGGTGCCCCTGCCACGGTCCCGGGGCCGCAGCGGGCAGTGAATGCTCCCCCTGCCCTGAGCCCGTGGCAGAGAGCCAGAGCTCCTCCTGTCCTTGGTCCGCACTCAGGGTCCAGGCACTGGGGCTTCCCCCACCACCCGGCACTTCTGCTGGGGAGAGGGGTCTGCTCATGGGGTGCCCATTTTTCCAGGACCCCCATTTGGCCAGGGCCCCGTCAGCCCAGTGGTTAATTCACCATTGCATCCAGCACCATTGTGCCCTCGTGCCACCCCAGTTTATCCCCTTTGGATGATCAGAAACAGCGGCTGGTTCACGGAGTGGGGCTTGGCCCCCATGAGGACAGGGGACAGGACTTGATGACTTATCGAGGTCCCTTCCAGCCCTATTCCTTGAACCAGCCGCTGTTTCTGATCATCCGAAGGGGATGAACTGGGGTGGCACAAGGGCACAATGGTGCTGGATGCAATGGTGAATTAACCACTGGGCTGATGGGGCGCTGGCCAAATGGGGGTCCTGGAAAAATGGGCACCCCATGAGCAGACCCCTTTCCCCAGCAGAAGTGAGATTTATCAACGAAAGGTGTCAGTTTGACACAGTCCTTGACAGTGTTTCTGGACCAACTCAGATGGGATATGTAGCTCAGAAACCCCATCCCGTATCCCTCAGTTCCAGGGAATGTGCCCAGTGGATAGCAATGCAAAGTCAGTGGGTAAATTGAGGCACATGAGTGTGGGTCAGAAAAATACTACCCCAATTCTCACCTTCATCACAGGCATCCTGCTGCACAGGGGGAGAGGGTCTATGGGGAGGGCCTTCCTGCTGCATCGGAGGGGGGGACCTGTGATGAAACACCCTTTGTGCTTGGCTGCGAGCTTTCTTTCTTTTCCAGACTGAGAAGATCTACAGTGAGATCCCCCAGTACCAGGGGATGAAGTTAATTTCACTGAGGTAAGAGGCTGGGGTGGCAACCACAGTCCTGCTCCCCCTGTGCTCTGGGTGGGCTGGGTATCCTGGGGGCTGGATTCCAACCGTGGCGGTGGCTCCGCTGGGGCGGCAGGGTTCTGCCCAAGCCAAACCCTTGTCGGAGGCCCCCCTTGGAGCGAGAGCACGCGGCCGCCTCCGGTCTGCCCTCCTTCCCCGGCGCTGACGTCGGCTCCTCTCCTCCTCCGCAGAAACGGCAGCATCATCGTGGATCACGAGATCTTTTTGGCCATGCCATATTCCAGCTACAACAGCACGTACACGGAAGCTGTCAGCAACGTCAGAGACCGCCTGGTCCACCGCAACTGCACCTCCAATGACACAGGTGATGGGCTAACCCGATGTCCCGAGATGTGGCCCCAGGGACATACCATGCCAGGGACCACTTCCACACATTAGGCGCCAGTACTAGGGGCCAGGACATCCTGCTGGCCAAAAACTATTCGCCGAAGGGCTTGGTCTGGTGGCAAAAGGCTTCTTTTAACAAGAAACTGATATGCTCCAGTTTTTGTCTTTGTTGGAAAACTGGTATATTGGAGGGCAGCTGTTGTTTTACACACACACACACACACACACACACACACACACACACACACACACACACACACACACACACACACACACACACACACACCGTTTTGAAGCACAATTTTTGATGGAAGTGAGAAACCAATTTTGTTCTCTTCGAAACTTTTCTGAATTTCCCACCCAGCTCTGACGGTGGGTGAGAACTCCCTCCCTCACCTGCCCTCCAGCTCATAGCTCTAAACACCCACCAACCTGGGCCCAGATCCCTCCCAAAACACAAACGCTGCAACTCACATTTGGGTCTCCCTCTCTCTCTTGTTTTCAGACAAATTGTGCTTTGACGCTGGAGCCACCCAGGTCAACTCGGTCAATCTGAACATAGCAGGTAAGACCCAGAGCCTCTGTCTCTGCCCGTCACCCATTTCCCGGCACTCCCAGGACAACCCCAGGTGTCTGTCCCGTAGGTTTGTGAGGTCAGATCCGCAGCTGGTGAGAACTTGCATCCCAGTTCAATCAGTGACAAGGGATTCACAGCAGATTGACACCCGCTAAGGGTCTGGCAGGCAGATGCAAGGACCCCAGTGATCTTTGTGTCTGGCTGAGCAGGTGCAGAGTGTTTGGAGACGCACAGTCTCAATTTAAAGGCGTCGGGAATCCATCAGCTCCCTGGGGAAGCCGTTCCGGCCGCCAGGAGAATTTTCTGCGCAGTGTGAATTGGCCTAGCCACAGCACCCAGGCGTTAGGTGCCTTCTCCCCTGTAGCCCAGGATCCGGTCACTCTCTGGGACCAGTTACCATTCTGGATGGTCCCTTGGGACACGCCTGGCTGAGCAGCGTCTGCGCATCCAGGGAGGAGGTGGGAGGTGGGTTGGTTTCCTGCGATATTTACCTGCCTCGGCGTTCGCCCCCCTCTCCCTAGCGGTCTGCCAGAACGACTCCGTCATCCCTGCGGCGTACCAGAAATATTACTTCCCGCTCAACGTGAGCAACACGCTGATGTGCGTCTCCAACTGCAGCAGCCAGAGCCCCTACGGCCCCTTCTGCGAGGCAGGGGAGCAGTGCTACCTCGGGGCTCAGGGACCCCAGTGCCAGTGAGTCACACAACTTCCCAGAGGGGGTTGCTCTGCTGCTGGAGCTACAGACGTCCTCCCTCCCTGCTGCCGTATCCTGCGAGCTCATGAGCTCTCCAGAGCCAGGCGGGGCAGGGGATGCTCTCCTCTCTGGTTCACTGCCGACCCCAGTGCCTCCGCATGGTGGCAACTAGGGGTGATGTGCTGAAAGAGTGGGGTGGGGGTGAGCTGTGGGGAGCAGTGTGAGGGATCTCTCCCCTGGCAGGCAGGGCTGGCCAAGGGCAGTTGTAGGAGGTGCAGTGGGGCAGGCAGCAGGGCAGGGGGCTCAGCAGGGGGCGCTCTCCCCTGGCAGGCAGGGCTGCCCCTGGGTGGCGTTAGGGGGCCAGTGGGGCAGTGAGCAGGGCAGGGGCAGCAGGGGGCGCTTCCCCTGGCAGGCAGGGCTGGCACAGGGTGGTGCTAGGGGGTGCTGTGGGGCAAGGAGCAGAGCGGGGGCTCAGCAGGGGTCGCTCTCCCCCAGCAGGCAGGGCTGGCTCCAGCGCAGTGCTAGAGGGCACAGTGGGACAGGAAGTGGGCCGGGGGCTCTGCAGGGGTCACTCTCCCCCAGCAGGCAGGGCTGGCCCCAGCGCAGTGTTAGGGGGCACAGTGGGACAGGAAGTGGGCCGGGGGCTCTGCAGGGGTCACTCTCCCCCAGCAGGCAGGGCTGGCCCCAGCGCAGTGCTAGGGGGCACAGTGGGACAGGAAGTGGGCCGGGGGACTCAGCAGGGGTCGCTCTCCATGGGCATGCAGTGATTACCACACTGCCCCAGCACGGTGCCAGGCGGGGTTGCACTGCAGGACGTGGGGCGGGTGACTCAGCAGCGGTCCATGGGAAAGGCCTGATCTGTAATTGATTACATGAACGATGACACCACGGTAATTTTCCTCACTTAGTGAGCTGACCACGACAGTAGCAGGGACTCCGTCAACGCCAACGTCAGCTGAGTTCACAGCAAGTGAGACAGCGCTCAGCGCCGCGATTCAGTCCAGCGCAGAAACACCGAGCTCAGCCACCGCTCCGGACCCAAACATGTCTGCGTCCCCCACAGAGAGAAGCGCACATGCCAGTTCTTCAGAGACATCCACAGGAGAAAGTCTGACGACTGCTTCCCAGACAACTGTGACCTCATCGTCCAGTAAAAGTCCCACAAAGACAACAGTCACACAGCCAGCTGTCTCTGAATTCACCACCAATGAGACAACCGTGACATTGGTTCCTCCTCATCCAACCGGTACTGCACTCACAAGTACCGAGATTACCATGGCAAGCTCTTCTTCTCTTCCAATGACAGAGACATCCACACACAATGCGATAACATATTCTGTGCTCGCCACAACGGAAACAAGCAACAGTGAGACAACCTCAGCCACATCCGCTCCACTGCCAACGCTGACCAGCTCTTCCACCCACAGCACCTTCCTAACTTCTGTCTCTCACAAAACCCTTTCCGAACCCACCACCAATGAAACGACTCTGGGAACAACAGTTTCTGCTCCAGCTTCAACAGAATTTACCAACCCTGAAACAACATTGTCAACAAAACCCTCCATGCCCACTGAGTCTGAAACATCCACAAGAAAGACAGCGGCGACAAGAGCTACTCACTCTGCAGTTGTATCAACATCTTCCAGGGAGATAACAACAACTGTCTCTCTCCCAACACTACCTGAAACTTACCCCAGTGAGACAACCGTAAGGACAAAGTCTCGTCCCACTACTTTTAATGAATATACAAAAAGTGAGACTCCCGTGGCAACGTCCCTTCCAGCCTTGAGCACTGAATCCATATCCATGAGCAGCGCTTCAAGCCCAACCTCCACGGCTGAGAGCGGCACCCTCTCCGAGTCTGTCTCTACACCCAATATTTCTAGGCTGACCTCCACTGTTGGGGCCAGCACCCTCTCAAAGTCTGTCTCCACGCCCAGTATTTCCAGCCCAAGCTCTGTGACCGAGGGCAGCACCATCTCTGAGCCTGTCTCCATGCCCAGCGCTTCAAGCCTGACCTCCACGGCCGAGACCCACACCTTCTCCGAGTCTGTTTCCTCGTCCAGTGCTTCAAGCCCGACAACTGCATCCGAGGCCAGAAGTGTCTCTGAGCCCGTCTCCACACCCAGCGGTTACAGCCCGAGCTCTGCGACCGAGGCCAGAACGATGTACGAGTCCGTTTCCACGCACAGCCCTGCCAGCTCGACCTCCACCGTCGAGGCCATCACCATCACACAGCCAGCGGTCTCTGAATTCACCACCAGTGAGAAAACCGTGACATTGGTTCCTCCTCATCCAACTGCTACTGAACTCACAAGTACAGAGACCATCATGGCAAGCTTTCCTTCTCTTACAATGACAGAGACATCCACACGCAATGCCATAACACCTTCTTCAGTGCACACCACAATGGAAACAAGCAACAGTGAGACAGCCTCAGCCACATCCTCTCCACTGCCAACGCTGACCAGCTCTGCCACCCACAACACCTTCTTCTCTTCTGTCTCTCACACATCCCTTTCCGAAACCACCACCAATGAAAGGACTCTGGCAACAACAGTTTCTGCTCCAGCTTCAACACAATTTACCAACCATGAAACAACATTGTCAACAACACCCTCTGTGTCCGCTCCATCTGAAACATCCACTAGCGAGACAGTGTCCACGAGAGCTACTCACTCTGCAGTTATGTCAGCATCATCCAGGGAGATAACGACAAGTGTCTCTCTCTCAACACTACCTGAATCTTTCCCCACTGAGACAACCGTAAGAACAACTTCTCTTCCCACTACTTTTAGTGAATATACAAGCAGTGAGACTCCCACGGCAACCTCTCTTCCAGTTCTGAGCACAGTCAAAATTTCCACAAAGGAGGAAAGTCTGACGACTGCTTCCCAGTCTCCTCTGACAGCATCGTCCAGTGAAAGTCCCATAAGGACGACTGTCACACAGCCAGTGGTCTCTGAATTCACCACCAACGAGACAACCGTGACATTGGTTCCTCCCCACCCAACTGGGATGGGATTCACACGTACGGAGACTACCATGGCAAACTCTCCTTCTCTTCCAATGACAGAGACATCCACACCCAATGCCATAACATCTTCAGTGCACACCACAATGGAAACAAGCAACAGTGAGACAACCTCAGCCACATCCTCTCCACTGCCAACGCTGACCAGCTCTTCCACCCACAGCACCTTCTTCACTTCTGTCTCTCACACAACCCTTTCCAAAACCACCACCAATGAAACGACTCTGGCAACAACAGTTTCTGCTCCAGCTTCAACACAATTTACCAACCTTGAAACTATATCGTCAACAACAACCTCTGAGTCCGCAACATCTGAAACATCCACTAGCGAGACAGTGGGCACAAGAGCTACTCACTCTGCTGTTGTATCAACATCTTCCAGAGAGATAACGACAAGTGTCTCTCTCTCAACACTACCTGAATCTTTCACCACTGAGACAACTGTAAGAACAACTTCTCTTCCCGCTACTTTTAGTGAATATACAAGCAGTGAGATTCCCACAGCAACCTCTTTTCCAGGCCTAACCACAGTCAAAATTTCCACAAAGGAGGAAAGTCTGACGGCTGCTTCCCAGTCTCCTCTGACAGCATCGTCCAGTGAAAGTCCCATAAGGACGACTGTCACACAGCCAGTGGTCTCTGAATTCACCACCAATGAGACAACCGTGACATTTGTTCCTCCCCATCCAACTGGGACTGAATTCACAAGTACAGACATGACCATGGCAAGCTCTCCTTCTCTTCCAATGACAGAGACATCCAAACACAGTGCGATAAAATCTTCCGTTCACACCACAATGGAAACAAGTAACAGTGAGACAACCTCAGCCACATCCTCTCCACTGCCAACGCTGACCAGCTCTTCCACCCACAGCTCCTTCTTGACTTCTGTCTCTCAAGCATCCCTTTCCGAAACCACGTCCAGTGAAATGACTCTGGCAACAACAGTTTCTGCTCCAGCTTCAACAGGATTTACCAACCGTGAAACAACATTGTCAACAACACCCCCTGCGTCCGCTCCATCTGAAACATCCATTAGTGAGACAGTGGCAACGAGAGCTACTCACTCTGCAGTTGTATCAACATCTTCCAGGGAGATAACGACAAGTGTCTCTCTCTCAACACTACCTGAAACTTTCCCCACTGAGACAACTGTAACAACTTTTCTTCCCTCTACTTTTAGTGAATATACAAGCAGTGAGACTCCCACGGCAACCTCTCTTACAGTCCTGAGCACAGCCAAAATTTCCACAAGGGAGGAAAGTCTGACGGCTGCTTCCCAGTCTCCTCTGACAGCATCGTCCAGTGAAAGTCCCATAAGGACGACTGTCACACAGCCAGTGGTCTCTGAATTCACCACCAATGAGACAACAGTGACATTGGTTCCTCCCCATCCAACCGGTACTGAATTCACAAGGACCGAGATTACCATGGCAAGCTCTTCTTCTCTTCCAGTGACAGAGACATCCACACACAATGTGATAAGGTCTTCAGTTCTCACCACAAGGGAAACAAGCAACAGTGAGACAACCTCAGCCACATCCTCTCCATTGCCAACGGTGACCAGCTCCTCCACCCACAGCACCTTCCTGACTTCCGTCTCTCACACAACCCTTTCTGAAACCACCACCAATGAAACGACTCTGGCAAAAACAGTTTCTGCTCCAGCTTCAACAGAACTCATCAACAGTGAGTTGTCTTTGTCAACAATACCCTCCGTGCCCACTGGGTCTGAAATATCCACTAGTGAGACAGCGGCGACAAGAGCTACTCACTCTGCAGTTGTATCAACATCTTCCAGGGAGATAACAACAACTGTCTCTCTCCCAACACTACCGGAAACGTTCCCCAGTGAGACAACCGTAAGGACAAAGTCTCGTCCCACTACTTTTAGTGAATATACAAAAAGGGAGACTCCCATGGCAACGTCCCTTCCGGCCCTGAGCACTGAATCCATATCCATGAGCAGCACTTCAAGCCCAACCACCACAGCTGAGAACAGCACCCTCTCCGAGTCTGTCTCTACACCCAATATTTCTAGGCTGACCTCCACTGCTGGGGCAAGCACCGTCTCCAAGTCTGTCTCCACGCCCAGCGCTTCCAGCCCAAGCTCTGTGACCGAGGGCAGCACCATCTCTGAGCCTGTCTCCATGCCCAGCGCTTCAAGCCTGACCTCCACGGCTGAGACCCACACCATCTCTGAGTCTGTTCCCTCGTCCAGTGCTTCAAGCCTGACCTCCACGGCCGAGACCCACACCGTCTCCGAGTCTGTTCCCTCGTCGAGTGCTTCAAGCCCGACAACCGCAGCCGAGGCCAGCAGTGTCTCTGAGCCCGTCTCCAAACCCAGAGGTTACAGCTCGAGCTCTGCGACCGAGGCCAGAACGATGTACAAGTCCGTTTCCACGCACAGCCTTGCCAGCTCGACCTCCACCGTCGAGGCCATCACCATCACACAGCCAGCAGTCTCTGAATTCACCACCAGTGAGAAAACCGTGACATTGGTTCCTCCTCATCCAACTGCTACTGAACTCACAAGTACAGAAACCACCGTGGCAAGCTTTCCTTCTCTTACAATGACAGAGACATCCACACGCAATGCCATAACACCTTCTTCAGTGCACACCACAATGGAAACAAGCAACAGTGAGACAACCTCAGCCACATCCTCTCCACTGCCAACGCTGACCAGCTCTTCCACCCACAGCTCCTTCTTGACTTCTGTCTCTCACATAACCCTTTCCAAAACCACCACCAATGAAACGACTCTGGCAACAACAGTTTCTGCTCCAGCTTCAACAGAATTTACCAACCGTGAAACAACATTGTCAACAACACCCTCTGTGTCCGCTCCATCTGAAACATCCACTAGCGAGACAGTGGCCACAAGAGCTACTCACTCTGCAGTTGTATCAACATCTTCCAGGGAGATAACGACAAGTGTCTCTCTCTCAACACTCCCTGAAACTTTCCCCAGTGAGACAACCCTAACAACAACTTCTCTTCCCCCTACTTTTAGTGAATATACAAGCAGTGAGACTCCCACGGCAACCTCTCTTCCAGTCCTGAGCACAGCCGAAATTTCCACAAAGGAGGAAAGTCTGACGACTGCTTCCCATTCTCCTCTGACAGCATCTTCCAGTGAAAGTCCCATAAGGACAACTGTCACACAGCCAGTGGTCTCTGAATTCACCACCAACGAGACAACCGTGACATTGGTTCCTCCCCACCCAACTGGGATGGAATTCACACGTACGGAGACTACCATGGCAAACTCTCCTTCTCTTCCAATGACAGAGACATCCACACCCAATGCCATAACATCTTCAGTGCACACTACAATGGAAACAAGCAACAGTGAGACAACCTCAGCCACATCCTCTCCATTGCCAACGCTGACCAGCTCTTCCACCCACAGCTCCTTCTTGACTTCTGTCTCTCACATAACCCTTTCCAAAACCACCACCAATGAAACGACTCTGGCAACAACAGTTTCTGCTCCAGCTTCAACAGAACTTACCAACCGTGAAACAACATTGTCAACAACACCCTCTGTGTCCGCTCCATCTGAAACATCCACTAGCGAGACAGTGGCCACAAGAGCTACTCACTCTGCAGTTGTATCAACATCTTCCAGGGAGATAATGACAAGTGTCTTTCTCTCAACACTCCCTGAAACTTTCCCCAGTGAGACAGCTGTGACAACGACTTCTCTTCCCCCTACTTTTAGTGAATATACAAGCAGTGAGACTCCCACGGCAACCTCTCTTACAGTCCTGAGCACAGCCGAAATTTCCACAAGGGAGGAAAGTCTGACGACTACTTCCCAGTCTCCTCTGACAGCATCGTCCAGTGAAAGTCCCATAAGGACGACTGTCACACAGCCAGTGGTCTCTGAATTCACCACCAATGAGACAACCGTGACATTGGTTCCTCCCCATCCAACTGGGACTGAATTCACAAGTACCGAGATTACCATGGCAAGCTCTTCTTCTCTTCCAGTGACAGAGACATCCACACACAATGTGATAAGGTCTTCAGTTCTCATCACAAGGGAAACAAGCAACAGTGAGACAACTTCAGCCACATCCTCTCCATTGCCAACGATGACCAGCTCCTCCACCCAAAGCTCCTTCCTGACTTCTGTCTCTCACACAACCCTTTCTGAAACCACCACCAATGAAACGACTCTGGCAACAACAGTTTCTGCTCCAGCTTCAACAGAATTTACCAACCGTGAAACAACATTGTCAACAACACCCTCTGCGTCCGCTCCATCTGAAACATCCACTAGCGAGACAGTGGGCACAAGAGCTACTCACTCAGCAGTTGTATCAACATCATCCAGGGAGATAACGACAAGTGTCTTTTTCTCAACACTACCTGAAACTTTCCCCAGTGAGACAACAGTAACAACAACTTCTCTTCCCCCTACTTTTAGTGAATATACAAGCAGTGAGACTTCCACGGCAACCTCTCTTCCAGTCCTGAGCACAGTCGAAACTTCCACAAGGGAGGAAAGTCTGACGGCTGCTTCCCAGTCTCCTCTGACAGCATCGTCCAGTGAAAGTCCCACAAGGACAACTGTCACACAGCCAGTGGTCTCTGAATTCACCACCAATGAGACAACAGTGACATTGGTTCCTCCTCATCCAACCGGTAGTGAATTCACACGTACGGAGACTGCCATGGCAAGCTCTTCTTCTCTTCCAGTGACAGAGACATTCACACACAATGTGATAAGGTCTTCAGTGCTCACCACAATGGAAACAAGCAACAGTGAGACAACCTTAGCCTCATCCTCTCCATTGCCAATGCTGACCAGCTCCTCCACCCACAGCTCTTTCCTGACTTCTGTCTCTCACACAACCCTTTCCGAACCCACCACAAATGAAAAGACTCTGGCAACAACAGTTTCTGCTCCAGCTTCAACACAATTTACCAACCTTGAAACTATATTGTCAACAACACCCTCTGAGTCCGCCACATCTGAAACATCCACTAGCGAGACAGTGGGCACAAGAGCTACTCACTCTGCTGTTGTATCAACATCTTCCAGGGAGATAACGACAAGTGTCTCTCTCTCAACACTACCTGAATCTTTCACCACTGAGACAACCGTAAGAACAACTTCTCTTCCCTTTACTTTTAGTGAATATACAAGCAGTGAGATTCCCACAGCAACCTCTCTTCCAGGCCTGACCACAGTCAAAATTTCCACAAAGGAGGAAAGTCTGACGGCTGCTTCCCAGTCTCCTCTGACAGCATCGTCCAGTGAAAGTCCCATAAGGACGACTGTCACACAGCCAGTGGTCTCAGAATTCACCACCAATGAGACAACCGTGACATTTGTTCCTCCCCATCCAACTGGGACTGAATTCACAAGTACAGACATGACCATGGCAAGCTCTTCTTCTCTTCCAGTGACAGAGACATTCACACACAATGTGATAAGGTCTTCAGTGCACACCACAATGGAAACAAGGAACAGTGAGACCACCTCAGCCTCATCCTCTCCACCGTCAATGCTGAGCAGCTCTGCCACCCACAGCTCCTTCTTGACTTCTGTTTCTCAAACACCCCTTTCCGAAACCACGTCCAGTGAAATGACTCTGGCAACAACAGTTTCTGCTCCAGCTTCAACAGGATTTACCAACCGTGAAACAACATTGTCAACAACACCCTCTGTGTCCACTCCATCTGAAACATCCATTAGTGAGACAGAGGCAACGAGAGCTACTCACTCTGCAGTTGTATCAACATCTTCCAGGGAGATAACGACAAGTGTCTCTCTCTCAACACTACCTGAAACTTTCCCCACTGAGACAACCATAACAACAACTTCTCTTCCCCCTACTTTTAGTGAATATACAAGCAGTGAGACTCCCATGGTAAACTCTTTTCCAGTCCTGAGCACGGCCAAAATTTCCACAAGGGAGGAAAGTCTGACGGCTGCTTCCCAGTCTCCTTTGACAGCATCGTCCAGTGAAAGTCCCACAAGGACGACTGTCACACTGCCAGTGGTCTCTGAATTCACCACCAATGAGACAACAGTGACATTGGTTCCTCCTCATCCAACCGGTACTGAATTCACAAGTACGGAGATTACCATGGCAAGCTCTTCTTCTCTTCCAGTGACAGAGACATTCACACACAATGTGAGAAGGTCTTCAGTGCTCACCACAATGGAAACAAGCAACAGTGAGAGAAACTCAGCCTCATCCTCTCCATTGCCAATGCAGACCAGCTCCTCCACCCACAGCTCCTTCCTGACTTCTGTCTCTCACACAACCCTTTCCGAACCCACCACCAATGAAACGACTCTGGCAACAACAGTTTCTGTTCCAGCTTCAACAGAACTCACCAACAGTAAGTTGTCTTTGTCAACAACACCCTCCATGCTCACTGGGTCTGAAATATCCACTAGCGAGACAGCGGCGACAAGAGCTACTCACTCTGCAGTTGTATCAACATCTTCCAGGGAGATAACGACAAGTGTCTCTCTCTCAACACTACCTGAATCTTTCACCACTGAGACAACCGTAAGAACAACTTCTTTTCCTCCTACTTTTAGTGAATATACAAGCAGTGAGACTCCTACGGCAACCTCTCTTCCAGGCCTGAGCACAGTCGAAACTTCCACAAAGGAGGAAAGTCTGACGACTGCTTCCCACTCTCCTCTGACAGCATCTTCCAGTGAAAGTCCCATAAGGACAACGGTCACACAGCCAGTGGTCTCTGAATTCACCACCAACGAGACTACCGTGACATTGGTTCCTCCCCACTCAACTGGGATGGAATTCACACGTACGGAGACTACCATGACAAACTCTTCTTCTCTTCCAATGACAGAGACATCCACACCCAATGCCATAACATCTTCAGTGCACACCACAATGGAAACAAGCAACAGTGAGACAACCTCAGCCACATCCTCTCCACTGCCAATGCTGACCAGCTCTTCCACCCACAGCTCCTTCTTGACTTCTGTCTCTCACACAACCCTTTCCAACACCATCACCAATGAAACGACTCTGGGAACAACAGTTTCTGCTCCAGCTTCAACACAATTTACCAGCCTTGAAACTATATTGTCAACAACACCCTCTGAGTCTGCCACATCTGAAACATCCACTAGCGAGACAGTGGGTACAAGAGCTACTCACTCTGCTGTTGTGTCAACATCTTCCAGGGAGATAACGACAAGTGTCTCTCTCTCAACACTCCCTGAAACTTTCCCCAGTGAGACAACCATAAGAACAACTTCTCTTCCCTCTACTTTTAGTGAATATACAAGCAGTGAGATTCCCACAGCAACCTCTCTTCCAGGCCTGACCACAGTCGAAATTTCCACAAGGGAGGAAAGTCTGACGGCTGCTTCCCATTCTCCTCTGACAGCAACGTCCAGTGAAAGTCCCATAAGGACGACTGTCACACAGCCAGTGGTCTCTGAATTCACCACCAATGAGACAACCGTGACATTGGTTCCTCCCCATCCAACTGGGACTGAACTCATAAGTACGGAGACTGCTATGGCAAACTCTTCTTCTCTTCAAGTGACAGAGACATCCACACACAATGCCATAACACCTTCTTCAGTTCACACCACAATGGAAACAAGCAACAGTGAGACAAACTCAGCCACATCCTCTCCATTGCCAACGCTGACCCGCTCTTCCACCCACAGCTCCTTCCTGACTTCTGTTTCTCAAACAGCCCTTTCTGAAACCACCACCAGTGAAATGACTCTGGAAACAACAGTTTCTGCTCCAGCTTCAACAGAATTTACCAACCGTGAAACAACATTGTCAACAACACCCCCTGTGTCCGCTCCATCTGAATCATCCGTTAGTGAGACAGTGGCAACGAGAGCTACTCACTTTGCAGTTGTATCAACATCTTCCAGGGAGATAACGACAAGTGTTTCACTCTCAACAATACCTGAAACTTTCCCCACTGAGACAACTGTAACAGCTTTTCTTCCCCCTACTTTTAGTGAATATACAAGCAGTGAGACTTCCACGGCAACCTCTCTTCCAGTCCTGAGCACAGCCAAAATTTCCACAAGGGAGGAAAGTCTGACGGCTGCTTCCCAGTCTCCTCTGACAGCATCGTCCAGTGAAAGTCCCACAAGGACAACTGTCACACAGCCAGTGGTCTCTGAATTCACCACCAATGAGACAACAGTGACATTGGTTCCTCCTCATCCAACCGGTAGTGAATTCACACGTACGGAGACTGCCATGGCAAGCTCTTCTTCTCTTCCAGTGACAGAGACATTCACACACAATGTGATAAGGTCTTCAGTGCTCACCACAATGGAAACAAGCAACAGTGAGACAACCTTAGCCTCATCCTCTCCATTGCCAATGCTGACCAGCTCCTCCACCCACAGCTCTTTCCTGACTTCTGTCTCTCACACAACCCTTTCCGAACCCACCACAAATGAAAAGACTCTGGCAACAACAGTTTCTGCTCCAGCTTCAACACAATTTACCAACCTTGAAACTATATTGTCAACAACACCCTCTGAGTCCGCCACATCTGAAACATCCACTAGCGAGACAGTGGGCACAAGAGCTACTCACTCTGCTGTTGTATCAACATCTTCCAGGGAGATAACGACAAGTGTCTCTCTCTCAACACTACCTGAATCTTTCACCACTGAGACAACCGTAAGAACAACTTCTCTTCCCTTTACTTTTAGTGAATATACAAGCAGTGAGATTCCCACAGCAACCTCTCTTCCAGGCCTGACCACAGTCAAAATTTCCACAAAGGAGGAAAGTCTGACGGCTGCTTCCCAGTCTCCTCTGACAGCATCGTCCAGTGAAAGTCCCATAAGGACGACTGTCACACAGCCAGTGGTCTCAGAATTCACCACCAATGAGACAACCGTGACATTTGTTCCTCCCCATCCAACTGGGACTGAATTCACAAGTACAGACATGACCATGGCAAGCTCTTCTTCTCTTCCAGTGACAGAGACATTCACACACAATGTGATAAGGTCTTCAGTGCACACCACAATGGAAACAAGGAACAGTGAGACCACCTCAGCCTCATCCTCTCCACCGTCAATGCTGAGCAGCTCTGCCACCCACAGCTCCTTCTTGACTTCTGTTTCTCAAACACCCCTTTCCGAAACCACGTCCAGTGAAATGACTCTGGCAACAACAGTTTCTGCTCCAGCTTCAACAGGATTTACCAACCGTGAAACAACATTGTCAACAACACCCTCTGTGTCCACTCCATCTGAAACATCCATTAGTGAGACAGAGGCAACGAGAGCTACTCACTCTGCAGTTGTATCAACATCTTCCAGGGAGATAACGACAAGTGTCTCTCTCTCAACACTACCTGAAACTTTCCCCACTGAGACAACCATAACAACAACTTCTCTTCCCCCTACTTTTAGTGAATATACAAGCAGTGAGACTCCCATGGTAAACTCTTTTCCAGTCCTGAGCACGGCCAAAATTTCCACAAGGGAGGAAAGTCTGACGGCTGCTTCCCAGTCTCCTTTGACAGCATCGTCCAGTGAAAGTCCCACAAGGACGACTGTCACACTGCCAGTGGTCTCTGAATTCACCACCAATGAGACAACAGTGACATTGGTTCCTCCTCATCCAACCGGTACTGAATTCACAAGTACGGAGATTACCATGGCAAGCTCTTCTTCTCTTCCAGTGACAGAGACATTCACACACAATGTGAGAAGGTCTTCAGTGCTCACCACAATGGAAACAAGCAACAGTGAGAGAAACTCAGCCTCATCCTCTCCATTGCCAATGCAGACCAGCTCCTCCACCCACAGCTCCTTCCTGACTTCTGTCTCTCACACAACCCTTTCCGAACCCACCACCAATGAAACGACTCTGGCAACAACAGTTTCTGTTCCAGCTTCAACAGAACTCACCAACAGTAAGTTGTCTTTGTCAACAACACCCTCCATGCTCACTGGGTCTGAAATATCCACTAGCGAGACAGCGGCGACAAGAGCTACTCACTCTGCAGTTGTATCAACATCTTCCAGGGAGATAACGACAAGTGTCTCTCTCTCAACACTACCTGAATCTTTCACCACTGAGACAACCGTAAGAACAACTTCTTTTCCTCCTACTTTTAGTGAATATACAAGCAGTGAGACTCCTACGGCAACCTCTCTTCCAGGCCTGAGCACAGTCAAAATTTCCACAAAGGAGGAAAGTCTGACGACTGTTTCCAAGTCTCCTCTGACAGCATCGTCCAGTGAAAGTCCCATAAGGACGACTGTCACACAGCCAGTGGTCTCTGAATTCACCACCAATGAGACAACCGTGACATTGATTCCTCCCCATCCAACTGGGACTGAATTCACAAGAACAGACACGACCATGGCAAGCTCTCCTTCTCTTCCAATGACAGAGACATCCAAACACAGTGCGATAAAATCTTCAGTTCACACCCCAATGGAAACAAGTAACAGTGAGACAACCTCAGCCACATCCTCTCCACTGCCAACGCTGACCAGCTCTTCCACCCACAGCTCCTTCTTGACTTCTGTCTCTCACATATCCCTTTCTGAAACCACGTCCAGTGAAATGACTCTGGCAACAACAGTTTCTGCTCCAGCTTCAACAGAATATACCAACCGTGAAACAACATTGTCAACAACACCCCCTGCGTCCGCTCCATCTGAAACATCCATTAGTGAGACAGTGGCAACGAGAGCTACTCACTCTGCAGTTGTATCAACATCTTCCAGGGAGATAACGACAAGTGTCTCTCTCTCAACACTACCTGAAACTTTCCCCACTGAGACAACTGTAACAACTTTTCTTCCCCCTACTTTTAGTGAATATACAAGCAGTGAGACTCCCACGGCAACCTCTCTTACAGTCCTGAGCACAGCCAAAATTTCCACAAGGGAGGAAAGTCTGACGGCTGCTTCCCAGTCTCCTCTGACAGCATCGTCCAGTGAAAGTCCCATAAGGACGACTGTCACACAGCCAGTGGTCTCTGAATTCACCACCAATGAGACAACAGTGACATTGGTTCCTCCCCATCCAACCGGTACTGAATTCACAAGGACCGAGATTACCATGGCAAGCTCTTCTTCTCTTCCAGTGACAGAGACATCCACACACAATGTGATAAGGTCTTCAGTTCTCACCACAAGGGAAACAAGCAACAGTGAGACAACCTCAGCCACATCCTCTCCATTGCCAACGGTGACCAGCTCCTCCACCCACAGCACCTTCCTGACTTCCGTCTCTCACACAACCCTTTCTGAAACCACCACCAATGAAACGACTCTGGCAACAACAGTTTCTGCTCCAGCTTCAACAGAACTTACCAACCGTGAAACCACATTGTCAACAACACCCTCTGCGTCCGCTCCATCAGAAACATCCACTAGCGAGACAGTGGGCACAAGAGCTACTCACTCTGCGGTTGTATCAACATCATCCAGGGAGATAACGACAAGTGTCTCTCTCTCAACACTACCTGAAACTTTCCCCACTGAGACAACCATAACAACAAGATCTCTTCCCCCTACTTTTAGTGAATATACAAGCAGTGAGACTCCAACGGCAACCTCTCTTACAGTCCTGAGCACAGCCAAAATTTCCACAAAGGAGGAAAGTCTGACGACTGCTTCCCACTCTCCTCTGACAGCATCTTCCAGTGAAAGTCCCATAAGGACAACTGTCACACAGCCAGTGGTCTCTGAATTCACCACCAATGAGACAACCGTGACATTGGTTCCTCCCCACCCAACTGGGATGGAATTCACACGTACGGAGACCACCATGGCAAACTCTCCTTCTCTTCCAATGACAGAGGCATCCACACCCAATGCCATAACATCTTCAGTGCACACCCCAATGGAAACAAGCAACAGTGAGATAACCTCAGCCACATCCTCTCCTCTGCCAATGCTGACCAGCTCTTCCACCCACAGCTCCTTCTTGACTTCTGTCTCTCACACAACCCTTTCCGAAACCACCACCAATGAAACGACTCTGGCAACAACAGTTTCTGCTCCAGCTTCAACACAATTTACCAACCTTGAAACTATATTGTCAACAACACCCTCTGAGTCCGCCACATCTGAAACATCCACTAGCGAGACAGTGGGCACAAGAGCTACTCACTCTGCAGTTGTATCAACATCTTCCAGGGAGATAACGACACGTGTCTCTCTCTCAACACTACCTGAATCTTTCACCACTGAGAAAACCGTAAGAACAACTTCTCTTCCCGCTACTTTTAGTGAATATACAAGCAGTGAGATTCCCACAGCAACCTCTCTTCCAGGCCTGACCACAGTCAAAATTTCCACAAAGGAGGAAAGTCTGATGACTGCTTCCCAGTCTCCTCTGACAGCATCCTCCAGTGAAAGTCCCATAAGGACGACTGTCACACAGCCAGTGGTCTCTGAATTTACCACCAACGAGACAACCGTGACATTGGTTCCTCCCCATCCAACTGGGACTGAATTCACAAGTAGAGACATGACCATGGCAAGCTCTCCTTCTCTTCCATTGACAGAGACATCCAAACACAGTGCGATAAAATCTTCCGTTCACACCACAATGGAAACAAGTAACAGTGAGACAACCTCAGCCACATCCTCTCCACTGCCAACGCTGACCAGCTCTTCCACCCACAGCTCCTTCTTGACTTCTGTCTCTCACACATCCCTTTCCGAAACCACGTCCAGTGAAATGACTCTGGCAACAACAGTTTCTGCTCCAGCTTCAACAGAATTTATCAACCGTGAAACCACATTGTCAACAACACCCTCTGCGTCCGCTCCATCTGAAACATCCACTAGCGAGACAGTGGCCACAAGAGCTACTCACTCTGCAGTTGTATCAACATCTTTCATGGAGATAACGACAAGTGTCTCGCTCTCCACACTACCTGAAACTTTCCCCAGTGAGACAACCCTAACAACAACTTCTCTTCACACTACCTTCAGTGAATATACAAAAAGTGAGACTCCCATGGCAACGTCCCTTCCGATCCTGAGCACTGAATCCATATCCATGAGCAGCGCTTCCAGCCCAAACTCCACGGCTGAGACCAGCACCCTCTCGGAGTCTGTCTCTACACCCAATATTTCTAGGCTGACCTCCACTGCTGGGGCAAGCACCGTCTCCGAGTCTGTCTCCACGCCCAGCACTTCCAGCCCAAGCTCTGTGACCGAGGAAAGCACCGTCTCCGAGTCCCTCTCCAAGTCCAGTGCTTCGAGTCTGACCTCCACAGCCGAGACCCACACTGTATCCGAGTCTGTTCCCTCGTCCAGTGCTTCAAGGCCGACCTCCAGGGCTGAGACCCACAACATCTCTGAGTCTGTTCCCTCGTCCAGTGCTTCAAGCCCGTCCTCCGCATCCAAGGCCAGCAGTGTCTCTGAGCACCTCTCCACACTCAGCGGTTACAGCCCGAGCTCTGCGACCGAGGCCAGCACCATGTCCGAGTCCGTCTCCACGTCCAGCCCTGCCAGCCTGACCTCTCCCACTGAGGCCACCACCATCACACAGCCAGCCGTCTCTGAATTCACCACCAGTGAGACAACCGTGACATTGGTTCCTCCCCATCCAACTGGGACTGAACTCACAAGTACGGAGACTACCATGGCAAACACTCGTTCTCTTCCAGTGACAGAGACATCCACACCCAATGCGATAAGATCTTCCATTCACACCACAATGGAAACAAACAACAGTGAGACAACCTCACCCATATCCTCTCCACCACCAACGCTGACCAGCTCTTCCATCCACAGCTCCTTCTTGACTTCTGTTTCTCAAACAACCCTTTCTGAAACCACCACAAATGAAAAGACTCTGGCAACAACAGTTTCTGCTCCAGCTTCAACACAATTTACCAACCGTGAAACTATATTGTCAACAACACCCTCTGAGTCCACTTCATCTGAAACATCCACTAGCGAGACAGTGGCCACAAGAGCTACTCACTCTGCAGTTGTATCAACATCTTCCAGGGAGATAACGACAAGTGTCTCTCTCTCAACACTACCTGAAACTTTCCCCACTGAGACAACCGTAACAACAACTTTTCTTCCTCCTACTTTTAGTGAATATACAAGCAGTGAGACTCCCACGGCAACCTCTCTTCCAGTCCTGAGTACAGCAGAAATTTCCACAAAGGAGGAAAGTCTGACGACTGCTTCCCACTCTCCTCTGACAGCATCTTCCAGTGAAAGTCCCATAAGGACAACTGTCACACAGCCAGTGGTCTCTGAATTCACCACCATTAAGACAACCGTGACATTGGTTCCTCCCCACCCAACTGGGATGGAATTCACACGTACGGAGACTACCATGGCAAACTCTCCTTCTCTTCCAATGACAGAGACATCCACACCCAATCCCATAACATCTTCAGTGCACACCCCAATGGAAACAAGCAACAGTGAGACAACCTCAGCCACATCCTCTCCACTGCCAACGCTGACCAGCTCTTCCACCCACAGCTCCTTCTTGACTTCTGTCTCTCACATATCCCTTTCTGAAACCACCACCAATGAAACGACTCTGGCAACAACAGTTTCTGCTCCAGCTTCAACACAATTTACCAGCCTTGAAACTATATTATCAACAACACCCTCTGAGTCCGCCACATCTGAAACATCCACTAGTGAGACAGTGGGCACAAGAGCTACTCACTCTGCAGTTGTATCAACATCTTCCAGGGAGATAACGACAAGTGTCTCTCTCTCAACACTACCTGAATCTTTCACCACTGAGACAACCGTAAGAACAACTTCTCTTCCCGCTACTTTTAGTGAATATACAAGCAGTGAGATTCCCACAGCAACCTCTCTTCCAGGCCTGACCACAGTCAAAATTTCCACAAAGGAGGAAAGTCTGATGACTGCTTCCCAGTCTCCTCTGACAGCATTGTCCAGTGAAAGTCCCATAAGGACGACTGTCACACAGCCAGTGGTCTCTGAATTCACCACCAATGAGACAACCGTGACATTGGTTCCTCCCCATCCAACTGGGACTGAATTCACAAGTACAGACATGACCATGGCAAGCTCTCCTTCTCTTCCATTGACAGAGACATCCAAACACAGTGCGATAAAATCTTCCGTTCACACCACAATGGAAACAAGTAACAGTGAGACAACCTCAGCCACATCCTCTCCACTGCCAACGCTGACCAGCTCTTCCACCCACAGCTCCTTCTTGACTTCTGTCTCTCACACATCCCTTTCCGAAACCACGTCCAGTGAAATGACTCTGGCAACAACAGTTTCTGCTCCAGCTTCAACAGAATTTATCAACCGTGAAACCACATTGTCAACAACACCCTCTGCGTCCGCTCCATCTGAAACATCCACTAGCGAGACAGTGGCCACAAGAGCTACTCACTCTGCAGTTGTATCAACATCTTCCATGGAGATAACGACAAGTGTCTCACTCTCCACACTACCTGAAACTTTCCCCAGTGAGACAACCCTAACAACAACTTCTCTTCACACTACCTTCAGTGAATATACAAAAAGTGAGACTCCCATGGCAACGTCCCTTCCGATCCTGAGCACTGAATCCATATCCATGAGCAGCGCTTCCAGCCCAAACTCCACGGCTGAGACCAGCACCCTCTCGGAGTCTGTCTCTACACCCAATATTTCTAGGCTGACCTCCACTGCTGGGGCAAGCACCGTCTCCGAGTCTGTCTCCACGCCCAGCACTTCCAGCCCAAGCTCTGTGACCGAGGAAAGCACCGTCTCCGAGTCCCTCTCCAAGTCCAGTGCTTCGAGTCTGACCTCCACAGCCGAGACCCACACTGTATCCGAGTCTGTTCCCTCGTCCAGTGCTTCAAGGCCGACCTCCAGGGCTGAGACCCACAACATCTCTGAGTCTGTTCCCTCGTCCAGTGCTTCAAGCCCGTCCTCCGCATCCAAGGCCAGCAGTGTCTCTGAGCACCTCTCCACACTCAGCGGTTACAGCCCGAGCTCTGCGACCGAGGCCAGCACCATGTCCGAGTCCGTCTCCACGTCCAGCCCTGCCAGCCTGACCTCTCCCACTGAGGCCACCACCATCACACAGCCAGCCGTCTCTGAATTCACCACCAGTGAGACAACCGTGACATTGGTTCCTCCCCATCCAACTGGGACTGAACTCACAAGTACGGAGACTACCATGGCAAACACTCGTTCTCTTCCAGTGACAGAGACATCCACACCCAATGCGATAAGATCTTCCGTTCACACCACAATGGAAACAAACAACAGTGAGACAACCTCACCCATATCCTCTCCACCACCAACGCTGACCAGCTCTTCCATCCACAGCTCCTTCTTGACTTCTGTTTCTCAAACAACCCTTTCTGAAACCACCACAAATGAAAAGACTCTGGCAACAACAGTTTCTGCTCCAGCTTCAACACAATTTACCAACCGTGAAACTATATTGTCAACAACACCCTCTGAGTCCACTTCATCTGAAACATCCACTAGCGAGACAGTGGCCACAAGAGCTACTCACTCTGCAGTTGTATCAACATCTTCCAGGGAGATAACGACAAGTGTCTCTCTCTCAACACTATCTGAAACTTTCCCCACTGAGACAACCGTAACAACAACTTTTCTTCCCCCTACTTTTAGTGAATATACAAGCAGTGAGACTCCGACGGCAACCTCTCTTCCAGTCCTGAGCACAGCCGAAATTTCCACAAGGGAGGAAAGTCTGACGACTGTTTCCAAGTCTCCTCTGACAGCATCGTCCAGTGAAAGTCCCATAAGGACGACTGTCACACAGCCAGTGGTCTCTGAATTCACCACCAATGACACAACCGTGACATTGGTTCCTCCTCATCCAGCTGGGACTGAATTCACACGTACGGAGACTGCCATGGCAAACTCTCCTTCTCTTCCAATGACAGAGACATCCACACCCAATGCCATAACAACTTCAGTGCACACCACAATGGAAACAAGCAACAGTGAGACAAACTCAGCCACATCCTCTCCACCGCCAATGCTGACCAGCTCTTCCACCCACAGCACCTTCTTGACTTCTGTTTCTCACACAACCCTTTCCGAAACCACCACCAATGAAACTATTCTGGCAACATCAGTTTCTGCTCCAGCTTCAACAGAGTTTACCAACCGTGAAATAACATTGTCAACAACACCCTCTGCAACCTTTCCATCTGAAACATCCACTAGCGAGACCATGGCCACAAGAGCTACTCACTCTGCAGTTGTATCAACATCTTCCAGGGAGATAACAACAAATGTCTCTCTCTCAACAGTACCTGAAACTTTCCCCAGTGAGATAACCATAAGAACAACTTTTCTTCCCCCTACTTTTAGTGAATATACAAGGAGTCAGACTCCCACGGCAACCTCTCTTCCAGTCCTGAGCACAGTCGAAATTTCCACAAAGGAGGAAAGTCTGACGACTGCTTCCCAGTCTCCTTTGACAGCATTGTCCAGTGAAAGTCCCATAAGGACGACTGTCACACAGCCAGTGGTCTCTGAGTTCACCACCAATGAGACAACCGTGACATTGGTTCCCCCCCATCCAACTGGTACTGAACTCACAAGTACGGAGACTACCATGGCAAGCACACGTTCTCTTCCAATGACAGAGACATCCACACCCAATGCGATAAGGTCTTCCGTTCACACCCCAATGGAAACAAACAACAGTGAGACAACCTCACCCATATCCTCTCCACCACCAACTCTGACCAGCTCCTCCACCCACAGCTCCTTCTTGACTTCTGTTTCTCAAACAACCCTTTCCGAACCCACCACCAATGAAACGACTCTGGCAACAACAGTTTCTGCTCCAGCTTCAACAGAATTTACCAACCGTGAAACTATATTGTCAACAACACCCTCTGCGTCCACTCCATCTGAAACATCCACTAGCGGGACAACCTCTACAACAGGTATTCGCTCTCCAGTTGTCACGACATCTTCTACTGAGAGTACTAGAACGACAAATGTGTCACACACAACAGTTCCTGAATTTATTACCAGTACCTCACCCCAGACGACAACTCCTCCACATCTGACTTTTACAAAATTCACAGGCAGTGAGACTACCATAGCAACTAGTTTTTCTGTACAAACTACAGCAAAATCTACCCATGCTGAGACCACAATATCAACAACTCTCTCTGTACCTGTTACACGTGAAATCTCTACACTGGAGACAAACTCCACAACGGCCACCTCCCAACCAGCTCTGACCACCCCTTCCACTCAGAGCCCTTCAGTGACATCTCTCTCCCACTCAACTGGTTCTGAGTCCACGCTAAAGGAGACGACTTTGGCAAGAAGCACCGTAAAGACAACTGAGCAGTATTCAACCATTTCTGAAGTCCCCACTAATGAAACAACACTCACAACAAAGCTTTCCCAGCCAACAGTTACTGAATTCACAGGGTCTTCTACACTCTCTGTGACAGCTACAGCAGAAAGCTCCACCAGTGAGACAAACTTGACAACAGTCACATCCCAGCCAACTGTAGTGACATCTTCCATGGAGAGTACCACAATGACCTCTGTATCCCATACAACCATACCTGAATTCCCCACCAGTGAGAGAACCAAGGCAACTAGTCCTTCCACTATTATGACTGAATTTCCAAATAATGAGACCACCCTAGCCTCAACTCCGTATGTCGCAACAACAGAACTCACTCAGAACCAAACGATAGTGGCAACAACTCTTTCTGCATCTGCTACAAGTGAAATCTCCACCAGTGAGACAAGCTTGACAACAGCCTCCTCTCAGCCCATTGTGTCAACATCTATTGAGAGTAGCACAATGACTTCTGTGTCCCATACAACCTTACCTGAATTCACCAGCAATAAGACAACCATGACGCTGGCCCCTCTCCATCCAACTCATACTGAATTCACAAATACTGGAAGTACAGGAGTAACAACTCTTTCTGTCCCTAACACAGAGGAATTCAGCAGCCGACAGACAACTTTGACAACAGTCTCTCCTCAGCCGACTGTGACCACATCTTCTACCGAGTCTACCATAAAGACAAAAGAGACAACCATATCCTCATCCACCGTCAACAAGACCACCCTGGCGCCAACCCTTTCGTACTCAAGTCCTCCGGCATCCACCCACAATGAGACACTGCCAGTGACAACCCGTTTTGTTCCAAGTCCAACCAAATCCACCACCCATGAGAAAACGTTGGCGACGACTGTTTCTTTGCCTACCGCCGCAAGGTCCACCTCTGCCATCTCTAGCACAATGATGACTTCAGAGCCAGCCACAAATCGAGTGTCTTCTACAAGGTCTATGGTTCCTCCTCTTTCCATCTCGACAGGCTCTTCAGCTCCCACGAGGAAACCCAGCACCGTGACCAGCCGTGTCACCCAGACTCGGCCTAGCAGCACACGTACTTCCATGGCTGTGCCAACCAAAATCCCAGTGACCAGCAGCCACCCCGCAAACACCACTGGCACCACAACCACTGCGGGTGAGTTGTGGGTTTCTATGGGGAACAGGGTTCAATGAGAAAGACAGGGGGCAGCAGACTGGGATTCCTAGACTCTCTTCCTGGCTCAGCCACTGACCAGCACCACGGGGCCCCTGATCTCAATCGGGGCAGGTGTAGTGCCCAGCACAATGGGATCCTCGTTACGGTTTGGGGCATGCAGGGGCTACTGTCGCACACCAAAATAACATCATCCTCATCAGTGGCTAACTGGGATATGAAGTAAATTCTTGGCTAGAAATTTGTGGCAAACCATTACTATTTCCCATGCTCACCTCAGAGGTGGCCGCATCTCAGTGCTGGGTGAGGGGGCCCTGTATAACCAGCCATGCTGCCCCAGAGGTGGCTGCATCTCAGCGCCGGGCGAGGGGTCCCTGTGTAACCAGACGCCCTGCCCCAGAGGTGGCTACATCTCAGCACCAGGCGAGGAGTCCCTGGGTAACCGGCCGCCCCACCCCAGAGGTGGCTGCATCTCACTGCGGGAAAGGGTTCCCTGTGTAACCTGCTGCCACCCTCCAGAGGTAGCCGTGTCTCAGCACTGGAGGAGGGGTCCCTTTCAGATTTATATCCTCATTCAGTCCCATTTCTCTCTTTGCCCCCCTGAAGTTCCCGCCACCACGCTGGAGCCCCTGAGGTGCCAGAACGGAGGGACGCTCCTTGTGAACCAGTGTCTTTGCCTGCCTGGTTTTACAGGGGAGCAGTGCGAAACGCTGATGAACAACGTCAATGTTGGTGAGTGGCTCTGGCTTCCCCCATCGCTCTGGGGGTCCCCATTGGACCCCAAGCCTTAGCAGCTTGCTCCCAAGAGTTTGGTTCATAAGCTCCTTCCCTGGGCTCACGGTCCCACTGGCCGCATCGGCGACCCTGGTGGCTTTACCGGGGTGTTTGTCCCTGCGGCCCGTGACTGACACTCGTCTCTTTTCCAACGGCATCGCACAAGCCAACAACGTGACATGGGTGAAAAAAGGTTAATATCAACCCTGGGTGTGTGGAGGGGGAGAGGGTCGTCCTGCTCTATTGGTGCGGGTGAACCCCCAGCTGGGGGGATGTGGCCAGCTCTGGGCACATTAGGGGCTCGGCTCCGAAACAGGTGACACGGGGGGGTCCTGTCACTGGGGGGGTTTCAGAGCAGGTTGGACAAACACAGGTGACACAGGGGGGTCTCGTCTCTGGAGGGGTTTCAGAGCAGGTTGGAGAAACACAGGTGACACGGGGGGGGTCCCGTCACTGGGGGGGGTTCAGAGCAGGTTGGACAAACACAGGTAACACGGGGGGTCCCGTCACTGGGGGGTTTCAGAGCAGGTTGGACAAACACAGGTGACACGGGGGGGTCCCGTCAGTGGGGGGGTTTCAGAGCAGGTTGGACAAACACAGGTGACACGGGGGGGTCTCATCACTGAGGGGGTTTCAGAGCAGGTTGGACAAACAGAGGTGACATGGGAGGGTCCCGTCACTGGGGGGGTTTCAGAGCAGGTTGGACAAACACAGGTGACACGGGGGGGTCCCGTCACTGGAGGGGTTTCTGAGCAGGTTGGACAAACACAGGTGACACGGGGGGTCATGTCACTGGAGGGGTTTCAGAGCAGGTTGGACAAACACAGGTGACACGGGGACGTCTCGTCACTGGGGGGGTTTCAGAGCAGGTTGGACAAACTCAGGTGACACGGGGGGGTCCCGTCACTGGGGGGGTTTCAGAGCAGGTTGGACAAACACAGGTGACACGGGGGGTCACGTCACTGGAGGGGTTTCAGAGCAGGTTGGACAAACACAGGTGACACGGGGGGGTCCCGTCACTGGGGGGGTTTCAGAGCAGGTTGGACAAACACAAGTGACACGGGGGGTCCCATCACTGGGGGGGTTTCAGAGCAGGTTGGACAAACACAGGTGACATGGGGGGGTCCCGTCACTGGGGGGGTTTCAGAGCAGGTTGGACAAACACAGGTGACACGGGGGGGTCTCGTCACTGGAGGGGTTTCAGAGCAGGTTGGACAAACACAGGTGACACGGGGGGGGTCCCGTCAGTGGGGGGGTTTCAGAGCAGGTTGGACAAACACAGGTGACACGGGGGCGTCTCGTCACTGGGGGGGTTTCAGAGCAGGTTGGACAAACACAGGTGACACGGGGGGTCCCATCACTGGGGGGGGTTTCAGAGCAGGTTGGACAAACACAGGTGACATGGGGGCGTCTTGTCACTGGGGGGGTTTCAGAGCAGGTTGGACAAACACAGGTGACACGGGGGGGTCTCATCACTGAGGGGGTTTCAGAGCAGGTTGGACAAACAGAGGTGACATGGGGGGGTCCCGTCACTGGGGGGGTTTCAGAGCAGGTTGGACAAACAGAGGTGACATGGGGAGGTCCCGTCACTGGGGGGGTTTCAGAGCAGGTTGGACAAACTCAGGTGACACGGGGGGGTCCCGTCACTGGAGGGGTTTCAGAGCAGGTTGGACAAACACAGGTGACACGGGGGGGTCCCGTCACTGGAGGGTTTCAGAGCAGGTTGGACAAACACAGGTGACACGGGGGGGGTCCCGTCACTGGAGGGGTTTCAGAGCAGGTTGGACAAAGACAGGTGACACGGGGGGGTCCCGTCACTGGGGGTTACTGATCCTGGCTCTGCGCGGGGGGCTGGACTCAGGGTCCCTTCCGGCCCAGCAGTTCCTGGATTCTCCAATGACGTCCTACTCGGAATAGGAGCCAAACTCTGAATTACTCTCATCCCGATCTCGTGGCGTTTAAAGCCAGCCTGGCGAGCCCCGTCCCCCCATCCCCGGCTCATTACCGCTCGGGGCTGCCAATGCTGTGCGTTGTTTCCCGCTTGCAGATGTGGTGTCGATGGAGATCAATGTCACCGTGGTGGTGACGAACGTGAATTTCAGCCAAAGCATGGAGGATCCAACGTCCACGGCGTTCAAAGTGTTTGTGGAAATCTTCATCATCCAGGTGAGGGAGATGGGGCTCAGGAGCTGCCGGGGGGGTTGGGGAGGCATTTGTGGAGCTGTGGGTGAACGGGACCTGCTGTAGTGGGGGGCAGAGATGGGGTGTGGCGCGCCGCTGAGGGGGGAGATGGCAGGGTCTGTGGAGGCAGTGTCTTGTATAGGGCCGCTGCGTCCCCTGGGGGCAGGGGCCCTGGGGCAATGCATTATGGGAGGGTTGGGGCTTTGGCACGTGGGGACGACCCAGCTGCACATGGTCCCTGGGGCTGGGTTGAGCCGTGGAAGGGGAAGGAGGATCCCACTGGGCTGAGGGAGCAGAGTCTCTGCTGGGTGGGGGGCAGCTGCTGCAGCGGGGTGGGGCCGTGCAGAGCGCAGGGAAGGGGGCTGGGGCTCCATGGAGCTGGGGGAGCACTTTGCACCCGCCGTGCTGAGCCCGCTGTCTTGCAGATGGACCCGATCTACAGGCAGACGGTGCCCGGGTTCCTGCGCATCGAGGTGATCCGGCTGAGGTGAGGCACGGGACCCGGGGATTGGGGGCGGAGGGGAAGGGTTGCCAACTTTCTAGTCGCACAAAATCAAAGACCCCCGCCCCTTCCCTGAGGCTCCACCCCTGCCTGCTCCATCCCCCCACTCTCACTTTCAATGGGCTGGGGCAGGCGGTTGGGGGCAGGCGGGGCGAGGACTCCAGCTGGGGGTTTGGACTCTGCAGTGTGGCCGGGGATGAGGTGTTTGGGGTGCAGGAGGGAGGCAGGGGCCGAGGGATTTGGAGTGTGGGGGGGTACCGGTTCTCGCTGGGGGTGCGAGCTCTGGTGTGGGGCTGAGGATGAGGGGCTTGGCGTGTAGGAGGGGGCTGGAGCAGGAGGTTGGGGTGCTGGGGGGGTGCGGGCTCCTGGAGGGAGTTTGGGGAGGGGAGGGCTCTGGGTTGGGGTGTAGGAGGGGTCCAGGGTGCGGGGTCCCTACGGCTCTTACCACTGCTTCCAGGAAGCAGCCACCAGGTCTCTGCAGCCCCTAGGCACATGGGCGGCCAGTGAGGTGCCCCATGCAGCCCCCTCCCCGAGGGCCGGCTCCGCAGCTCCCATTGGCTGGGAACCCTGACCAATGGGAGCTGGGGGGGCGACGCCTGCAGGTGCGAGGGCAGGGTGTGGAGCCTCACTGGCCGCCCATGTGCCATGGGGCTGCAGGGGCCTGGCGGCCGCTTCCAGAAATCACACGGTGCCGCAGCCCCACTGCACCACCGACCGGACTTTAACGGCCTGTGCCGGTGCCGACCGGGGCTGCCAGGGTCCCCTTTCGACTGGAGGTGGGCGTCATACGATGGCCCCCTGATGGCTCTTCTCTCTTTCTCTGCCCGCAGCAACGGCAGCGTGGTGGTGGATCACCGCGTGGTCCTGGACGTGCCCTACGCCACCTACGCCAGCACCTACGCCAAGGCCGTGGCCAACGTCAGCGCTCGGCTCAACGCCACCAATTGCACCAGCGGCTTGGACGCCTCCTCTTCAGGTCTGTACCACGCCTCGCCTGGTCAGCCGGCTCCCCTTTCGTGGGCCAAGTGCTGGCCAGCAGCTTTCTGGGTCGCCGCGAGGTGCCAGCTGCCCCGCAGACCCGGCGTCTCATCCTATCCCCGCAGAGCCTGCCATGCGTCCCTGCCGCGTTTCCTGCATCCGTCTTGGGCTCCCAGGGGGCTCCAGCCAGCCGAGGGGGTCTCCAGGGTGTTGATGACGGACACCCCCCCTTGCTACGCTGCATCTGTCATGCAGACCGGCTGGCCCCTTCTCCCTGCTCGGCCTCCAGCTGAGCATGCCCCCATCTCCACAGACACGGGCCCCCCAGGACCAGCGCTAGTGGCACCCCCATAGCTCACACCCACCTGGTCCCGGAGCTGCCTCATGGCTGCTGGCCCAGCCCTGCGGTCCTCACCGCCCTGCCGGGTGGAAAGTATCCGGGGTCCGTGCCAAGGGGCACGACTCACCATCTGGATCTTCTCTTTCAGCTCTATCACAGAAATTGTGCTTCAGAGCCAACGAGACTCTTGTCAACACCGTCCCCCTGACGACAGCAGGTGAGAAGCAGCCTCAGAGAGCCGGGGGTGGGAGGGTGGCTCTGTTAGGAAAACCTCCCGCCTCGGCTGTGACGTGGGTGGAGACTCCGCCACAGCCCCTGGGAAATTCGTCGCCCCCTTCCTTACCAGCCTGGCTGGACTTCTGGCCCGGCGCGGGTCAGCGTGCACGCTCCAAGTGACGGCAACTCCGCCATCGGGACTAGAAAGTTGGTTCCCCTGGTAAACTGGCCCTGTTTCCAGGCTCCCATTGTCTCACTTTGGCGTCCGGCCCTTGCGCCGCGGGCGAAGTTTATGGAGTCACGAACATCGCAGAGCACAGACAAATGCGAATATCAGATGCTCCCTTGTTTGCCTGTTAACACTGACACAGGCAGCAAATTCCAAAGTGACGATAGCCGGGGGGGGTGGGGAATGCCAGATTAGCCGGTGGAACTCACTGCCACAAGGTCTCACTGCCACAAGGTCTGCCTGAGGCCAAGCAGCGAAATCCCATCCCGTACAAAATGCCATGTAACTGCGGGGAACGGAACTATGCTGCGCTGCGAGGACAGGTCAAGGGGTGACATTTTATTCAAGAGACCCAGAACGGATGGGTCCCGTTGCCTCTAGTGGCCTGGGAAGGTCTGTATCCCCTCCTGCCAGCTCCGGGGGTGGCCGGCGGGGCCCAGAGACAGAACCAGAGCCCCGGCGTGTTTTCCTGGAGCCTTTGCAGGGGACGGCGGTTCTGGGGTTGGCCCAGCTGGAGCCGGGGGATGCCCGTGCTGACCTGCTCCGGCCCTGTCTCCCCAGGCGTCTGCCTGAACAATTTGACCATCAGCTCGTCCTACCAGAAATACTTCCTGCCCATCAACATCTCGGGGCAGCTGATGTGCGTCTCCAACTGCAGTATCCACCACCCCGACACCTACTCCTGCAGTGGCCGGGGGTACTGCTACATCCAGCCAGGGGGACCCACCTGCTAGTGAGTGTCACCGCCTGGCGGGGGTGTGGGGAACCCGGGAGGGGGACAGAGCTTGGCTGCAGCACCTGGATGCCAAGAACCCGTGGCTGGTCCAAACACCACCCTCTGGAGTGGCCAAAACACATGGGGGGGGTCACTGGGGCACAGGCCTGGTCACTCCCCTCTTCAGCGTCTGCTTTTGGGGACTGTTGGGCAGATTCAGGTCAGGCCTGAGACTCGCCACGAGGGCTGGGACCATCCCTTTCCCCCACTTCTGATATCAGAACCCCCCTACCCCTGCACTAACCCCTAGGCCCCTCCCCTTTCAAGAGCAAGGGAGAGAACCCAGGAGTCCTGGCTCCCAACCACCCGTGCTCTGACCCACCAGTCCCCACTCCCCTCCCAGAGCCAGGGAGAGAACCCAGGAGTCCTGGCTCCCAGCCCCCCTGCTCTAACCACCAGCCCCGACTCCCCTCCCAGAGCCAGGGAGAGAACCCAGGCGTCCTGGCTCCCAGCCCCCCCTGCTCTCATCCACCAGCCCCTACTCCCCTCCCAGAGCCTGGAAGAGAACCCAGGAGTCCTGGCTCCCAGCTCCCCCTGCTCTAACCCACCAGCCCCCACTCCCCTCCCAGAGCCGGGGAGAGAACCCAGGCGTCCTGGCTGAATCCCACTCCTGACCGTCTTCCCTTCTCTCGGCAGCTGCCAGCACTCAGACTGGTACTGGTTCACGGGCAGTCACTGCGAGCAAGTCGTGAGCAAGGTGGGCGTGGCAGTGGGGGTGGCAATCGGCCTGGCCATGCTGCTGCTGGTGATTCTCATCCTGGCCATCTGCCTCTGCTGGCGTCAGCGCTGGAGCGGCAAGCACAGGTCCGGGGGCAGGGCCCGGAACGGGAGGGGGGGCCTGAGGAGGCACGGTGAGGCAGGATCTAGCCCATCCCAGACAGGGGGTTGCCTGATCTGCTCTTAGAAACCTCCAGGGATGGTGATTCCACCACCTCCCTGGGCAATTTATTCCAGGGCTTAGCCACCCTGAGAGTTGGGAAGTGTTTCCTCATGTCCAACCTAAGCCTCCCTGTGATGGGCTGGGTCACAGAAACGCCCTTGGGAACTGCCGCCTGATGTGCTCTCTGAATAAAACACAGGATTTCAGTGGTTCCCAGTAAGAACAGACAGAACAAAGTAAGATCCCAAGCAAAATAAAACCAAATCACGTAAGTCTGAGCCTCACACACCGATTACAGATCAAATCTCACCCTCAGAGTCGTTCCAATGAGCTTCTGTAACAGACCAGACTCCTTCCTAGTCTGGGCCCGGTCCTTTCCCCGGTGCAGCCCTTGTTCCAGCCCAGGTGGTAGCTGGGGGATTGCTCATGACTGGCCCCCTTTGTCCTGCTCCAACCCCTCTTATAGCTTTGGCACAGGGCGGGAATCTTTTGTCTCTCTGGGTCCCTCCCTCCTGCTAAATGGCAAAGTCCCAGGTGTAAGATGGGTTCCAGTTCCAGGTGACATGGGCACATGTCCTGTGAGACCCCCAAGCCCCCATCCTTCCTGGCCTGACTCACAGGAACACAGGAAGCCTTACAAGTAAACAGAGCCATTTACAACCAATTGTTCTGGTTAATGGGAACCATCACGATTCCAAAGCACCATTAATGGCCCCCACTTTGCCCTCAGAGTACTAGGTCGTCTTCTAGCATCAGATACAAGAGTGGTACATTCATACAAATAGCATGGCCGCACTCAGCAGATTACAAGCTCTGTAATGATACCTCACAAGACCTTTTGCATGAAGCATATTCCAGTTACATTATATTCACGCTCATTAGCATATTTTCACACAATCATACGGAGTGCGACGTCACACTCCCTTGCTGCAATTTAAGCCTTTTGCCTCTTGTCTGTCCTGCGGGGTTAAGGAGAATTATTTACCTCCGCTCTCCTCAAATAGACGGGGCTCCTGGAGTCTCTCACTCCAAGGCAGGGTTTCTAATGCTCCGATCTAATCACCACCCTACTGGAGCTGTGGGTGCCAGAACAGGCAACAGAACTTAGATTTATGGATTTTAGTCTTTTCCCTTCCCTCCCGCTGCCCCAGTCAAGTAGGGAAGGATTTCACCCAAGGGGAAACTGAGACACTGATTTCAGCCGTGCTCGGACTCGGGCTGGGCACAGAGGGAAAACGACCTCTCTGCCCCGACTCAATGGAAATCTCAGAAAATTCCCTGAACTGAAAATCCCCCCCACCCCCCGAAATCTCAGTTTGGGGTATTTCAGTTTCAACCATTTTTGTTCTGTGAAACATCCCCGTGAAAGGTTTGTTGGGAACTGGAAAAGTGAATCCCTTTTTTTGGTTCGTTGCTTTCCTTTGGAAAATGGCAAACCAGGGCAGTACAATTTCAAAGCCCTTTCCGCGCCCAGAGTCAAAAACCTTGTGGACTCGCCTGATGCTTTGCCAGGCCAAGTGTTGAGAAATGAGTGTTTTTCGAACCCCTCCCCCCAATCCCATTTTGTCAACCCCCCCGACCATCTGCACTGGGAAGGACAGAGGGGTCTGGTCCTTCCACTGAACCTAGGACCGTGTCTGCCTTGAGAGCTGGGGGGCAGGTGTGTCGAATGGGAACTCTCCCCCCCGGGGGGTGATGCCAGGGGGCAGGCGGGTGTTCAGAACGATATCGCAGAGAACGGCCACATTCATCACACGGAGTAGGTGGCCGACAGTGCTGGGGGAACGGAGGGGCCAATCTCTCCAGAGGGGTTGGAAGACGAAGGTCGCTCAGTCTGGGCTGGGGATGGGATGGCAGAACAGGGGCTGGACACAGTGACTTGGGGGAGCCGTCTTGTCTTGTGTCTGGCTCTGGACAGGGCTGAGTGAGTGAGATTTCCTGGCCCAGGCTAGAGAGATGCTCGGACTCAGGGTCCTCCTGGGCCATGAATGTTCTGAATCTGTGACCTTTTCTTGGCCTCATCAGTGTGGCATCTGGGTGGCTCCGCACAGACATCAATAGATTTTAGTCTCTCCCCCCACCCTGCCTTCGGCAGATAGGGAAGGATTTCATAGACGGGGAAACTGAGGCACGGGAGAGGAGGGATTTGCCCTGAGCTGGGGGAGCCAGGCCCCTGAGCTGAGACTCAGGACTCCTGGGTTCTCTCCATAGTTTTGCCACTGACAGCATGGCTTGGGGTGAGTCCGGAGGCTGATTCCCTCTGCTGAGCTCTGCGTGCCAGGCTGGGCTGGGGTCACGCTCCAGCCAGTTTTGGAACCAGAGAATTTGAGACATTTGGGGGGATGGAAATTGGAGATGGGGATGTGGCAGCCGGCCCCTCAGGGCACACGTCCCAGGGGCCGCGTGGAGCTGGGCCTGGGGGCTGACGGGCGGTACGGCTGCTCTCTCTGCAGCGTGGAGGACCTGGAGGAGAGGCAGGAGAAGTGGTACAGCAACGAGGAGTGGGAGTGGAACGCGCCCCCCCAGAGAATCGCTGCCAGGACCCCCTCTGCCCCCAGCTGGACAGGTAACATCCCAGGTGCGTAGCCACATTCCCCGGCTCCAAGCCCCAGTGAGCCAAGCTGATCTCAGCGTCCCCTCCCCACTCTGGGGTCCTGCTGGCCTGGCTCCCTCGTGCTCCGTGGGGAGCTGGGAGAGGGTCTGGGTGGAAGGGGGATGCCTGGGCGGGGGGGTTCGGCTGCCACCTCTGAGGCACAAAGACCTGGGAGTAGCCTGAGCTCAGGGTACTGGCCAGGTGCAGCGGGTGCCTGGCCGGACAGATGTGCCTGGGCCGGTGCTGCCAGAAAGGGCTGATCCTGGGGCAGCCTTAGCCAGGAGGGGTGGCGGGGGGCTGGGGAAGGGAGGGGGTGGAATGGGGGCAGGAGAGGGGCATGGCAGGGTGGGGTCAGGGGACCAGGGTGTAGTGAGGGAGGGGCAGGAGGGCTGGGACAGCAGAGGGTGGAGGAAACTCGCCCCCACCCCCCGAATGGTGGCTGCTGACCCCGTTCTGGGGCCTCTTGCAGAGACTGAGGGTGGCAGCGGCAGCCACAGAGTCTCCTCGTCCTTCCGGCCTTCGCTGGACAAAGTGGACACGTCCCTGCAGGTACTTGGCCAGCGGCAGAGCGGGGGGGGGCAGGGAAGGGCTAGTAGGGGCTGTGGGTCGGGAGTGAGGGGCACCGGCAGAGCTGGGGGGGGGCGAGGCAGGGCTAGCAGGGGCTGCGAGTCGGGAGTGAGGGGCACCGGCAGAGCTGGGGGGGCCCAGGGCAGGGCTAGCAGGGGCTGTGGGTCGGGAGTGAGGGGCACTGGCAGGGCTAGCAGGGGCTGTGGGTCAGGTTGCCAACTTTCTAATCGCACAAAACCCGAACACCCTAGGCCCCGCCCCTTCCCAGAGGCCCCGCCCCCACTCACTACATTCCCCCTCCCTCGGTGTCTCGCTCTCCCCCTCATTCACTTTCGCTGGGCTGGGGCAGGGAGTTGGGGTGTGGACGAGGGTGCAGGCTCTGGGCTGGGGTGCAGGAGGTGGTGCAGGCTCTGGGGTGGGGCTGTGGATGAGGGGTGTGGGGTGCAGCTCTGGGTTGGGGCACAGGGGAGGTAAGGGCTCCAGTTGGGGGTGCGGGCTCTGGAGTGGGGTTGGGGATGAGCGGTTTGGGGTGCAGGAGAGGGCTCTGGGTTTGGGGGGGCTCAGAGCAGGCTCCCGGTCGGAGACGCAGCGGGAGGCTAAGGTGAGCTTTCTGCCTGTCCTGACTCCGCGCTGCGCCTTGGAAGTGGCCAGCAGCCGGTCCGGCTCCTAGGCAGATGCATGACAGGCGGCTCTGCGTGCTGCTTTTACCCGCAGGCACCGTCCCCACAGCTCCCATTGGCTGCACTTCTGGGCCTATGGGAGGGTGGAGCCAGTGCTCGGGGTGGGGGCTGGCTGCTTCTGGGGCGCAGCGTGGAGCCAGGAGAGGTAGGGTGCTGACCGGAGCTGTCAGGGTCCCTTTCCGACCAGGTGTTCCGGTCGAAAACAGGACACCTGGTCACCCTACCTGCGGGTCGGGAGTGAGGGGCGTTGGGCTCTCCGCATTGCCTGACCCAGGCTGGCTCTGCTCCTCAGACTGGGGTGGTGAGTTGTATGGGCCTGTGGTGCCCGGACTCCAACAAATTCAGGGCCCGGGGAGCCTGGCTCCACTGATGTTCGGGGCTGGGTCTCTCCCCTGCCTGCTGCCCCTGCACGCCTCACCCAGAGTGTCCCCTTGCCCCGTCTGCTTCCCCCACGCGTCCCTGCCTGCCCTGGGCAGTGGGCATCTGTCCCCTGCAGCTTATCCTGGCTGGACCCCCTGAGCAGAAGCCTGGGGGGGGCTTGGGTGAGTGTCATGCTGGGGGGTCAGGGAGGGGGCTCCCCTCCCCCTCGCTCACTGCTGCCAGCAAGGAGAGGGTTGGGGGGAGTCCTCCTCTCTGGCCCCCTACTCCAGCCCCAGGGAAGCCTGCCTGCTGCACCCCAAACTCCTTATCCCCAGCCCGGCCCCATGTCCTGCGCCCCAGCCTTCTGTCCCAGCCCAGAGCCTGCACCCAGCACCCCAAACCCCTTCCTAGATCCTGCACCCAGCACCTAAATCCCCTCCCAGAGCCTTAGGCATGTGTGGGTGGGGCAGGGAGGGAGTGACTTGGGCACCTCCAGAAATGATACAAACCTGCCGCCCCTCTCCCCAGACCCAAATTGCCCGGCCCCAGGTGACCCAGCTCTGAGTCCCAGCGGCTGCTCTGGCCCGTGACATCCAGGACCGATCCAGTGGCCGCAGCTGTCGGAGGAGGTTGCTCCTGGGGACCTGCACCCATCAGACCTGCGGAGCTGAGGCCGGGGGGCCTAGGCCGGACGTGAACCCGGAGTCGCCACCAGGCCAGTGACTCTCTGCTGCCAAGACCCCCCCACACCTCATGGGGCAGGGACGCAGCAGTCACTGCTGAGCTCCAGGGGATGGGCAGGCACGAGGCCGCCGAGATTGGGACCGTGCTGCCCGCGGTGGCGGTGGGACGCTGGGCTCTGAGCCATGGTAGCGTCCCCAGCTCTGCCCGAGTCTGGGGGGGTCCGTTCCTCTGTGGCAGCCCGGTGCCAGGGGCAGGGTGGGGCTTTCCCAGGCCCCAGCTGCCCGCGCTGAGGTTGTTTGCACAGCGGGTTCAGCAGATGCTTTGTCGAAGAGAAAGAATGGGCAGGCCGGGGAGGTGCTGGCTGGCACCAGGCCCCTCTGCTGGTGATTTCCAGGAGGGGGGAGATGTTTACTTCCAATTGTTCCCTTTGCCCTGAGCAAACAGGGGCGGGACTGGGGTAAGGGAAAAGGAGGCTGCGTTCCCAAGGGGTGCCACAGTGAGGCCAGGGGACCCAGGCGTCCGGGGGAAGGCAGGATGGCCCGTTTCCAGCTGGGAGGGGTTCTTAGTGAAGACAGGGGACCCAGGCGTTCGGGGGAAGGCAAGACGGCCCATTTCCAGCTGGAAGGGGGTTCTCAGTGAAGACAGGGGACCCAGGTGTCCGGGGGAAGGCAGGACAGCCCGTTTCCAGCTGGGAGGGGGTTCTCAGTGAAGACAGGGGACCCAGGCGTCCGGGGGAAGGCAGGACGGCCCGTTTCCAGCTGCGAGGGGTTCTCAGTGAAGACAGGGGACCCAGGCGTTCGGGGGAAGGCAGGACGGCCCGTTTCCAGCTGGAAGGGGGTTCTCAGTGAAGACAGGGGACCCAGGCGTCCGGGGGAAGGCAGGATGGCCCGTTTCCAGCTGGGAGGGGTTCTCAGTGAAGACAGGGGACCCAGGCATCCGGGGGAAGGCAGGATGGCCCATTTCCAGCTGGGAGGGGGTTCTCAGTGAAGACAGGGGACCCAGGCATCCGGGGGAAGGCAGGACGGCCCGTTTCCAGCTGGGAGGGGGTTCTCAGTGAAGACAGGGGACCCAGGCGTCCGGGGGAAGAAGCCATGCTGAAGCATTGGCCAGGTCCATTGCTCTGCAGAGGGGGGCGCCCCTGGATCAGATCTCCCCACCCCCGGGTGGGGGCTGCCTCTCCTCATGACAGACCCCCCCAAGACAGGCCTCCCCCTCCGGATTTTGCTCCCCGAAGCCCCTGGGGACTGAAATAATGTAAGTGTAAGAAATGAAACTGCTGCTGTGATTCTCGGAGGGGAAATAAAGCGGTGAGAGAACACCAGGAGTGAGCGGGTTTCCTTGCCTGGGGGGGTGTTGTTTTGAAAATGGGCCGTTCGTTACCTAAGGCTCCCCAGTGAGGAGCTGTGTCTCCAGCCGTGCCCTCCCCTCCGCAGGACGTCCAGACAGGGAGTCTGAACCCCCCCAAATTCAGGGCAGACTCTGGGGGTGAGAGCAATGTCCCACCCCCCAGATCTGGCTCATGTCTGCGCTTCGTACCACCCCACCGGGGAGGACGGGGGTGTCTGGCGGCTGCCAGGCATCTGTACCCAAACCTGGCTGCTCGGGCTGCCACGGGGGCGTCTCTGTCTGAGGCCCTGGGCGGGGATGGGTCAGCCCCAATCTGCTCAGCCTGGGGCTGGCTTGTGCCAGCTGGTGACGCGGTGCCCAAACCCCTGAGCAGGCTCCACCTGGCCCTGCTATCGCGGCACGTGACAGCAGAGCCAGACGGCAGCAAGGCAGATAGCGGCAGCAGGGCCCGAGCCGGGGCTGAGTCACGTGGAAAACACACTTGTAGAGAAGGGGGTGAGGGAGGAGGCGCGAGCAGAGGGCGCGGCGCGAAGGCAAACACTCGAGTGAATAGCCGCCGGCACACCGGCATGCCAGCTTGGCACGGTCCCCCTGGCCGCTCCACCCCTCCGCGCCCACCTGCGGTGCATTCCCAGGGCTCTGCCCAGCCCGAAGACTGGCAGGGAGCCAGCGTTGTGCCGATATTTAATGCAGATAAATGGGCCAAATATCTGGGCAAGATACCGGAGCGGCTGATACGGGACTTGGTTCGTCCCGAATGGAGGGGGGGCGGGCATAGTTAAGGGTTTCTGGAGGACAGAGTCCGGCAGATTACCTGGCTCTCCGGGGCTGATGGGATGACAAATGCTAAAGCGAATCGCATTGACGTCAGAGACCTGTGCTCCCAGGCGGTGCTGGCCTTGGCACCGCCCGGCAGGTTGCGAAACAAAACTAGGACGACGGAGAAGTAACTGGGCCCCGCGCGCTGGGTTAGGGGCTGGCTGGAACTGTCGAGGGGCAGTGGTGGGGCCCGCAGGGCTTGGCCCTGGGCCGGTTCCCGTTTTTATCGATCAGCCGGAAGTGGGCAGTGGGCGGCGTCCGACCCTGCCCGGAGCCCTTCTGGGAGATGCTTTAATCGAGCGCGAGTGATTGGACGCGGTCCAGGTGAGGGAACCAGGTGAATTCTCCGGTCTGGGTCTACAAAAACCTACGCGCAACCCCCTGCCCTCCCCAGTTCGAGTCGCTCCCTGTTAGAAACCAGTTTGACGCCCGGTTCTCCTGCCTGCCCCGGAGGCGCCAGCGTGATGTCAGAGGCTGAGATCCAATCTGGCCTCTGTCTGCCACCTTCCCTGGCGGCGATGGGGCAGGTCCAGGCAGCGTGTGATGGACGGAGTGGCCCAGCCGCTCTGATGACCCCGTGAGCCGGGTTTGAACCTGGGTCCCTCCAAGAAGGGAGTCTGTTAGCTGCCGGCAGTAGTAGGGCTGTTATCCCACAAGAAGAGGCATGGTCTGGCGTTGGCGCAGTCCCTCTCGCAGGACCCCCGTCTCCGCAGGAGGGAAGGGATAACGAAAGGGCCAGAGCGGGCAGCAGTAGCAGGGCCGTTCTCTCCTGCCCGCTGGGTGCGCCCCGAGGGAGCTGGAGTTTGAGCCCGGGCGAGGCTGGCAAAGTGCCTGAAGATGGCCGAGAAGATGCTCCTGCCCCACCTTGCCCACCTGGAAGCAGGCTCCTCGTGTGGCAGACCTTGGACTGGTTTACGACGGCCCCGCGCGGAGCTGATAACCCGGCTGCTGATAAGGGGCCCTGCTGTTCCCTGGCCGTAACCAGGAGCGAGGATTGGCCAGGGTTCAGTGTCTTTGTGGCGGCTGAACGAGGGTTGTGTCTGCCCCCTCCCTCCCCGCTGCAATGACAACAGCACCAGCAATAGACCCAAGGCGCATCCCGTGTCAACAGCGCTAATTGCGGTGCAAAGATCCGTGGTGCAGGCCACTGGATTGTCCCGAACTTTTCATCCTGGGAGCTCCTTGCAACATGGCGGCTCCAAGCCAGGCAGAGCGCCCCGCCCTGCCCGCGTCAGCGTCCCGTCCCGTGCACCCTGGGGCCTGATCTCAGCTGGGTCTGGATGGCACCCGGCCGGACGGGGCCCCAATCTCAGTCTGGGTCTGGGCAGCACCTGGTGTGATGGGGCCCCGATCTTGCCTGGGTCTGGCCAGCGCCCGGCCTGACAGGGCCCCGATCTTGGCTGGGTCAGGGCGGTGCCCGGCCCGACGGGGCCCTGATCTCAGCTGGGTCTGGGCAACACCTGGTGTGACGGGGCCCCGATCTCAGCTGGGTCTGGGCAGTGCCCAGACCGACGGGGCCCTGATCTCAGCTTGGAGACAACAACCCTACTACTGCTGGATACAAGAGCGCCTGGGGGAGGTTCTCTGGCCTTGAACCCTGTGGGCCTGAGGTGGGACCTGTGCTTGGAGCCCTGTAGACGGAGTGGCATCTGGCTGAGGCTGCATCGGCCCCTGGCTCTGCTGGGCAGCCCCGGCTTCCTGAAGGAGCAGGAGACGCGGAGGAAACCGTCCCCTCCCAATGCTCAGGCAGTGCCAGGGTGCGGACAATTTCCACCTAGTTATGGAAAGGTCGAGCTGCAAGGGACCTTCAGGGGTATTCAGTCCAGGCCCCCTCACCCACCGGAAGGCATCCGGTCCAGCCCCCTATGCTGAGCCAGGACAGTAACCTCTGCCCAGCCCTGACGGGGGGTTGTCCAACCGGCTCTGACCCCACCCAGTGATGGGACCCCCCCGCTTGCAGGCTGAGCTCAAGTCCCCCCACATCCTCCACGCTGAATGTGCCTGGATTTATCCTCATCCCCTAGGTTGGGTTTCCAGCCCTTGGATCATCCCCTGGCTGTTCCCCAGTTTTCCCCCAGCTCCCCTGAAGTCCTGCCCTTAGGACGGAAAAATCCCATTCACTGCTACAGACTAGGGACCGAGTGACTAGGCAGCAGTTCTGCAGAAAAGGACCTAGGGTTACAGTGGACGAGAAGCTGGATCTGAGTCAGCAGTGGGCCCTTGTTGCCAAGAAGGCTAACGGCATTTTGGGCTGTATAAGTAGGGGCATTGCCAGCAGATCGAGGGACGTGATCATTCCCCTCTATTCGACATTGGTGAGGCCTCATCTGGAGACTGTGTCCAGTTTTGGGCCCCCCACTACAAGAAGGATGTGGAAAAATTGGAGAGAGTCCAGCGGAGGGCAACAAAAATGATCAGGGGGCTGGAGCACATGACTTATGAGGAGAGGCTGTGGGAACTGGGATTGTTTAGTCTGCAGAAGAGAAGAGTGAGGGGGGATTTGATAGCTGCTTTCAACTACCTGAAGGGGGGCTCCAAAGAGGATGGATCTGGACTGTTCTCAGTGGTGGCAGGTGACAGAACAAGGAGCAATGGTCTCACGTTGCAGGGGGGCAGGTCTAGGTTGGATATTAGGAAACACTATTTCCCTTGGAGGGTGGTGAAGCACTGGAATGGGTTCCCTAGGGAGGTGGTGGGATCTCCTTCCTTAGAGGTTTTTAAGGTCAGGCTTGACAAAGCCCTGGCTGGGATGCTTGAGTTAGGGTTGGTCCTGCTTTGAGCAGGGGGTTGGACTAGATATCTCCTGAGGTCTGTCTGTCTATCTATCTATCTATCTATGGGTGTCCCCCCCCACCTCGCAGCCAGCTCCTTCCTTGTTCCTGGGTGTTGCCCGCCAAATTCCTGGTACACTCCTCACTCCGCACTTTGGCTATTGCGCCCTGTTAATTGTCCCTGTCCTAACCCTGCAACATCCTTGCGGGCGCTCGCAGACTGTGAGCCAAGGGACAAAGGTCTGTGCTGGGCCGCTGATATTCCCCGCGGCTTGTTCTCTCCCTTCAGTTCCTGCGTGGCTGTGACCAAGTGAGGGACAGGACCTCAGCTTGGCCCTGCCTGTGCCATCTCTCGGTCCCGTGCCCCGGGGCCTCTGAACCCACAGCTGCCCGCAGCTGCCTTTGCGTCTCTGCACCAAAGCGTTCTGCGGGGAAGGATGAGGAAATTCACTGCCCTCCTCCTCCTCTTCCACTTCGCCTGCTTGGGCATCACGTCGGGTGAGTGGGGCTCAGTCCCGGGGGGTGTTCAGGGGGCGGCCGGGCTCTGCTGGGACTCCTGAAGTTTGTTTGGCTTCTAATTTGGGGATGGGGAGGAGGGTCCCACTGAATCCTCTGAGGGTGGAGGTGTGGCTGAGGGGGTCTCCCCAAAGCTGCATGGCTCCCTTGGTGTCTCGCCCTGCGAGTGCCTTTCCTGGATCTGGGTGTGCCCCGCTGCTCCCCTGTGGCCAGTCCCAGATCTCAGCCCGTGACAGGCTCCCCCCATCCTCTGCTGGCACAAAGGCAGTTCCCAGCACGGGTCTGCGCAAGGTGCCCTCGTCTCCCGACCCCACCACCTGTCGGGATCCAGCTGCTAGTTCCCTGCTCCCACCCCACCCGGCAGCAGTTTCCTACATTCATAGCTTCCGAGGCCAGATGGGACCAATGCTATCATGTGGTCTGACCCCCTGTAGTGCCCAGGCCGGAGACCTGCCCCCCAAGTCATTCCTGGAGCAGAGCCGGCAGAGAAACAGCCAACCTTGATTTAACAATTGTCACTGGTGGAGAACACATCACGACCCTGCGAAATTGTTCCAATGGTTAATGACTCTCACTGTTAAAAATTGACACCTCTTTCGAGTCTGGATTTGTCTGGCTTCAACTCCCACCCCTCGGTTCGGGTTAGACTTGCCTCTGCGAGATTGTAGAGCCCATTGTTAAATATTTCTTCCCCACGTAGGTACCGATAGGCTGTGATCATGTTACCCCTCCACCTTCTCTTTGACCTCCCTGAGTCTGGCGTGGACTGCACCCTCCGCGAGTTTGCAGATGACACTAAGCTGGGGGGAGTGGTAGATACGCTGGAGGGTAGGGATAGGATACAGAGGGACCTAGACAAGTTAGAGGATTGGGCCAAAAGAAACCTGATGAGGTTCAACAAGGACAAGTGCAGAGTCCTGCCCTTAGGACAGAAGAATCCCAGGCACTGCTACGGACTAGGGACCGAGTGTCTAGGCAGCAGTTCTGCAGAAAAGGACCTGGGGTTACAGTGGACGAGAAGCTGGATCTGAGTCAGCAGTGGGCCCTTGTTGCCGAGAAGGCTAACGGCATTTTGGGCTGTATAAGTAGGGGCATGGCCAGCAGATCGAGGGATGTGATCATTCCCCTCTATTCGACATTGGTGAGGCCTCATCAGGAGACTGGGTCCAGTTTTGGATCCATTCGATGTGTGCCCTTTTCATTTTATATTGTTCTTGCTTTTTCATCAAAATGTCATGTGGTACCAAGTCAAACTCATGTCTAAGTCCATTAGGTCTTCCAACTCGTCTTCCCCATTCCAACTTGTAATCTCGTCAAAAAAAGAAATCAGGTTAGTCTGATGGGGTCTATTTTCCATAAACCCGATAGATTCATAGCATCATAGACTGTCCCTGACGGGCATTTGTCCAACCTGTTCTTAAAACCCTCCAGCGATGGGGACCCCCTGGCCTCCCATGGTGCCTGTTCTGGAGCCGAGCTCCCCTGAGAGTGAGAAAGGGTTTCCTAAAACCCAGGCAAACTCTGCCCTGCTCTGGATTAACCCCATTGCACCTTGCCCTGCCTTCGGTGGCCATGGAGAACAATCGATCCCTGTCCTCTTTGGAAAATATCTGAAGCCTGTTCTCAGGCCTCTCCCCCTTCACTCTTATTTTCTGAAGGCTTTTTTCACCTTTCCTCTTAAGTTGAGTTTTTCTTAACCTCTCAGGCTAATTTGGCCCATCACAGGAGTTTTGCCTCAAGGCCAGGTCTGCCAGCCCCACCCTTTGCCAGGCTAACGATCAACCCACTCGTTAGGCAGCAGAGGGAGAGCTTGGCTTGGAGCCCGGACAATGGGGGTGAATATGGCAATGGACCCATGGAGGAGGGGCAGGTTGGGAAATGTAACTGAGCTCCTTCTCTTGGCCTCAGTCTTCCTGGGACAGAGAACAACCAGGGGATGCTGATGGAAAGGGCGTTGACATCCCTGAAGCGGCCCAGCTGCTACCAGCGAGGTCGAAAATCTCCAGTTGAAACTTTTTATGGTGTGCGAAAAGTGTCTTTTTAACATGAAAATGGCCGTACTAGATCAGACCAAAAGTCCATCTTGCCCAATACCCTGTCATCCAACAGTGGCCTGTACCAGAGTTTCAGGGGGAAGGAACAGAACAGGGCACTTTTGGAGAGATCAGCTGTCTTCCACTCTTGGCTTCTGGCAGTCAGAGGTTTAGGGTCACCTTGAGCATGGGGTTGCGTCCTTGGCCATCTTGACTAGCGTGGTCCTGTCCTCCATGGACTACTTATCCAGTTCTCCTCTGTTATACTTTTGTCCTTCACAACATCCTCTGGCGATGAGTTCCACAGGTTAGTTGGGCTTTCCAACAGGAAATTTCAACTTCTCATGAGAACAAATCAAGCTCCCCAAAATGGAAATAGTTCTATCTGGAAATGGTGCTGAGTTGGCTCATGGACATTGAAGTTTGGGTGTCTCACACCTTCGTTCTCCTCTGCAGACTGGGCTTCCTAGCAGGAGGTCACCTCCCATGATGCACCAGGATTTCTCTTCTGGCAAAGCTACCACGGTGCATCATGGGAGATGTAGTCTAGGCAGGCAGCCCAGCCTGTAGAGAAAAGGTGGGGACATGAGGCGCCTGAACTAAAATGTCCATAAGGCAGAGTGGTGGCAGTTCCCAGCTGAAATATTTAGAAGTTTGATCTGTCGCAAAAAAATTCCACAATAATTTGTTTAAAAAATTGCCATGTAATCTCACCCTTCGAGAAACACACACAAATACTGAGTGACTGACCTTAGCTGCAGGTTATGTCTCAGGTAAGCATGAAAGAAAACCTTGACAGAATCAAGGGATATTATGAAACACTGTTTTTGACTGGGGCAGAGCTGCATCTAGGGAACCCCTTGCTCGAATTTCTGCAGATTTGGGTCAGTAACCTGATCTCAGGTTCCCATGAGGCACACCAAAGTTCAAGATATTCCAAGTAAGTATGAGGACCTTAGAGCACTTAGAAGAGTCAACCCCTCCCAGAAAGGGTGTTCTCCACTTCAACCACAGCAGAGCTGACAAGCCACAATTATCTATCCAACCCCATGCATCCCCTCTTCTGTTCTGTCTGTCCCCATATACCCCATCTCTCCACCCATCCAAAATCCTGAACTCCCTTCTATGGAGTTGACAGAAAAAAAATATTCTTGACCACAAACTCCACGTATCCACCCACAGCTACTGCAACCACCACGACTGAGACAACCAACACCCCATCTACGACCTCGTTGACCACGACACTGTCCAGGACCACCACAACTTCGTCCATTATCGCCAGCACCTGGATGGAAACGAGCAAGACCATGAAAGCCAGCGGCACAACCACAGTGGAAACTGGAACCACCCCAGACGCCAGCGCCACCACCCCGGAGGAAACCGGCACCACCCCGGACGCCAGTGCCACCACCCCGGTGGAAACCGGCACCACCCCGGCTGCCAGCGCCACCACCTCGGAGGAAACCGGCACCACCCCGGCTGCCAGCGCCACCACCCTGGAGGAAACCGGCACCACCCCGGCTGCCAGTGCCACAACCCCAGTGGAAATATACACCACCCAAGACGCCAGCGCCAGGACAACAGCGGAAACCAGACCCACCCTGGCCACCAGCGTCACAAACGCAGTGGAAACCGGCACCACCCCGGTCACCACTGCCACGACCCCGGAGGAAACTGGCACTACCCCGGCTGCCAGCACCACCATCCCGGTGGAAACCGGCACCACCCCGTCCACCAGCGCCACAACCCCAGTGGAATCCGCCACGACCTCTGTTGCCACCACCCCGGACGCCACCACCACCATCCTGGAGGAAAGCAGCACCACCCCGGTGGAAACCGGCACCACCCCGGCTGCTAGTACCACCACCCCGGAGGAAACCGGCACCACCCTGGCTGGCAGCACCACAACCCTGTTGGACACCGGCACCACCCTGGCTGCCAGCGCCACCACCCCGGAGGAAAGCAGCACCACCCTGGCCGCCAGTGCCACAACCCCACTGGAAACCAGCACCATCCCGGCAGCGTCCACAACGACCCCGGTGGACACCGGCACCACCCCGGCCACCAGTGCCACCACCTCGGAGGAAACCGGCACCACCCCGGCTGCCAGCGCCACCACCTCGGAGGAAACCGGCACCACCCCGGTCACCAGCACCACAACCCCGGTGGAACCTGGCACCACCCCAGCCGCCAGTGCCACAACCCCAATGGAAATCGGCACCACCCTGGCCATCAGTGCCACCACCCCAGTGGAAACAGGCACCACCCCGGCCGCCAGCACCAACACCCCAGTGGAAATGGGCACCACCCTGGCTGCCAGCGCCACCACCATGGAGGAAACCAGCACCACACTGTCCGCCAGCACCACAACCCCAGTGGACACCGGCACCACCCCAGCCGCCAGCGCCACAACCCCGGAGGAAAGTGGCACCACCCCGGTGGAATCTGGCACCATCGCGGCCGCCAGCACCACAGCCCCAGTGGAAACTGGCACCACCCCAGTGGAAACCAGCACCACCCCAGCTGCCAGCTCCACTACCCTGGGGGAAAGCAGCACCACCCCAGCTGCCAGCACCACCACCCCAGAGGAAAGCACCACAACCCCGGTGGACACCCGCACCACCCAATCCAGCAGCGCCATCACCCCGACCACCAGCGCCACCACCCCAGACGAAACCGGTATCACTCCAGCTGCCAGTGCCACCACCCCGGATGAAACCGGCACCACCCCGGCTGCCAGTGCCACCACCCCGTTGGACACCGGCACCACCCCGGCCGCCAGCCCCACTACCCAGGCGGAAACCGGCACCACTCCGTCCGTCAGTGCCACCAGCCTGGAGGAAACTGGCACCACCCTGGCCACCAGCCCCACTACCCTGGTGGAAACCAGCACCACCCCGTCCGTCAGTGCCACCAGCCCGCTGGACACCGGCACCACCCCGGCCGCCAGCCCCACTACCCAGGCGAAAACCGGCACCACCCCGTCCGTCAGTGCCACCAGCCCGGAGGAAACTGGCACCATCCTGGCCACCAATGCCACCACCCCAGTGGAAACCAGCACCACCCCGGCTGCCAGCACCACAACTCCAGTGGACACTGGCACCACCCCGGCTGCCAGCCCCACTACCCAGGCAGAAACCGGCACCACCCCGGCCACCAGCCCCACTACCCTGATGGAAACCGGCACCACCCTGTCCGTCAGTGCCACCAGCCCAGAGGAAACTGGCACCACCCCGGCCGCCAGCACCACCACCCCGTTGGACACCGGCACCACCCCGGCCGCCAGCCCCACTACCCAGGTGGAAACCACCACCGCCCCAGCTGCCAGCGCCACCATCCCAGAGGAAACCAGCACCACCTTGGCCACCAGCGCCACAACCCCAGTGGACACTGGCACCACCCCGTCCACGAGCGCCACCACCCTGGAGGAAAGCGCCACAACCCCGGTGGACACCCTCACCACCCAGTCCGGCAGCGCCACCACCCCAGCTGCCAGCGCCACCACCCCGGACGAAACCGGCACCACCTCGGCCACCAGTGCCACCACCCCGTTGGACACCGGCACCACCACGGCCGCCAGCCCCACTACCCAGGCGGAAACCGGCACCACCTCGGCCACCAGCCCCACTACCCTGATGGAAACCGGCACCACCCCGTCCATCAGTGCCACCAGCCCAGAGGAAACTGGCACCACCCTGGCCACCAGCGCCACCACCCCAGTGGAAACCAGCACCACCCCGGCTGCCAGCACCACAACTCCAGTGGACACCGGCACCACCCCGGCCGCCAGCACCACCACCCCATTGGAAACTGGCACCACCCCGGCCGCCAGCCCCACTACCCCGATGGAAACCGGTACCACCCCGTCCATCAGTGCCACCAGCCCAGAGGAAACTGGCACCACCCTGGCCACCAGCACCACCACCCCGATGGAAACCGGTACCACCCCGGCTGCCAGCACCACAACCCCAGTGGAAACCAGCACCACCCCGTCCGTCAGTGCCACCAGCCCGGAGAAAAGCGCCACAACCCTAGTGGACACCGGCATGACCTCGGCAGCCCCCGCAATCACCTCGGTGGAAACCGGCACCACCCAGACCACCAGCGCCACCACCCCGGTGGAAACAGGCACCACCCCAGCTGCCAGCACCACCACCCATGTGGAAACTGGCGCCACCATCCCAGCCACCAGTGCCACCTCTCCGGTGGAAACCGGCACCACCCCAGCCGCCAGTGCCACCACTCCAGTGGAAACCAGCACCACCCCGGCTGCCAGCGCCACCACCCTGGAGGAAAGCAGCACTACGCCGTCCTCCAGCGCCGCAACACCAGTGGACACTGGCACCACCCCTTCTGCCAGCGCCACAACCCCAGTGGAAACTGGCATCACCTTATGCGCCAGCACCACCACCCCGGAGGAAAGCGCCACAACCCCGGTGGACACCGGCACCACCCAGTCCGGCAGCGCCACCACCCTGGTGGAAACCAGCAGCACCCCGGCCACCACCGCCGCCACCCTGGCCACCAGCACCACCATCTTGGTGGAAACTGGCACCACCCCGGCCGCCACTGCAACCACCCCGGAGGAAAGCAGCACCACCCTGGCTGCCAGCGCCACGACCCTGGTCGCTAGCGCCACATCCCCAGTGGAAACTGGCACCACCCCGGTCACCATGGCAACCACCCCTGAGAAAAGCAGCACCACTCGGGTGGAAACTAGCACCACCCCGGCCGCCAGTGCCACCACCCCAGTGCAAACTGGCACCACCCCCGTCTCCACCACCCCAGCTGCCAGTGCCACCACCCCGGTGGAAACCAGCACCACCCCGGCCACCACTGCCACGACCCCAGAGGAAAGCGGCACCACCCTGGCTGCCAGCGCCACCACCCCAGAGGAAACCAGCACCACTCCGGCCGCCAGTGCCACGACCCTGGTCGCTAGCGCCACATCCCCAGTGGAAACTGGCACCACCCCGGTCGCCACTACCCAGGCCGCCAGCGCCACCACCCCAGTAGACACTGGCACTACCCCGACCACCAGTGCTACCACCCTGGTGGACACCGGCACCACCCCGGCCGCCAGCACCACCACCCCAGTGGAAACCAGCAACACCCCAGCTGCCAGTGCCACCACCCCAGTAGACACCGGCACCACCCCGACCACCAGTGCTACCACCCCGGTGGACACCAGCACCAACCTGGCCGCCAGCACCACCACCCCAGTGGAAACTGGCACCACCCCGGTCACCAGGGCAACCACCCCAGAGAAAAGCAGCACCACCCGGGTGGAAACTAGCACCGCCCCTTCCGACACTGCCACCAGCCCAGCCGCCAGCGCCACCATCCCAGCCACCAGCACCACAACCCCAGTGCAAACTGGCACCACCCCCGTCTCCACCACCCCAGCCGCCAGCACCACAACCCCAGTGCAAACTGGCACCACCCCCGTCTCCACCATCCCAGCCGCCAGCACCACAACCCCAGTGCAAACCGGCACCACCCCCGTCTCCACCATCCCAGCCGCCAGCACCACAACCCCAGTGCAAACCAGCACCACCCCCGTCTCCACCACCCCAGCCACCAGCACCACAACCCCAGTGCAAACTGGCACCACCCTCGTCTCCACCACCCCAGCTGCCAGTGCCACCACCCCGGTGGAAACCAGCACCACCCCGGCTGCCACTGCAACCACCCCACTGGAAACCGCCACCACCCCATTCGTCATCACCTCGACCCCAGTGGAAACCAGGCCACCCCCTACCTCGACTGCCATGCCCACATTGGCAACGACCACAACGCCAGCCACCACCACCTGGCCCACGAAACCCACGACTTCCACCTCTACAGCTAGGCCTGCACGTGAGTCATGCGACATTCTCAGACTCCCCTTTCAGTATCCGGCGTTAGTGGTTGCCACGGTCATACATTTTTCCAGGTGTATCCCCTGTGCCAAAAGGGTAACATGGTTTACCAGCAGCGGCATGTGTCCCTGCTGTGTGTTCCCCACCAAACCCACGTATCTCCCCATGGAGCACGTGTCTGCTATGTCGTTTATTGTGTGGTGCCCACCAGAACCCAGCCTGAGACAGAAACGGGCTGGAGAGGTGGCTTGGCCTGCTTAAACCCAGGATTGTGAGTTCAATCCTTGAGGGAGCCACTTAGGGAACTGGGGTAAAAATCTGTCTGGGGGTTGGTCCTGCTTTGAGCAGGAAGTTGGACTAGATACCTCCTGAGGTCCCTTCCAACCCTGAGATTTTAATGGGGGAGATGAATACCAGTGGTTGATTGATTTCTGAGATGTCCCTGGCACTGCTATCCATGACAGCTCATTAACTTCTATGGCACCCCCAGTAATTTACAAAGGACTCCTTACTAACATGGTAGCCTGCTGACGATCATACAGTCCTGGGCAACCAGCCCGAGATGCCAACCAGCCGGTGCTAGCAGCCAGGAAATGTATTAACCCTCCCCAAAGGAACGGATGGACGCCCTAGAGCAGCTCTCTGGCTGCAGGGCACTGAAAGGGGCTGCTCCCGGCGGGTGCCCATAGATGGCCAGCAGGACCATGCAGCAGGGCCAGCAATGAGACAGCAGGGCTATGCCCCAGGGCAAATGGGGGAATCCGCTTCCCTGGGCCGAAAGGAGAGACATGGGTGGGGGCTGCAGCAGATGTTTGGGAAGAATCTCCCCCAGTTACCCCTGTATTGACCCCAGTAGCTTGCCCCGGGGGAGTTCGGTCCTATGGCCGATCCCCTGCGCCATTAAACGTCGGGGCTTATTTCCCAGCAGAGCATGTCAGGCTCCAGCGTCCAGCCCTTGGTTCCTCTGCTGAACTCAAGAGCCCTTTAGGAAGGAATTTAGACCCCATGAGCCACTCACTGCGAGTCACTAGGACGTAAGTGCTGACGTCCCGGAGGTCCCCAGTGTCGTCTATCTGAATGTCTGAGTCCCGGGTGTGTGTGTGCAGGTTTTTTGTGTGTCTGGGGGGCAATACTGGGGGAGGGGCGTTGGGAGACCCACCTCACAGTCAGGGGTCTCTTCCAGTCGATTGCCTGAATGGGGGAACTTACGACGAAACCGACAAGAAATGCGTCTGCCGGAGTGAATTCAACGGGCCGCTCTGCGAGTCTGCCAACGACATTATAGCCACCAACGTGAGTAAGTGCTGCCTGCTCCTTTCAGGGTGACATGCGCCTCAGTGACCGAGCACCTGGCGCCGGGTGGGCTCTTCACAGGCAGATCCCAAAGTGCATTTCCCAAGGAAGGTCACTCGTGTCACGCCCAGGCCCCAGCCGGTGGGGAAGCAAGGAACAGGAAGGGGACATAGCAGTGCTCATCTTGGGCGTCCCTGTTCACTGATCCCTACAGGGGAAAGGCCGGCGATCAATGGGCGGACGTCGGTGGGCCGGATTGTCCTCAGGCTGTGACGTGGGGTTAGAGGGGAACTGCCGGGGCCGGTGGGGGGCCGGGGTGGGCTATGGCGCTAGACGTGTGATGACTGTAACGGTTTCCGTGGCTGTTTCAGGTACACTCATGGCTGAGGTCGACGTTCAAGTGAAGGTCACCAGCCAGAACTTCACGGAGGAGCTGAACAATAAATCCTCTGACGTTTATATTAAGTTCGAGTTCAAATTCAAAGCACAGGTGAGGCCCAGGGGGCGGAGAAATATTTATTCTGCCCTCTTCCTGCTCCTGTCGGTTCCTTTGGCCTGTTTTATGCAGGAACGAGGGGGGATTTTTTTGCCTTGCAGATGGATGTGGTGTACAAGAGCGTGATTGGGTACAAAGAGGTTGTCATCCTGAACCTGACGTGAGTGTCTGCCCAGAAACTAAGCTGCCCCCACTGCCCCGCTCCCAGACTGCCCCGCTGTTCGCTGGGTGCGGATGCTCAGAAGGAGGAAGGTGCCCAGGTTTGGCACCTCTGCAGCACGGCTCTGAAATAACAAGGCCATGAGCGGGGCAGGGACTGGACCCCGCGCCTCCCGCTCTGGCCCAGGGGCTGGACCGCTGTGGGTACACACTAACACGACCCCTTCGTAAACGCCCTCTCGGCCCTCGTCCTCCACGGAAACCTACCCCGTGACAGTGTCGGTTCCCGAGGCTGCCAGACCCCGAAACCCCCCGGCTGGTCACAGGACAGTGTGACCCACGGACCTTCCTTTGGCCTGCGGCTGCCGGGGTGTTAACGTGCACCATGGGCTAACTCCTTCCCCTGCGTGTCAGGCGGGACGCCCCCCGGGGAGGGCGCTGCCCCCCGGATAAAGCCAGGCTCCTCCGGCTGCATCTCTGTCCAGAGGGTTTGGAATAGCATGGCCGAGCTGGGTGTCCCTGGCAGCCCTGAAGCAGGTACTACCTGTCTGGGGGCAGAGGGTCAGCCCCCCACCCCCAGCTGGCTGAGGCAGCTCCCTGTCGAGTGCCTAGGCTCCTGTAAATCACACACGCGGCTAATCTGTAGGTCTCCCCATTTGCTCTACGGGCGACTAACTCAGGGTTGAGCATTTCAGTGCTGGGGAGAGAACCCAGGAGTCTAGGTTCCCAGCCCCCCCTGCTCTAACCCACCAGGCCCCACTCCCCTCCCAGAGCCGGGGAGAGAACCCAGGAGTCCTGGCTCCCAGCCCCCCCTGCTCTAACCCACCAGGCCCCACTCCCCTCCCAGAGCCGGGGAGAGAACCCAGGAGTCCTGGCTCCCAGACCCCCCTGGCTCTAACCCCCCAGCCCCCACTGCTCTCCCAGAGCTGGGGAGAGAACCCAGGAGTCCTGGCTCCCTGCCCCCCCCCGCTCTAACCCACCAGCCCCCACTCCCCTCCCAGAGCCAGGGAGAGAACCCAGGAGTCCGGGCTCCCAGCCCCCCTACTCTAACCACCAGCTCCTGGCTTTGCCCCCCAGGGAGGGCAGTATTGTGGTTGACCACACCGTGATCATTGAGGCCCCCCTGAGCAACAATCTCAATGCCATGTTGGAGTCCGTCACCAATCAGGTGGTGAAGCAGCTGGAGATCATCAACACGACTACAGGGAACTGCACAGGTAGGCGGCAGGGGTCGGGCCCCTCTCCCACGCAGGGTGAGAGAAGAGACCCTGAGCACCTCCCTCTGGTGGTCACTGGCTCCGGTGCCACAGGGGGGCTGCAGGAGAAAGCCGTGGTCCCCAAGCTGGCACAGGGCGCCCCAGGGCAGCGGGGAGGTGAAGCGGTGGGAAGGGGCAGACCTGTGCCTTCCCCCAGGGCCATATTCAGACAGTCAAGGCCCCCCTCCCTTGCATTGCCTGGGTCCCCTCCCCTCCCAGCCTGGGTGAAGGTCTGGACAGTTCAAAGCACAATGGGGGGCCCTGATCTCGGTCTAGGGGGGGCCCGATCTCAGCTGGGGTCTCAGCCTGCTGCGGTGCTGCAGCCCCTACTAACGATTAGACCCCGAGTGACGAATTGCTAATGAGTGACGAATGCCCGCTTGCCTCCCTCTCTAGACGAGTTCTGCTTCATGGCTCCACCCAACCCGGTCCTCAAAAACGCCACCACGAACTTTTCGGCTGCAGGTGAGTGACCCGAACTCCTGGCCATGCGCGGCTGCCTCATTAGCCATCAGCCTGTCCCCACCGACGGCTCCAGCCCCACTCAGCCTCCCGCTGACCCGTCTCTTCCCCCCGCCAGATACCTGCAGGGAGACCGTCCCCCAGGACTTCGCCCAGTACTACTTCCCCTACGTCACCGAGAAGGGCACCCTGAACTGCCTCACCCGGTGCTCCCAGGACCTGCCAAATTCCCTGAACTGCAACTACGGGCAGTGCCAGCTGAGGAGCTCCGGGCCCCAGTGCATGTGAGTCTGGGGTGTGCAGGATGCCGGCCACGCCTGGGGGCACCCGGACGTCAGCCTGGGCTTGTCTGCCTTCCTCAGAGCCTGTCTTAGATGGGCCGCTCTGTCTTGGGGGGCCTTCAGCACCTATACCCTGACTCTGACCCTAACCCCTAACCCCTCATCCTAACCTTAACCCTTAACCCTTAACCTTAAACCCAACCCTAACCCCTCACCCTCACCCTTAATCCTCACCCTAACCCTAAATCTCTCACCCTTAACCCTAACCCCTAACCCTCACCCTAAACCATTCACCCTTAACCCTAAACCCAACCCAAACCCCTAATCCTCACTCTTAACCCTCACTCTAAACCCCTCACCCTTAACCCCTCATGCTCACCCTAACTCCTAACCCTCACCCTAAACCCTTCACCCTTAACCTTAACCCTAACCCCAACCCTAAACCCCTCACCCTTAACCCTAAACCCAACCCTAAACTCCTAACCCTTAACTTTAACCCTGACCCTGCCTCTAACCCTTACCCTAAACCCCTAACTTTAACTCTAACCTCAACCCCAACCCTAACCCCTCACCCTTAACCCTAACCCTGACCTAACCCTCACCCTAAACCCTAACCTTAATCCTAACCCCTCACCCTAAACCCCTCACCTTAACCCTAACTCTAACCCCTCACCCTCACCCTAAACACTTCATCCTTAAATCTAACTCCTAACCCCTCGCCCTTAACCCTTAACTCTAAACCCAACCCTAACCCCTAACTCTCACTCAAAACCCCTCACTCTTAACCCTAACCTTAACCCTTAATCCTAAACCCAACCCTAATCCCTCACCCTTAACCCTGACCCTGACCCTAACCTCTAATCCTCACAATAATCCTAACCCTCACCCTAACCCCTAACCCCTCACCCTCACCCTTAACCCTAAACCCAACCCTAACCTCTCACACTTAACCCTAAACCCAACCTTAAACCCCTCACCCTTAACCCTAACCCTGACCCTAACCCTAACCTCTAACCCCTCACCATTAACCCTAAACCCAACCCTATCCCTAACCCCTCACCCTCACTCTTAACCCTAACCTTAAACCTAATGCCTAACCCACACCATAAACCCCTCACCCTTAACCCTAACCTCATCCTAAATCCCTAACTTTAACTCTAACCCTAACCTCAACCCCTAACCCCTCACCCTTAACCTTAACCCCTACCCTTAACCTTAACCCCTACCCTAACCCTAACCCTTAACTCACCCCAACCCTCACCCTAACCCTTACCCTAAACTCCTAACCTTAACCCTAATCTTAACCCCTCAACCTCACCCTAAACCCCTAATCCCTTAACTCTAAACCCAACCCTAACCCTTAACCCCTAACATCACCCTAAACCCCTCACCCTAACCCTAACCCTAATGCTAACCCTTAACCTTCACCCTAAACCCCTCACACTTAACCCTAACCCTAACCTTAACCTTTACCCTAACCCTTAACCCTCAGCCTAAACCCCTCACCCTTAACCCTAACCTTAAACTTAACTCTAACCCTCAACCTAAACCCCTCACCTTTAACCCTGACCGTAACCCTTAACTCTAAACTCAATCCTAACCCTCACCCTAAACCATTCACCCTTATCCCTAAACACACTAACCCTAATCCTTACCCTTAACCCTTAAGCCTAATGCATAACTCTAGCCTCTAACTCTAACCCTAAACCCTAACCCTTCATCCTGTCCCTTAACCTAATCCTAATCTCACCCTAACCTCTAACCCCAAACCCAACCCTAACCCTAACCTTAATCCTCACCCTAAACCCTTAAACATAACCCTTCACCCTATCCCTTAACCCTTAACTCTAATCCTTAACCTAACCCTAATCTCACCCTAAACCCTTAACACTAACACTTAATCCTAACCTCTAATCCTAACCCTCACCCTAAACCCTTAACCCTGACCCTAACCCTCACCCTAAACCCCTCACCCTTAACCCTAAACCCAACCCTAAATCCCTCACCCTTAACCGTAACCCTGACCCTAACCTCTAACCCTGACCCTTAACCCCTAACTTTAACCCTAACCTCGACCCCAACCCTAACCCCTCACCCTTAACCCTAAACCCAACCTTATCCCTAACCCTCACCCTAAACCCCTCACCCTTAACCGTAACACTAACGCTTAACCCTAAACCTAACCCTAACCCCTCACTCTTAACCCTAACCCTGACCCTAACCTCTAACTCTCACCCTAATCCTAAACCTCACCCTAAATCATAACCCCTAACCCCTAACCCTCACCCTTAACCCTAAACTGAACCTTAAACCCCTCACCCTTAACCCTAACCCCTCACCCTCACCCTAAACTCCTCACCCTTAACCGTAACTCTAACGCTTAACCCTAAACCTAACCCTAACCCCTCACCCTTAACCCTAACCCTGACCCTAACCTCTAACTCTCACCCTAAATCATAACCCCTAACCCCTAACCCTCACCCTTAACCCTAAACTGAACCTTAAACCCCTCACCCTTAACCCTAACCCTAACCCTCACCCTTAACCCTAACCCTGACCCTAACCCTAACCTCTAACCCTCACCCTAAACCCCTAACTTTAACCCTAACCTCAACCCCTAACCCTAATCCCTCACCCTTAACCCTAACCCTGACCCTAACCCTAACCTCTAACCCTCACCCTAAACCCCTAACTTTAACCCTAATCTCAACCCCTAACCCTAACCTTAATCCTGAACTCTAAACCCAACTCTAACCCCCAACCCTCACCCTAAACCCCTCACCTTAACCCTAACCCTAACCCCTCACCCTCACCCTAAACCCCTCACCCTCAACCCAGAACCTGATCCTGACCCTAACCTCTAACCCTCACCCTAAACCCCTCACCCTTAATCTTAACCCTAACCCCAACCCTAAACCCCTCACCCTTAACCCTAACCCCAATCCTAAACCCCTAACCATTAACTTTAACCCTGACCCTGACTCTAACCCTTACCCTAAACCCTAACTTTAACTCTAACCTCAACCCCAACCCTAACCCCTCACCCTTAACCCTAACCTCTAACCCTCACCCTAAACCCCTCGCCCTTAATCTTAACCCTAACCCCTAACCCTCACCCTAAACCCCTAACTTTAACCCTAACCCTAACACTAACCCCTCACCCTAAACCCCTCACCCTTAACCCTAACCCTAACCCTTAACCCTAACCCTCACCCTAACCCTCACCCTAAACCCCTAACCTTAAACCTAACCTTAACCCCTCACCCTAAACCCCTTACCTTTAACCCTTAACTCTAAACCCAACCATACTCCCGAACCCTCACCCTAAACCCTAAACCTAACCCTAACCCTAACCCTCACCCTAAACCCCTCACCCTAAACCCCTCACCCTTAACCTTAACCCTAACCTCAACCCCTAATCCTAACCCTAAACCCTAACTCTTCACCCTATCCCTTAACCTAACCCTAATCTCACCCTAACCTCTAATCCCAAACCCAACCCTAACCCTAACCTTAATCCTCACCCTAAACCCTTAAACATAACCCTTCACCCTATCCCTTAACCCTTAACTCTAATCCTTAACCTAACCCTAATCTCACCCTAAACCCTTAACACTAACACTTAATCCTAACCCCCACTCTCACTCTCATCCTAATCCTGACCTTTAACTCTTAACCCATAATCCTAACCCTGATCTTGGAGAGGGGTGGGGAGCAGTGGGGAAAAGGCTGATGAGGGGAGCAGCTGGACCCTGGGGAGAGGAGCTGGGGAATGTGCATGGAGGAGCCCAGGGGAAGGCAGCTGGGGTGAGGGGGGAGCCCAGGGAAGGGCTGGAGTGGGGGGACAGGGAGCACCAGGGAAGGGCCAGCATGGGGTGGGTGCTCTACTCACCCCCTGCTTCTCTCTCCTCACAGCTGCGCCAACACGGATGTGTTCTGGTACCCGAGTGATCGCTGCCAAACCCGTGTCAGTAAGGTGGGCGTGGGCATGGCAGTTCCCCTGGTCGTCCTGTTCATCGCCGGCATCGTCCTCGCCGCCTTCCTGGTCAAGGCCAGGAGACAGGGGTCCAAAGCCAGGTAAAGGGGCCAGGTGCACACCAGGTGGGAGAGAGCGAGGGGGGCTTGGAGCCAGGGCTCCTGGGTTCTCTCCCCGGCTCTGGGAGGGGAGTGGGGGCTGGTGGGTTAGAGCAGGGGGGCTGGGAGCCAGGACTCCTGGGTTCTCTCCCCGGCTCTGAGAGGGGAGTGGGGGCTGGTGGGTTAGAGCAGCGGGGGCTGGGAACCAGGACTCCTGGGTTCTCTCCCCAGCTCTGGGAGGGGTGTGGGGGCTGGTGGGTTAGAGCAGTGGGGGCTGGGAGCCAGGACTCCTGGGTTCTCTCCCCGGTTCTGGGAGGGAAGTGGGGGCTGGTGGGTCAGAGCAGGGGGGCTGGGAGCCCGGACACCTGGGTTCTCTCCCAGGCTCTGTCAGGGGAGGGGAGGCTGGTGGGTTAGAACAAGGGGGGCTGGGAGCCAGGAGGGGCCAGAGGAGGGCAGAGAAGGATCCTCTATCTTTCTGTTGGGGTGGCCCCAAGGGGTGCAGTCTCTGGCAGGCAGGCGCCAGTGTCTCTTTGCCCCGGGATGATCACGGGCCTGGCCGGTGCTTTCGCCCGCAGCCTGAACAGCTCTGTTGAGCATCTGGAGGATTACGAGGAGGAAATGAGCATCTCTGGGGGCGTCATCATCAAGAACGAAGGAGCCTCGTACAATGGTAAGGCCCAGTCACCCCAGCCCGGTTGGCCGGACCCTCCGGCCACGGGCAACGCCCCAGTGGGGCTGGTGAGGCTCAGGGTGACGCTAAGACTGGTGCAGCTCATGGCAGGTGTATGAGGGGACGATGCTGAGATGATGCAGCTGGTGGCAGGTGCGGGGGGGGTGATGCTGGGGCAGCCCCGTCCGTCTCCCCCTTTCTGACTCTGGTTCCCTTCTGGATCCCCAGGGAGCAGCAGCAGAGGGACCTTCAGCCCTCATCTCTCAGCCGTGGATCCCGCCATCCCGGTAGGTGCCCCCGGCCACTCCCCCTCCCTGCCTCTGCACCAGGTCTGGGGGGGACGCTGCCATCAAACAGCCACGAGGTGGCACCACTTCTCCCAGACCCAGCATCCTGGGAGGGGAGCAAGTGGGGGTAGGGGGAGAAGGGGAGGGGCCCAGGGAGGGGGTATGGGATTGGGGGAGGGGAGGTGCCCGGTACAGATGTGGAGGGGGACTATGGGGGCTGGGAGAGGGGAGGTGCCTGGTGCAGATGTGGAGGGGGACTATGGGGGCTGGGAGAGGGGAGGTGCCTGGTGTTGGGGAGGGGGGCTATAGGGGCTGGGAGAGGGGAGGTGCCTGGTGCAGATGTGGAGCGGGGCTATGGGGACTGGGGGAGGGGAGGTGCCTGGTGTTGGGGAGGGGGTACAGAGGGCTGGGGGCTGGGAGAGGGAAGGTGCCTGGTGTTGGGGAAGGGGTGCTGGGGGCTGGGGAAGGGGAGGTGCCTGGTGCAGATGTGTAGGGGGGCTATGGAGGCTGGGGGAGGGGAAGTGCCCGGTACAGATGTGGAGGGGGGCTATGGGGACTGGGGGAGGGGAGGTGCCTGGTGTTGGGGAGGGGGTACAGGGGGCTGGGGGCTGGGAGAGGGAAGGTGCCAGGTGTTGGGGAAGGGGTGCTGGGGGCTGGGGAAGGGGAGGTGCCTGGTGCAGATGTGGAGGGGGGCTATGGGGGCTGGGGGAGGGGAGGTGCCCGGTACAGATGTGGAGGGGGGCTATGGGGACTGGGGGAGGGGAGGTGCCTGGTGTTGGGGAGGGGGTACAGGGGGCTGGGGGCTGGGAGAGGGAAGGTGCCTGGTGTTGGGGAAGGGGTGCTGGGAGCTGGGGAAGGGGAGGTGCCTGGTGCAGATGTGGAGGGGGGCTATGGGGACTGGGGGAGGGGAGGTGCCTGGTGTTGGGGAGGGGGTGCAGGGGGCTGGGGGCTAGCAGAGAAGGGTTGCTGGGGGCTGGGGGAGGGGAGGTGCCTGGTGCAGATGTGGAGGGGGGCTATGGGGACTGGGAGAGGGGAGGTACCTGATGTGGGGGAGGGAAGCTGGGGGAAGGGAGCCCCTTGGGGGCCAGTGTCTGCTCCTTGACCTCACGGCCCCTCTTTCCCCTGCCCAGATGCACATCCGGAGGCCGAAGCTCGTGAGCAGCCCCTGACCCAGTCGGGGCCCCGCCCGGGCGGCGCGAGGGGGAGCCCATTCGGGGCATGGTGAATAGTCCAGGCCCACTCCAGCAGCCGGGCCCCATGGAGCTAGAGCCCCCCACCCCCGGGGGAAGGGGGCAGAATCCCTTGGTAGAGCAGCTGCTGGAGACGGAGAGGGAAGGGGCCTGTACGTGCATCGGGCCTGATCCTCCCCCCTTCCCCCGCTGGCACGGGTGTAAATCCGGCGTAACCCACTGACACCAGTGCCGTTACTGCCAAATGAAGGAAAAGTTTATGCATCTTTGGGGGGCACATTGAACCCCGCCCTGCCAGTTCTGTTTAGTGCAATAGGATATTTGAGCACACCAGCCAGGCCAGGTCTGCAAAGCACTTTAACACAAGCCCACCCAGACGGGCCTGCCTGGACACCCCGTGCAATAACTTATTAACCGTTTTTGTGGTGGTGGTTTCATTTGTAGCTGTAGCCGCAGCCGTAGCAGAAGCTAAGGCCATCCTGGGACGCATAAATGGAGAGGATGTCGAATAGGGGCAGAGAGGTGATTTTTGTGATGCTCTGTAGCTCGGGGGAACACCCAGCACCCCCATGTTCATCCTGGTAAAATGATTGTGTGGCATCCAGTGCAAAGTTTGTCATGTCAGGCGTCTTTGGGAGGCTCATGATGCTCTGAACATGGTTGTTATAGTGATGTTGTAGTAATATTATAAGTTATAATATAATGTATATAGTTATGAGACTGAACATGTGTCCTCATGGCTTAAAGCAAGCCCAGGCAAAAACTCTCCAGGAGCAGAGGGGCAGTTCACACCTCATCAGGGCATGTGTGGGACAAACCCAGCCCAGCCTCACAGGAACAAAGGACACTGGCCTAGGCAGCAACAAAAGGATCTGTTGGACTCTCGAGGGAGTCACCCCGCTTCCCTGGTCACTTTGGGACTGCGATGAGGTAATGCCGACCTGACTCTGAAGGGGGGGAACCAAGAGGGAAGAAAGGACACGATAAAAGGGAGAGATGTTTGCCAGGCTCTCGCTCTCTCTTCCACCTCCAGCTACAGACACCAGCACCAAGCGACTGAAATGCTGATCGAAGGGGAGAGCCTGGCTGACGAGCAGCCAGCCAGCCTGTGCTGGGAAACATCGACGTTTGTCAGGGCAGTGAAAGTGTTACGATCAGCGTAGAATGCGTTTTGCTTTTATTTCATTTGACCAAATCTAACTTGTTACACTTTGACTTATAATCATGTAAAATGTATCTCTGTAGTTAATAAATCTGTTTGTTTATTCTACCCGAAGCCCTGTGTTTGGTCTGAAGCGTGTCAGAGTCTCCCTTTGGGATAACAAGCCTGGTACATATCAATTTCTCTGTTAAATTGATGAACTCGTATCAGCAGGGGCGGCTCCAGGCCCCAGCACCCCTGCGTATAAGCTTGCAGCATCCAGCGGGCACAGCTGGGCACTGCCAGATGGAGGTTCCCAGGGTCATGTCTGGGACCAGAGATATTGGCCAGTGTCATTCGGCTGCACAATCCAAGGAGCAGCTGCCGTGGCCGAGGCTGTGTGTGAACAGCCCGGGAGTGGGGGCTCTCACAGCAGAGCAGGGTCAGGCTGGCTCCCAGAGTCAAGGATTGGGGTGACCTAGCACATCACTGGTCTGGATAACACCAGAGGGGAACGTCACAATTTTACCTCTGTATTTGGCCCAGATGCAACCGTGGCTGGAATCCGGTGCCCAGTTCTGATGCCCACAGTTCCAGCCGGAGGGTGTTTCAATCGAAGAGGGGGCAGAGAAGAGCCATGAGAAGGATTAAACCCCTGCCTCGGAGTGAGAGACTCCAGGAGCTCAATTAGCTGAATGAAGAGCAGGTGTGGGGATGACGTGATCCCAGTCTGTAAGTACCGACATGGGGAGCAAATGTTTAACAACTGGCCCTTCAGTCGAGCAGAGGCAGGTCTAATCAGGTCCAGGGGTTGGAAGCTGAAGGACACAAATTCAGCCGAGAAATAAGGAGTAATATTTTCACGGTGAGCGGCATTAACTACTGGAACAATTGTCCCAGGGCGACGGTGGTGGAGTCTCCTCTCATGTCGCAGGGCCCTAATGCACTTGGACAATCAAGAGCAGAATGGTTTATCTTCAGGAAGGCGTGTCACTGACCCAAGAAGCCCAGAGATGGACGGACAGATGGACGGAGCCTAGGGGAAGGAGAACCCCATGACGCAACATTCCTACAGGTCAGCGGGATGCAGAAAGAAGCGAGGCCTTTCACGGGGGCCGTACCCCCCCAGGTGGGAGGTGGCGTGCTTGGGGAACTTGCCCTAGCTGGGAAGGTGGGTGGAGCAGAGCCGAGGGTTCGCGGCTGCCAGCTGTTACCCTGCAATCAGCATTTGTGTCCCATTACGGTGAAATGATCTGTCCTGGCAGTCGTGCCCAGATGGCAGACTGAGCCCGGGGAGGTGGGGTGCATTCCTCCTTCCCCAGGCGAGGAATGATCTCTGCTCAGCCGTGAAGGGCTCGCTCATGTCATGCTTCAACTCCTCCTCCTGCCCAGGCACCGAGTTTGCCCCTTTTCCCGGTGTGTTCATCCTTAGAGAGGGTCAAAGAGTGGCCGGCTAAACACCTCGGGTTCTTTTGGGAGTTTCAAAAGGGAACACAGGAGCTTCGGAACAGTTTGCACTTCCTGCATCTCTGTGATCTACGCGGACACACTTATCTTTTTAACTATACATACATACATCATCATACAGCCATCTGTCTATTTACCCCCATCCACCCCTTCTGTCTATCTATCCATCCGTCCCCATCCACCCCCTCTATCTATCCCCATCCACCCCCTCTATCTATCTATCTATCCCCATCCATCCCCTCTATCTATTTATCTATCTATCTATCCCCATCCACCCCCTCTATCTATCTATCCCCATCCACCCCCTCTATCTATTTATCCATCCCCATCCACCCCCTCTATCTATCCCCATCCATCCCCTCTATCTATCTATCTATCTATCTATCTATCTATCTATCTATCTATCTATCTATCCTCATCCACCTCCTCTATCTGTCTATCTATCTATCCCCATCCACTCCCTCTATCTATCCCCATCCACTCCCTTTATCTATCTTGTTAAGATAAGTTCCTGTCTGCATCCTAAAAGACTTGCCCATACCGGTATTGCCCTGGCCTCTTCCTTTGTCAGTCAGTGTTAAAGGCATTCTGAACTATATGCATTTCCTCACCTTTTGGGGGCAAAGCCAGACTTTCAGGCACCTGCTCCCCTACTTGGTGTAAACTTTGCTTGTACCAATCAGAAACGAACACACACAGTTTTGGGGCCCCGTCCCCTATGACACTTCTATGATGTCATAGTGGGTATTTTAGGCTGGTCTGCCATGTGCAGGCAGAAGAGGAGAAAGAAACACAAATCCTGTGTACCTTGTACACACCCTTAACCGAGCCTGATCACCTCGAAGCCTCTCTCAGCTCACGTGTTTTAAGCAGAGTTTCTACGTTTGCCGGTTGTTATGAGTTGGTTTGTATTCGTAAGTATTGGTTATTACTAAATGCTGCATCTGTGTTTATAAATATTGTTTACTGCATCTTTGTTTATAAATATTGTTTAATAGTAAATACTTTAGCCATTGTATGTTTTAAGTTCCATTAACCCTATTAGCTAATCATACGCTGCTCCTCTACCCCTTGTAACTATCCCCAATAAAACTTTTAATTAATTAATTTTAGTTGTGTGCGTGCCTGCAGTTTGCATCGTGACCCAGACCCTCCTTGCATCCCTTACCTATACAGTCTATTGCCACGTGCAGCCTGGTAAATAGCAGCTCTGCATTTTTCTTTCGCCCCTAAAAGTACGTGGCAATCTACATATCTATCCCCATCCACCACCTCTGTCTATCTATCTAACCCCATCCACCCCCTCTATCTATCCACCTCCTCTATCTATCTAACCCCATCCACCCCCTCTATCTATCTATCCATCCATCCCCACCCACTCCATCTATCTATCTATCTATCTATCTATCTATCTATCTATCCATCCATCTATCTATCCCCATCCACCCCCTCTATCTATCTATCTGTCTGTCTGTCTATCTGTAAGCAGAGTCTGGATGAGCTCTCCCCTGACATCTAGTGGTGAGCTGTGGAAAAAGACTGATCTCATTTGCATAGGCACACCCACCCTGCCTAGGTGCTCAGCATGGTGGGATTGCTTGCCCATATGATCACTAGTGGCTGGTGTGGGATCCCCAGTCTTCTTGTTATTGGGGCAGGAGTGATAAAGGGTTTTTGTCCTGATGTGAACCGAGGGCAGCGGAACTGTACCTGTCATATCCCGATGGAGGGACTCACCGTCACCTGAACAGCATTCGCTAGGCAGGTTCCAAAGTCCACTGGGTTGCGGTAGGGGGTGGGGAAGGTACTGGTAGCTGGTGGGGTGAGTCTGGTTTAATCACAGAATATCTGGGTTGAAAGGGACCTCGAGAGGTATCTAGTCCAACCCCCTGCTCAAAGCAAGACCAATCCCCAATTAAATCATTAATTACGGTCCCTAGAAACCATTTGATGACTCTTCTCCCCACCGTATAGTAAAAGAGCGAACTTGGACTCAGCTGAGAGTCTTGTTACACACTGCAGAACGGAAATCACTGATTCCCAGCTCTAAGTTTTAGACCTACTTTGGGACAGCGTCACTATTGCAAGAGACTGCCGGGTGCGCACCCGCAGTGAGGCTCCCCCACCAACAGCTGAAATCGCTGAGATCTGTGTTAAGTGTGTGTGTGTGAGGTGGGCCCTGAAGACATTTTGGAGAGTGGGCGGCTGGTGGAGAGGCGTGACCTGCTAGGTGAGTGGCGGAGAGGCATGGCAAGTGGCCAGCAGAGAAGCTGGTGCAGGGGGCCAGTGCAGAGCCCCGCAGACATTTGGCAATTGGCCGTTGGGGTGATGAGCAAGTGCCCAAGCAGTGCAAACGCGTAAGGTGCCTCCTTACCATCTCCAGCCCCCGCCTTCCACACAGGATGGGAGGTGAACTCTGCGGATGAACCTCTGAACTCTGGAGCTGCACTGGCCAAGGACAGCAATGGTGAGTGGGATACAGAGAAGGGATGGGACGTTAAAGGCACTTTTGGGTTGTTGGACTTAAGACCCAGAGGGGGAAAGGACACTGCCCAACTTACTTGGGGATGGGTCTTTTGCTCATCGTGTTTATGATCCCTAGTTGTGGTGTTTTTCCAAATTAATGCTGAGTTAATTTCCTCCTTTATTGAAACTTTTTGCTACACTCAGACTTTGTGCTTGCAAGGCCGAAGTGTTGCCTCTTAGAGGTGACCGGGGGTGGTGTGTAATTGTCCCAGGTTGCTGGGTGGGGGCTTGTAGCCAGTTTTGTGTGCTATTGTCGAAAGGGAACCCTAGATCCTGAACCCGGCCCTTGTTGCTGCCGGCTCCACCTGGCAGAAGAGTTACATCTAGAAGCCTAAATTTGCCCTCCAGGATGTCTCTCCTACCTTTCCCTGTGTCACTGGTACCGACAGGTACCACTACCACCGGCTCGTCGCCAGCACTACACACAGGTCGGTCTAGATGTCTCAAGAGATCCACAACCTTCGCGCCAGACAGGCAAGTCACCATGTGGTTCTCCCGGTCCTCGCAAACCCAGCTATCTACCTTTCTAATGATCGAATCTCCCATTACTAACACCTCTCACTTCCTAATAGCTGGGGTTCCCAACACACCCCAAGCCCCAGCACCACTAAACATCACAGAGTATAAAGGCAAAGAGACCCTGGGCTGAATTAACTACACTTCAGCAGGTCGGTGTCAAACCAGCCCTGCTCCATTTAAAGATTGCCAGCAATGGAGCATCCGCCAGGCCCCTTGGGAAACTGTCCCAAGGGGTAATTCGCCTCCATGATCAAAATTTGCACCTTATTTCCAGTTTGGTGGGGGGGGGGTTCATCTTGCTTCAACATGAGGCCAGTGGCTCTTGCTCGATTCTTTTCCTCCTGCCTCAAAGGGTTCCTCCGCCCGCCAATTCCTCAGGCAAGTCACTCAGTTTTTGCAGCACAAACATTGGACACGAGTTTGCCCACTGGTCTGTTCCCAGCCCACTCAAATCCTTGGTGTTCAGACAACGGAAAGAGGGTTGGAGTAAAAGTTTCTCACTTTCTAATTGTAGCTTCCCCGGCATTTCACAGTCTCCAGCGCTGACGTTCCTGCCTCCTGAGTTGGTTTTCCCAGGATCTCGTTGCAAACCAGGTAAATCTTGGTGCTTGTCCACATGGGCAGCAGATATCCCAGGCCAGGTGTGGCCTGTCCACACTCTGCCCCCAGTTCCCCTCCTGCTTCCCACACTGTGGGCCGCTCTGCCTCTGTGCCATGGCCCCAGCTGGTGCAGGGGCCGCGTTGTCAAGTCTCCTGGCTCTCTGGGGCTGGAGGGGCTGGGGCCGAGCTCTGGGACTGGGGTGTCGGGGCCCTGCACCCCTCATCCTGGGACTCACAGTGACTCTCAGCCAGCCAGTAAGACAGAAGGTTTATTGGACAATAGGAACGCAGTCTACAGCAGAACTTGTAGGCACAACCAGGACCCCTCAATCAAGTCCTTCTGGGGGTTCAGGGAGCTTAGACCCCAGCTTGGGGTTCCCTGCACTGCACCACTCAGCCCAATCCCCATCCCCGTCCCCTCTGCCCCTCCTCCCTTTGGTCAGTCTCCCTAGGCAGAAGGTGTCATTTCTCCAAACCCCACTCCCGGATCAGGTTACAGCTCAGGGAGCTTCCTTCTCCTCCCCAATGTAACCTCCCTGCAACAGTCCCAGGTCAAACCCGCTCCCTGCTCCGTCACAACTGCGAGTGACGCAGCTTGAAAGTGAAAGGCGGATGGCTGGGAGGCGAAACTGGGGCCTTTAGAGAAGCCAGCAGGGGAAAGTCGAGATAAGGAGGCGATTTGTGCTATGGGCATCTGTCTTGGCTACTTCCTATTGTATTGATCAGTCTGTCTGTCTGTCTATGCCCATCCATCCCCTCTGTCTGTGACGTTGCCCTCCATTTGATTACATGAAAATATGCTAATAGGTGTGAATATAATGTAACGGGAATATGCTTCATCCAAACGGTCTCTTGTAAGGACAAATGCACAGTTCTCCACTTAGAAAGGAACAATCAGTTGCACACATACAAACTGGGAAATGACTGCCTAGGAACGAGAACTGCAGAACGGGATCTGGAGGTCAGAGTGGATCACAAGCTAAATATGAGTCTACAGTGTGACGCTGTTCCGAAAAAAGGAAGCATCCTTCTGGGATGTATGAACAGGATTGTTGTAAGCAAGACATGAGAAGTCATTCTTCTGCTCTGCTCCGTGCTGATTAGGCCTCGGCTGGAGTATTGTCTCCAGATCTGGGTGCCACATTGCAGGAAAGATGTGGACAAATTGGAGAGAGTTCAGAGAAGAGCAACAAAAATGATTAAAGGTCTAGAAAACACAACCTATGAGGGAAGATTGAAAAGCTTGGGCTTGTTTAGTCTAGAGACGAAAAGACTGAGAGGGGACGTGAGAACAGTTTTCGAGTACATAAAAGGTTGTTACAAGGAGGAGGGAGAAAAATTGTTGTTAACCTCTGAGGATAGAACAAGAAGCAATGGGCTTAAACGGCAGCAGGAGCGGTTTAGGTTGGACATCAGGAAACACTTCCTTGCTGTCAGGGTGGTTAACACTGGAACTAATTGCCTAGGGAGGTTGTAGAATCTCCATCGTTGGGGATTTCTAAGAGCAGCTGGACAAACACCTGTCAGGGATGGTCTAGATAATACTTAGCCCTGCCACGAGTGCAGGGGACTGGACTAGACACCTCGCGAGGTCCCTTCCAGTTCTCTGATTCTCTGATTCTCCGATTAATCACCCTCTAGTGATTCCTGTTTCTCCCTCTCTCTCTCTCTCTCACACACACACAACCTCGGGGAGCCAGGACAACACAAACACCTACAACATTTAATGCCACCAAAGTCCATGAATTCTCTACACGCCCATGGGCATTTTCGTGCGCCCAACGTCTGGCTCATAAAGCTTCTGATAAGATTTATGAAGATGATACCACAGCAGCTAGACTCTGTACCTAGGGCTGAGTTTGGTTTCGATTCAGCCTCGTTGTTTACATCAGAAGTCCAGCAGGGCTTCCCTCTACCTCTGGCTTGGGCACTGGATGCATTTCCTGAGGTGGTACACTAATTTTGTTGTTTAGCATCTTGTGTCACCCTCTGTTCTTTGTCCTGATTGATCTTAGCCATGGGAAAATGCAGAGATTGCAAACTCTGCCGATGGGACAAGTCCTCCAAGCACTTGTGTGCCAGCCCAACTTGAAGAGATGACGTTGCAATTAAGCAATTAGTAATTTTCACCTCAGCTGACCTAATTTAGGCTAAAGGTAGGGTCAGGGACACAATTTGTGTAAAGCTAGATGGGGACATGAGCAATAACTCAGCCAATCATAGAATATCAGGGTTGGAAGAGACTTCAGGAGGTATCTAGTCCAACCCTCTGCTCAAAGCAGGACCAACCCCCAGACAGATCTTTACTGCGGTTCCCTAAATGTCCCCTTCAAGGATTGAACTCACAACCTTGGGTTTAGCAGGCCAATGGGCAAACCACTGAGCTGTCCCTCCCCCCACTCATCACTCTTCTTCTGCAGTTAATTTGCATGCAACAATTCTCTTGGGTGTCATTGGTCCAGCCATACGCGTCAAGAGTTCTCATTGGCTGACGATTTGGTCATGTGCTTGGGCATGGAATCTAGATGACTGCAATGGTCCTTCCTGGCTTTGGAATTTATGAATCGCTTGATGGACTTTCCTCTCCCTGTTCCATTGGACTTCTGGGTTTTCTCCTCGCTTCTGGGAGGGGAGTGGAGCCTAGTCGGTTAGAGCAGGGAAGGCTGGGAGCCAGGACTCCTGGGTTCTCTCCCTTGCTCTGGGAGGGGCTGGTGGGTCAGAGCAGAGAGGCTGGGAGCCAGGACTCCTGGGTTCTCTCCCCGGCTCTGGGAGGGGAGTGGGGGCTGGTGGGTCAGAGCAGAGAGGCTGGGAGCCAGGACTCCTGGGTTCTCTCCCTGGCTCTGGGAGGGGAGTGGGGGCTCGTGGGTTAGAGCAGAGGGGCTGGGAGCCAGGACTCCTGGGTTCTCTCTGTGCCTCTAGGAGGGAAAGGGGTTTGGGAGCCCGGGCTCCTGGGTTCTATTACCATCTTTTGCAGGATTGTGCAGTCTAGATTAGAGCGGAGGGTGGCTGAGAGTTGGGAACCCCTGGATTCTCTCCCCAGTCCTGGGCGGGAAAGGTGGGTCTTTCCCCTGAATTTGGATTGTGTCCTCTTTCATGCTAAATACCAGATGGGGGATATTGTGTCTTCCAGTCTCCTGCCAGAATGGGGGCACAACCATGGGAACCAAGTGCCCCTGCCCACTTGGTCATTCTGGTCCTCGGTGTGAGAACTTTAACAGCTCCACGGCCTGCCGGAACGGGGTCACTCCTGTCGGCATTCACTGCCTCTGCCCACCCGGGTATTCTGGGACCCGGTGCGAGAGCGAGGACAATGCTGCAGCCTGCCAGAACGGTGTCACGGCCCTGGGAACAAGGTGCATCTGCACGCTCGGATACTGGGGCTCCTTCTGCGAGAATGAGGCCAGTCGGAACGGCTTGCAAATGTCCATCCACCTACTGGGGACTGCGGTGCGAAGGTAGCGTCATTAATATCACCCCTAAACCTCCTCTAAACAGCACCATGACTGAGGTGACCAGGCCCATGACATCTACATCCACAACAACAGGGACCATCACTACAACAACAACCCCGCAACAACACACACGACATCTACCACAACTGCGTCCACCACCTCCATGATGACTATACCCAACACAACCAAGACTGATCCAGCCATGTTCACTGTACCAGCTGCCATCTATATTGACAGGACCACGCTCAGCACAACCTCCCCTGCCGTCTGTAGCCACACCACCACCTCCACTGACACAACCATCCTCACCACAACTTCCAATGTACCCACGACCTCCACTAACACGACACCCCTCACTACCACCTCCTCTGTACCACCACCATCTCCACGGAAACGACTACCCTGACCACCACCTCCACTGTAACAACCGCATCCACTGACATAACACTCCTCACTACCACCTCCACTGTACCCACCATCACCTCCGTGGACATGATTTCGCTCACCACCACCTTCACTGTACCCACTGCAACCTCCACTGACACGACTACCCTCACCATCGCCTCCAGTGACACGACTACAATCACCACCCCCTCCAGTGACACGACTACCCTCACCACCCCCTCCACTGACACGACTACAATCACCACCACTTCCATTCTACCCACCTCCAGTGACACAACTACCCTCACCATCGCCTCCAGTGACACGACTACAATCACCACCACTTCCATTCTACCCACCTCCACTGACACAACTACCCTCACCACCCCCTCCACTGACACGACTACAATCACCACCACCTCCACTGACACAACTACCCTCACCACCCCCTCCACTGACACAACTACCCTCACCACCACCTCCACTGACACAACTACCCTCACCACCACCTCCATTCTACCCACCTCCACTGACACAACTACCCTCACCACCCCCTCCAGTGACACGACTACCCTCACCACCCCCTCCATTCTACCCACCTCCACTGACACAACTACCCTCGCCACCACCTCCACTGACACAACTACAATCACCACCACCTCCAGTGACACGACTACAATCACCACCACCTCCATTCTACCCACCTCCACTGACACAACTACCCTCACCACCACCTCTATTGACACGACTACCCTCACCACCCCCTCCACTGACACAACTACCCTCACCACCGCCTCCAGTGACACAACTACAATCACCACCACCTCCATTCTACCCACCTACACTGACACAACTACCCTCACCACCGCCTCCACTGACACGACTACAATCACCACCCCCTCCAGTGACACGACTACCCTCACCACCCCCTCCACTGACACGACTACAATCACCACCACCTCCACTGACACGACTACAATCACCACCCCCTCCAGTGACACGACTACCCTCACCACCACCTCCAGTGACACAACTACTCTCACCACCACCTCCACTGACACAACTACCCTCACCACCACCTCCATTCTACCCACCTGCACTGACACAACTACCCTCACCACCCCCTCCACTGACACGACTATAATCACCACCACCTCCATTCTACCCACCTCCACTGACACAACTACCCTCACCATCACCTCCACTGACACAACTACAATCACCACCACCTCCATTCTACCCACCTCCACTGACACGAGTATCCTCAATCCCCCCTCCACTGACACAACTACAATCACCACCACCTCCATTCTACCCACCTCCACCGACACAACTACCCTCACCACCCCCTCCACTGACACAACTACAATCACCACCACTTCCATTCTACCCACCTCCACTGACACAACTACCCTCACCACCCCCTCCACTGACACGACTACAATCACCACCACTTCCATTCTACCGACCTCCAGTGACACAACTACCCTCACCATCACCTCCAGTGACACAACTACAATCACCACCACCTCCATTCTAGCCACCTCCACTGACACAACTATCCTCACGACCCCCTCCAGTGACACGACTACCCTCACCACCACCTCCACTGACACAACTACCCTCACCATCACCTCCAATGACACAACTACAATCACCACCGCCTCCAGTGACACAACTACAATCACCACCACCTCCATTCTACCCACCTCCACTGACACAACTACCCTCACCACCACCTCCACTGACACAACTACCCTCACCACCACCTCCAGTGAAACGACTACCCTCTCCACCACCTCCACTGACACAACTACCCTCATCACCACCTCCATTGACACGACTACAATCACCACCACCTCCAGTGACACGACTACCCTCACCACCCCCTCCAGTGACATGACTACCCTCACCACCCCCTCCAGTGACACGACTACAATCACCACCACCACCATTCTACCCACCTCCACTGACACAACTACCCTCACCATCACCTCCACTGACACAACTACAATCACCATCACCTCCACTGACACAACTACCCTCACCACCCCCTCCACTGACACGACTACAATCACCATCACCTCCACTGACACGACTACAATCACCACCACTTCCATTCTACTGACCTCCACTGACACAACTACCCTCACCACCACCTCCAGTGACACGACTACAATCACCACCACCTCCATTCTGCCCACCTCCACTGACACAACTACCCTCACCACCACCTCCACTGACACGACTACCCTCACCACCCCCTCCAGTGACACGACTACCCTCACCACCGCCTCCAGTGACACGACTACAATCACCACCACCTCCATTCTACCCACCTCCACCGACACAACTACCCTCACCACCCCGTCCACTGACACAACTACAATCACCACCACTTCCATTCTACCCACCTCCACTGACACAACTACCCTCACCACCCCCTCCACTGACACGACTACAATCACCACCATTTCCATTCTACCGACCTCCAGTGACACAACTACCCTCACCATCACCTCCAGTGACACAACTACAATCACCACCACCTCCATTCTACCCACCTCCACTGACATGACTACCCTCCCCACCACCTCCACTGACACGACTACAATCACCACCACCTCCAGTGACAGAACTACAATCACCACCACCTCCATTCTACCCACCTCCACTGACACAACTACCCTCACCTCCACCTCCACTGACACGACTACCCTCACCACCCCCTCCAGTGACACAACTACCCTCACCACCACCTCCATTCTACCCAACTCCACTGACACAACTACCCTCACCACCCCCTCCAGTGACACAACTACCCTCACCACCACCTCCATTCTACCCACCTCCACTGACACAACTACCCTCACCACCACCTCCACTGACACAACTACAATCACCACCACCTCCAGTGACACGACTACCCTCACCACCCCCTCCAGTGACACGACTACCCTCACCACCACCTCCATTCTACCCACCTCCACTGACACAACTACCCTCACCACCCCCTCCACTGACACGACTACAATCACCATCACCTCCACTGACACGACTACAATCACCACCACTTCCATTCTACTGACCTCCACTGACACAACTACCCTCACCACCACCTCCAGTGACACGACTACAATCACCACCACCTCCATTCTGCCCACCTCCACTGACACAACTACCCTCACCACCACCTCCACTGACACGACTACCCTCACCACCCCCTCCAGTGACACGACTACCCTCACCACCGCCTCCAGTGACACGACTACAATCACCACCACTTCCATTCTACCCACCTCCACTGACACGACTACCCTCACCACCCCCTCCAGTGACACAAGTACAATCACCACCACCTCCATTCTACCCACCTCCACTGACACAACTACCCTCCCCACCACCTCCAGTGACACAACTACAATCACCACCCCCTCCACTGACACAACTACAATCACCACCACCTCCATTCTACCCACCTCCACTGACACAACTACCCTCACCTCCACCTCCACTGACACGACTACCCTCACCACCCCCTCCAGTGACACAACTACCCTCACCACCACCTCCATTCTACCCACCTCCACTGACACAACTACCCTCACCACCCCCTCCAGTGACACAACTACCCTCACCACCACCTCCATTCTACCCACCTCCACTGACACAACTACCCTCACCACCACCTCCACTGACACAACTACAATCACCACCACCTCCAGTGACACGACTACCCTCACCACCACCTCCACTGACACAACTACCCTCACCACCACCTCCACTGACACAACTACAATCACCACCACTTCCATTGACACGACTACAATCACCACCACCTCCATTCTACCCACCTCCACTGACACAACTACCCTCACCATCACCTCCACTGACACAACTACAATCACCACCACCTCCATTCTACCCACCTCCACTGACACAACTACCCTCACCACCCCCTCCACTGACACGACTACAATCACCACCACTTCCATTCTACCCACCTCCACTGACACAACTACCCTCACCACCCCCTCCACTGACACAACTACAATCACCACCACCTCCAGTGACACGACTACCCTCACCTCCACCTCCACTGACACGACTACAATCACCATCACCTCCACTGACACAACTACCCTCACCATCACCTCCACTGACACAACTACCCTCACCACCCCCTCCAGTGACACAACTACAATCACCACCCCCTCCACTGACACAACTACAATCACCACCACCTCCATTCTACCCACCTCCACTGACACAACTACCCTCACCTCCACCTCCACTGACACGACTACCCTCACCACCCCCTCCAGTGACACAACTACCCTCACCACCACCTCCATTCTACCCACCTCCACTGACACAACTACCCTCACCACCCCCTCCAGTGACACAACTACCCTCACCACCCCCTCCAGTGACACAAGTACAATCACCACCACCTCCATTCTACCCACCTCCACTGACACAACTACCCTCACCACCCCCTCCATTCTACCCACCTCCACTGACAACAACTACCCTCACCACCACCTCCACTGACACAACTACAATCACCACCACCTCCAGTGACACGACTACCCTCACCACCACCTCCACTGACACAACTACCCTCACCACCACCTCCACTGACACAACTACCCTCACCATCACCTCCACTGACACAACTACCTTCACCACCCCCTCCAGTGACACAACTACCCTCACCACCCCCTCCACTGACACGACTACAATCACCACCACTTCCATTCTACCCACCTCCACTGACACAACTACCCTCACCACCCCCTCCACTGACACAACTACAATCACCACCACCTCCAGTGACACGACTACCCTCACCTCCACCTCCACTGACACGACTACAATCACCACCACCTCCATTCTGCCCACCTCCACTGACACAACTACCCTCACCACCCCCTCCACTGACATGACTACAATCACCACCACCTCCATTCTACCCACCTCCACTGACACAACTACCCTCACCACCCCCTCCAGTGACACAAGTACAATCACCACCACCTCCATTTTACCCACCTCCACTGACACAACTACCCTCACCACCCCCTCCATTCTACCCACCTCCACTGACACAACTACCCTCACCACCCCCTCCAGTGACACAACTACCCTCACCACCACCTCCATTCTACCCACCTCCACTGACACAACTACCCTCACCACCCCCTCCAGTGACACAACTACAATCACCACCACCTCCAGTGACACGACTACCCTCACCTCCACCTCCACTGACATGACTACCCTCACCACCCCCTCCAGTGACACAACTACAATCACCATCACCTCCACTGACACGACTACAATCACCACCACTTCCATTCTACCGACCTCCACTGACACAACTACCCTCACCATCACCTCCACTGACACAACTACAATCACCACCACCTCCATTCTACCCACCTCCACTGACACAACTACCCTCACCACCCCCTCCACTGACACGACTACCCTCACCACCACCTCCAGTGACACGACTACAATCACCACCACCTCCATTCTGCCCACCTCCACTGACACAACTACCCTCACCACCACCTCCACTGAAACGACTACCCTCACCAACCCCTCCAGTGACACGACTACCCTCACCACCACCTCCATTCTACCCACCTCCACTGACACGACTACCCTCACCACCCCCTCCAGTGACACAAGTACAATCACCACCACTTCCATTCTACCCACCTTCACTGACACAACTACCCTCACCACCCCCTCCACTGACACGACTACCCTCACCACCCCCTCCAGTGACACAAGTACAATCACCACCACTTCCATTCTACCCACCTCCACTGACACAACTACCCTCACCACCACCTCCACTGACACGACTACCCTCACCACCACCTCCATTCTACCCACCTCCACTGACACAACTACCCTCACCACCCCCTCCAGTGACACGACTACCCTCACCACCACCTCCAGTGACACAACTACCCTCACCACCACCTCCAGTGACACAACTACAATCACCACCACCTCCATTCTACCCGCCTCCACTGACACAACTACCCTCACCACCCCCTCCAGTGACACAAGTACAATTACCAACACTTCCATTCTACCCACCTCCACTGACACAACTACCCTCCCCACCACCTCCACTGACACGACTACAATCACCACCACCTCCATTCTACCCACCTCCACTGACACAACTACCCTCACCTCCACCTCCACTGACACGACTACCCTCACCACCCCGTCCAGTGACACAACTACCCTCACCACCACCTCCATTCTACCCACCTCCACTGACACAACTACCCTCACCACCCCGTCCAGTGACACAACTACCCTCACCACCACCTCCATTCTACCCACCTCCACTGACACAACTACCCTCACCACCCCCTCCAGTAACACAACTACCCTCACCATCACCTCCATTCTTCCCACCTCCACTGACACAACTACCCTCACCACCACCTCCAGTGACACAAGTACAATCACCACTACCTCCATTCTACCCACCTCCACTGACACAACTACCCTCACCACCCCCTCCACTGACACAACTACCCTCATCACCCCCTCCACTGACACAACTACAATCACCACCCCCTCCAGTGACACGACTACAATCACCACCACCTCCATTCTACCCACCTCCACTGACACAACTACCCTCACCACCCCCTCCAGTGACACAAGTACAATCACCACCACCTCCATTCTACCCACCTCCACTGACACAACTATCCTCACCACCACCTCCATTGACACGACTACAATCACCATCACCTCCATTCTACCCACCTCCACTGACACAACTACCCTCACCACCACCTCCAGTGACACAACTACCCTCACCACCACCTCCAGTGACACAACTACAATCACCACCACCTCCATTCTACCCACCTCCACTGACACAACTACCCTCACCACCCCCTCCACTGACACAACTACAATCACCACCACCTCCATTCTACCCACCTCCACTGACACAATTACCCTCACCATGACCTCCACTGACACAACTACCCTCACCACCCCCTCCACTGACACGACTACAATCACCACCACCTCCATTCTACCCACCTCCACTGACACAACTACCCTCACCATCGCCTCCAGTGACACGACTACAATCACCACCACTTCCATTCTACCCACCTCCACTGACACAACTACCCTCACCACCACCTCCACTGACACGACTACAATCACCACCACTTCCATTCTACCCACCTCCACTGACACAACTACCCTCACCACCACCTCCACTGACACGACTACAATCACCACCACCTGCATTCTACCCACCTCCACTGACACGAGTATCCTCACCCCCCCTCCACTGACACGACTACAATCACCACCACTTCCATTCTACCCACCTCCACTGACACAACTACCCTCACCACCACCTCCACTGACACGACTACCCTCACCACCCCCTCCAGTGACACGACTACCCTCACCACCCCCTCCACTGACACGACTACAATCACCACCACCTCCAGTGACACGACTACCCTCACCACCCCCTCCACTGACACGACTACAATCACCACCACCTCCAGTGACACAACTACCCTCACCACCACCTCCACTGACACAACTACCCTCACCACCACCTCCATTCTACCCACCTCCACTGACACAACTACCCTCACCACCCCCTCCAGTGACACGACTACCCTCACCACCACCTCCAGTGACACAACTACCCTCACCACCACCTCCAGTGACACAACTACAATCACCACCACCTCCATTCTACCCACCTCCACTGACACAACTACCCTCACCACCCCCTCCAGTGACACAACTACAATCACCACCACTTCCATTCTACCCACCTCCACTGACACAACTACCCTTCCCACCACCTCCAGTGACACAACTACAATCACCATCCCCTCCACTGACACAACTACAATCACCACCACCTCCAGTGACACGACTTCCCTCACCACCCCCTCCACTGACACAACTACCCTCACCACCGCCTCCAGTGACACAACTACAATCACCACCACCTCCAGTGACACGACTACCCTCACCACCCCCTCCACTGACACGACTACCCTCACCACCACCTCCATTCTACCCACCTCCACTGACACAACTACCCTCACCACCACCTCCAGTGACACAACTACAATCACCATCACCTCCACTGACACAACTACCCTCACCCCCCCTCCACTGACACAACTACAATCACCACCACTTCTATTCTACCCACCTCCACTGACACAACTACCCTCACCAGCACCTCCACTGACACGACTACAATCACCACCACCTCCATTCTACCCACCTCCACTGACACAACTACCCTCACCACCCCCTCCAGTGACACAACTACAATCACCACCACTTCCATTCTACCCACCTCCACTGACACAACTACCCTCACCACCACCTCCAGTGACACAACTACAATCACCACCACCTCCAGTGACACAACTACAATCACCACCACCTCCATTCTACCCACCTCCACTGACACAACTACCCTCACCACCCCCTCCACTGACACGACTACAATCACCACCACCTCCATTCTACCCACCTCCACTGACACAACTACCCTCACCACCACCTCCACTGACACAACTACCCTCACCATCACCTCCACTGACACAACTACAATCACCACCACCTCCATTCTACCCACCTCCACTGACACAACTACCCTCACCACCTCCTCCACTGACACAACTACAATCACCACCACCTCCAGTGACACGACTACCCTCACCACCCCCTCCAGTGACACAACTACCCTCATCACCACCTCCATTCTACCCACCTCCACTGACACAACTACCCTCACCACCCCCTCCAGTGACACAACTACCCTCACCACCACCTCCATTCTACCCACCTCCACTGACACAACTACCCTCACCTCCACCTCCACTGACACGACTATCCTCACCACCACCTCCACTGACACAACTACCCTCACCACCGCCTCCAGTGACACAACTACAATCACCACCACCTCCATTCTACCCACCTCCACTGACACAACTACCCTCACCACCCCCTCCACTGACACAACTACCCTCACCACCACCTCCATTCTACCCACCTCCACTGACACAACTACCCTCACCACCACCTCCACTGACACGACTACCCTCACCACCCCCTCCAGTGACACGACTACCCTCACCACCACCTCCATTCTACCCACCTCCACTGACACGACTACCCTCACCACCCCCTCCAGTGACACAAGTACAATCACCACCACTTCCATTCTACCCACCTTCACTGACACAACTACCCTCACCACCCCCTCCACTGACACGACTACCCTCACCACCCCCTCCAGTGACACAAGTACAATCACCACCACTTCCATTCTACCCACCTCCACTGACACAACTACCCTCACCACCACCTCCACTGACACGACTACCCTCACCACCACCTCCATTCTACCCACCTCCACTGACACAACTACCCTCACCACCCCCTCCAGTGACACGACTACCCTCACCACCACCTCCAGTGACACAACTACCCTCACCACCACCTCCAGTGACACAACTACAATCACCACCACCTCCATTCTACCCACCTCCACTGACACAACTACCCTCACCACCCCCTCCAGTGACACAAGTACAATCACCACCACTTCCATTCTACCCACCTCCACTGACACAACTACCCTCCCCACCACCTCCACTGACACGACTACAATCACCACCACCTCCATTCTACCCACCTCCACTGACACAACTACCCTCACCTCCACCTCCACTGACATGACTACCCTCACCACCCCGTCAAGTGACACAACTACCCTCACCACCACCTCCATTCTACCCACCTCCACTGACACAACTACCCTCACCACCCCGTCCAGTGACACAACTACCCTCACCACCACCTCCATTCTACCCACCTCCACTGACACAACTACCCTCACCACCCCCTCCAGTAACACAACTACCCTCACCACCACCTCCATTCTACCCACCTCCACTGACACAACTACCCTCACCACCACCTCCAGTGACACAAGTACAAACACCACTACCTCCATTCTACCCACCTCCACTGACACAACTACCCTCACCACCCCCTCCACTGACACAACTACCCTCATCACCCCCTCCACTGACACAACTACAATCACCACCCCCTCCAGTGACACGACTACAATCACCACCACCTCCATTCTACCCACCTCCACTGACACAACTACCCTCACCACCCCCTCCAGTGACACAAGTACAATCACCACCACCTCCATTCTACCCACCTCCACTGACACAACTACCCTCACCACCACCTCCATTGACACGACTACAATCACCATCACCTCCATTCTACCCACCTCCACTGACAAAACTACCCTCACCACCACCTCCAGTGACACAACTACCCTCACCACCACCTCCAGTGACACAACTACAATCACCACCACCTCCATTCTACCCACCTCCACTGACACAACTACCCTCACCACCCCCTCCACTGACACAACTACAATCACCACCACCTCCATTCTACCCACCTCCACTGACACAATTACCCTCACCATGACCTCCACTGACACAACTACCCTCACCACCCCCTCCACTGACACGACTACAATCACCACCACCTCCATTCTACCCACCTCCACTGACACAACTACCCTCACCACCCCCTCCACTGACACAACTACCCTCATCACCCCCTCCACTGACACAACTACAATCACCACCCCCTCCAGTGACACGACTACAATCACCACCACCTCCATTCTACCCACCTCCACTGACACAACTACCCTCACCACCCCCTCCAGTGACACGACTACAATCACCACCACTTCCATTCTACCCACCTCCACTGACACAACTACCCTTCCCACCACCTCCAGTGACACAACTACAATCACCACCCCCTCCACTGACACAACTACAATCACCACCACCTTCATTCTACCCACCTCCACTGACACAACTACCCTCACCACCACCTCCACTGACACGACTACAATCACCACCACCTCCATTCTACCCACCTCCACTGACACGACTACAATCACCACCACCTCCATTCTACCCACCTCCACTGACACAACTACCCTCACCTCCACCTCCACTGACACAACTACCCTCACCACCACCTCCACTGACACGACTACAATCACCACCACTTCCATTCTACCCACCTCCACTGACACAACTACCCTCACCACCACCTCCACTGACACGACTACAATCACCACCACCTGCATTCTACCCACCTCCACTGACACGAGTGTCCTCACCCCCCCCTCCACTGACACGACTACAATCACCACCACTTCCATTCTACCCACCTCCACTGACACAACTACCCTCACCACCCCCTCCAGTGACACAACTACAATCACCACCACTTCCATTCTACCCACCTCCACTGACACAACTACCCTTCCCACCACCTCCAGTGACACAACTACAATCACCACCCCCTCCACTGACGCAACTACAATCACCACCACCTCCAGTGACACGACTACCCTCACCACCCCCTCCACTGACACAACTACCCTCACCACCGCCTCCAGTGACACAACTACAATCACCACCACCTCCAGTGACACGACTACCCTCACCACCCCCTCCACTGACACGACTACCCTCACCACCACCTCCATTCTACCCACCTCCACTGACACAACTACCCTCACCACCACCTCCAGTGACACAACTACAATCACCATCACCTCCACTGACACAACTACCCTCACCCCCCCTCCACTGACACAACTACAATCACCACCACTTCTATTCTACCCACCTCCACTGACACAACTACCCTCACCAGCACCTCCACTGACACGACTACAATCACCACCACCTCCATTCTACCCACCTCCACTGACACAACTACCCTCACCACCCCCTCCAGTGACACAACTACAATCACCACCACTTCCATTCTACCCACCTCCACTGACACAACTACCCTCACCACCACCTCCAGTGACACAACTACAATCACCACCACCTCCAGTGACACAACTACAATCACCACCACCTCCATTCTACCCACCTCCACTGACACAACTACCCTCAACACCCCCTCCACTGACACGACTACAATCACCACCACCTCCATTCTACCCACCTCCACTGACACAACTACCCTCACCACCACCTCCACTGACACAACTACCCTCACCATCACCTCCACTGACACAACTACAATCACCACCACCTCCATTCTACCCACCTCCACTGACACAACTACCCTCACCACCTCCTCCACTGACACAACTACAATCACCACCACCTCCAGTGACACGACTACCCTCACCACCCCCTCCAGTGACACAACTACCCTCATCACCACCTCCATTCTACCCACCTCCACTGACACAACTACCCTCACCACCCCCTCCAGTGACACAACTACCCTCACCACCACCTCCATTCTACCCACCTCCACTGACACAACTACCCTCACCTCCACCTCCACTGACACGACTATCCTCACCACCACCTCCACTGACACAACTACCCTCACCACCGCCTCCAGTGACACAACTACAATCACCACCACCTCCATTCTACCCACCTCCACTGACACAACTACCCTCACCACCCCCTCCACTGACACAACTACCCTCACCATCTCCTCCACTGACACGACTACAATCACCACCACCTGCATTCTACCCACCTCCACTGACACAACTACCCTCACCACCACCTCCACTGACACAACTACCCTCACCACCACCTCCACTGACACAACTACCCTCACCACCACCTCCATTCTACCCACCTCCACTGACACAACTACCCTCACCACCCTCTCCACTGACACGACTACAATCACCACCACCTCCATTCTACCCACCTCCACTGACACAACTACCTTCACCACCCCCTCCACTGACATAACTACCCTCACCACCCCCTCCACTGACACGACTACCCTCACCACCCCCTCCACTGACACAACTACCCTCACCACCACCTCCACTGACACGACTACCCTCACCACCCCCTCCACTGACACAACTACCCTCACCATCTCCTCCACTGACACGACTACAATCACCACCACCTGCATTCTACCCACCTCCACTGACACAACTACCCTCACCACCACCTCCACTGACACAACTACCCTCACCACCACCTCCACTGACACAACTACCCTCACCACCACCTCCATTCTACCCACCTCCACTGACACAACTACCCTCACCACCACCTCCACTGACACAACTACCCTCACCACCACCTCCCTTCTTCCCACCTCCACTGACACAACTACCCTCACCACCACCTCCACTGACACAACTACCCTCACCACCCCCTCCAGTGACACGACTACAATCACCGCCACCTCCATTCTACCCACCTCCAGTGACACAACTACCCTCACCACCCCCTCCACTGTGCCCACCACCACCTTCACAGACGTGACTTCACTCACCACCACCTCCACTTTACCCACCAAGACCTCCACTGACATTATTACCCTCACCAACCTGCTCTGAAAACCCTCCCGTGATGGTGACCCCCCAGCTTCCCATGGCCCCTTCCGGAGCCGAACTCCCCTGAGAGCCAGAAAGTGTTTCATGGTCTCTCTCTCTCTCTCCACATTCCCCTCCTCTGAGATCTTGGGCACGGAGGGCACAAGGAACAGGCTCTCGATTGGCCCCGTCCACCCAGGGAATGCGTCTCTTCTCACTTCAGGTGTGGCACTGACAGTCTCATGCCACCCTCCCCCGCTTCTGGCACTGATATGAAATCTCCCAGCTGCTGATTTATTAGCCTTATTGACCTTTGAAATTCACAGGAACCATTCCTTGTATTTTCCCCGCCCAGCCTGAGGAATCCGAGTGCCCCCCCCCGCCCCCGTGAGCCAAGGTTCCTGGTTTCTACCCCACTATTCAGTGCGCTTCCAGCCTTCACAAGGTGCGTACGGCCTCCCTCCATTATCGGGTCTATGGATTATGTCCCAGACTCTTCTCCCAAAGGATGAAGACGCTTTGGGTCTCCCTGCTCCTGGCCCACCTCGCATCCTCCGTCTCTTCGGCAGGTGAGTGGGGCCCGGGAGTGCCCGATCATTTGGCTGCTCCTCACGGAGCGGGGTGTGGCTCATGGTCCCTGCCAGGAAGGGGTAGCTGAGGGGTTCCCAACACACCGTGAGCCTCGTCATGCCTAAAAATTAATGGATGTGGTATTCAGTAATGGGCTCATTGAGGCCATCTGCGGAAGGAGCAAAAAACACTCAAATGCCTTCATCATCCTCTCGCTCTTTGGGTACTTTTCCAGCCCTAGCATGGTTGGGTTTCTTGCAAGTAGAACCTTGACTTGGAGTTTCCTCAGTGTATAAGCCTTGGCATTGGGATCATTACAACATCCCTGTGATGTGCTCAGACCCTTAAATTACTGCGATTGCCTCTCAATGTTATTTCCAGTCTTCCCTGGAGGTTTTTTCTCTTGGGCTAAGATGTTCATTACATTTCCCATCTGCTAAGCTAGAAACAGAAGCAATTCCTAACCCGTGTGCTTCTCGGGTGGCCACCCCCAGCTGGATATTAAGGCTGTGGCCTGGGATCTGCACCGGAGAGTCTGCTAATTGACCTGTGGCACTTTCTCCCTATAGGGCTCAGAGGCAGATGGAGGGCAGAAACCAAAGAGATGGGAGGAGAAATGACAGGCCAGGGCTGGGAGGCCGGGATTCCTGCAGACGAAAGAAGAGGTGATGGACACAGCCTCCCTCTCGACATGAGGTTCCTGGCTATGAGCTCCGGGCAGCCGGCAAAGGGGGAGGACAGTGTGGGTAACACCAAAGGAGCCGGCACAGACAACACCACCAGCATTCTGGGTGTGGCAGGTGAGTGGCAGGAACCAGACATTATCACCCTGTTACTCAGCTGCTTTCTATCAGTTCAGCTGGTGAAACAGCCCAGTTACATGAAGTGGGCATCCAGCCCCATTGACTCCCACAGAGCAATGGCCAAGGGACCCCGGTTGGGATTTGGCCAATAATTTTTTATCTAACTGCCCTAACTCCTCCTATCATGGTGGCACTTCTCCACTATTACATGAGGCTTCCAGGCGCCGGAGTTCGATGAACAAAGAACTCTGCAGACCTGGAACTGGTGTAACTTCGCCGAGGGACTGACGGGCCACTGTGCAGCTGGGGCCCGACAGTGCCATGTTACAAAAGAACACAACAGAACACAAAAATGCTATCTGCTCCTTAGTACGTTGAGACAAATGTGTTCGCTCCCCGGTCCTGGGAGGGGAATTGGGTCTAGTGGTCAGAGGGGAAAGAGCAGCTTGGAGCCAGGATGCCTCAGTTCTCTCCCCAGCGCTGGGAGGGGAGTGGGGGCTGGTGGGTTAGAGCAGGGGGGGCTGGGAGCCAGAACTCCTGGGTTCTCTCCCCGGCTCTGGGAGTGGAGTGGGGGCTGGTGGGTTAAAGCAGGGGGACTGGGAGCCAGGACTCCTGGGTTCTCTCCCTGGCTCTTGGGGGGGGGAGCAGGGGATGGTGGGTCAGAGCTGGGAGTGGGTAGGCTGAGAGCTAGGACTCCTGGGTTCTCTCCACAGCTCAGGGAGGAGAGTGGGGGCTGGTGGGCTAGAGCCAGGGGTGAGTGGGCTGAGAGTCAGGACTCCTGGGTTCTACCCAGCTCAGAAAGATTATTTGTATTCAAGACACTGTAAAAAGCAGGGTGGGGGCTTGTTTCTTTCAGTGAATTGCTGGAACGGGGGAACTCCCAACGGCACGGAGTGTATCTGCCCACGGGGCTGGTGGGGCAACAACTGCGAGTGCTACGACCCAGCCACGGCCTGCCAGAACGGAGGCACGGCCATTGGCCGCATCTGCTTCTGTCCCCCGGGCTATGGCGGGGAGCGCTGTGACTGCACGGACAGCTGCCAGGCCTGCCAGAACGGGGGAACGCCAGTGGGCATGGAATGCACCTGCCCGCCAGGGTACGGCGGACCACGGTGTGAAATTTGTAAGGGGACATCTCCCACCACCACCCCCACTACCACGGTCGCCACCTCCTCCACCTCCACCCCCACCAGCACACTCACCACCTCCTCCACCTCCACCCCCACGACCATGGCCACCACCTCCTCCACATCAACGGCCACCTCCAAGGCCACCACCTACACCACCACTACCACGACCGCCACCACCTCCACCACCAACCCCGCCACCACCTCCTCCACCTCCACTCCCAATACCACGGCCACCACCTCTTCCACCTCCACCCCCACCAGCACAGTCACCACCTCCTCCACCTCCACCCCCACGACCACGGCCATCACCTTCTCCAGCTCCGCCGCCGCCTCCTCCACCTCCACTCCCACCAGCATAGTCACCACTTCCTCCACCTCCACCACCATGACCACGGCCACCACCTCCCCCACCTCTACTCCCACGACCACGGCCACCACCTCCTCCACCTCCACCCCGATCAGTACAGCCACCACTTCCTCCGCCTCCACCCCCACCGGCACGGTGACCACCTCCCCTACCTCCACGCCAAAGAGAACGGCCACCACCTCCAGCACCTCCACCACCACCAGCACTGTCACCACCTCCCTGACCTCCACCCCCACCAGCACGGTCACCACCTCCCCCACCTTCACCCCCACCAGCACGGTCACCACCTCCTCCACCTCCACCCCCACCAGCACCGTAACCACCTCCTCCACCTCCACTCCCACCACCATGGCTACCACCTCCTCGACCTCCATCCCCACCACCACGGCTACCACTTCCTCCATCTCCACCCGGACGAGCACGGTCACCACCTCCTCCACCGCCATCCCCACCAGCATGGTCACCACATCCCTTAGCTCCACCCCGACCAGCACGGTCAGCACCTTCCCTACCACCACGGCCACCACCTCTTCCACCTCCACGCCCACCAGCACGGTCACGACCTCCCTCACCTCCACTCCCACCAGCACAGCCACCACCTCCCCCGCTGCCAACCCCACTACCACGGTGACCATCACCTCCACCTCCACCCCCACGAGCATGGCCACCACATCGCCCACCTCCACCGCCACCAGCTCAGCAACTAGCTCCCGCACCTCCACTTCCACCACCACGGTCACCACCAACCCCACCTCCACTCCCACCAGCACAGTCACCACCTCCTCCACATCCACTCCCACCAGCACGGTCACCAGCTCCTCCACATCCACCCTCACCAGTTCGGCCACCACCTCCATCATCCCCACAAGCACGATTACCACCTTCTCCACCTCCACTCCCACTACCACAGTGACCACCTCCTCCACCTCCATCCCCACCACCACGGCCACCACCTCCTCCACCTCGACCAGCACAGTCAACACTTCCCACACCTCCACCCCCAGCAGCACAGTCACCATCTTCACCACCTCCAACCCTACCAGCACCGCCACCACCTCCCCGACCTCCCCCCTGACCAGTACGGTCACCAACTTCTCCACCTCCACCACCACGGCCACCACCAGCTCCACCTCGACCAGCACAGTCAACACCTCCCGCACCTCCACCCCCACCACCACGGTCACGACCTCTCCAACCTCCACCCACCCCAGCACAGCCACCACCTTCCCAACCTCCACGCACACCAGCACAGCCACCACCTCCTCCACCTCCATCCCCACTAGCACGGTCACCACCCCCACCCCCACCCCCACCGCCACGGCCACCACCTCCTCCACATCCACCTCCACCACCACCAGCACTGTCACCGCCTCCCCCACCTCCACTTCCACTGCAACAGCCACCACCTCCTCCACCTCCATCCCCACTAGCATGGTCACTACCACCACCACCACCCCCACGGCCACCACCTCCTCCACAGCCACCTCCAAGCCCAGCAGCACAGCCACCTTCTCCTCCACATCCACATCCACTCCCACCAGCACGGTAACCACCTCCTCCACATCCACTCCCACCAGCACGGCTACCACCTCCTCCATGTCTACTCTCACCAGCACGGTCACCACCTCCACCCTCTCCTCCCCCACCAGCAAAGTCACCAGCTCCTCCACCTCCACTTCCACAACCATGGCCACCACATCGTCCACTTCCACCCCCATCACCACGACCACCACCTCCACTTCCTCTACCCCAACCACCACGGTCACTACCTCCACTACCTCCACCCCCACCACCACTCCCACCAGCACAGTCACCACCTCCTCCACTTCCACTGCCAGCACCACGGCCACCACATCACACACGTCCACCCCCACCACCACGACCCCCACCTCCACCTCCACCTCCACCTCCTCTACCCCAACCACCACGGTCACCACCTCCACTACCTCCACCCCCACCTCCACTCCCACCAGCACAGTCACCACCTCCTCCACTTCCACTGCCAGCACCACGGCCACCACATCACCCATGTCCACCCCCACCACCACGACCCCCACCTCCACCCCAACCACCATGTTCACCACCTCCACAACCTCCACCCCCACCTCCACTCCCACCAGCACAGTCACCACCTCCTCTACGTCCACTCCCACCAGCACAGCCACCACCTCCTCCCATTCCACTGTCAGCACCACGGCCACCACATCACACACGTCCACCCCCACCACCACGACCACCACCTCCACCCCAACCACCATGTTCACCACCTCCACAACCTCCACCGCCACCTCCACTCCCACCAGCACAGTCACCACTTCCTCTACGTCCACTCCCAGCAGCACGGCAACGACCTCCTCCAGCTTCTCCCCAACCAGCACAGCCACCACCTTCCCAACCTCCACTCCCACCAGCACAGCCACCACCTCCTCCACCTCCATCCCCGCTAGCACGGTCACCACCCCCACCCCCACCCCCATGGCCACCACCTCCTCCACCTCCACTCCCACGACCACCACCTCCTCCACAACCACCTCCACCCCCACCAGCACTGTCACCACCTCATCCACATGCACTCCCACCCCCACGGCCACCACCTCCTCCACATCCACCTCCACCCCCACAAGTACTGTAACCGCCTCCTCCACATCCACTCCCACCCCCACGGCCACCACCTCCTCCACATCCACTCCCACCAGCACGGTCACCACCAACCCCACCTCCACCTCGACCAGCACAGTAACCACCTCCTCCACATCCACTCCCACCACCACAGCCCCAACCTCCTCCACATCCACTCCCACCAGCACAGTAACCACCTCCTCCACATCCACCTCCACACCCACCAGCACGGTAACCACCTCCTCCACCTCCACCCCCACGACCACCACCTCCTCCACATCCACCTCCACCCCCACAAGCACTGTAACCGCCTCCTCCACATCCACTTCCACCTCCACGGCCACCAGCTCCTCTATCTCAACTCCTACCACCACAGCTCCAACCTCCTCCACATCCACTCCCACCCCCACGGCCACCAGCTCCTCCACATCCACCTCCACTCCCACCAGCACGGTCACCGCCTCCTCCACATCCACTCCCACCCCCACGGCCACCACCTCCTGCACATCCACCTCCACCCCCACCAGCACGGTAACCACCTCCTCCACCTCCCCCCCCACGACCACCACCTCCTCCACATCCGCCTCCACCCCCACAAGCACTGTCACCACCTCCTCCACATCCACTCCCACCCCCACGGCCACCAGCTCCTCCACATCCACCTCCACCCCCACCAGCACGGTAACCACCTCCTCCACCTCCACCCCCACGACCACCACCTCCTCCACATCCACTCCCACCCCCACGGCCACCACCTCCTCCACATCCACCTCCACCCCCACCAGCACGGTAACCACCTCCTCCACCTCCACCCCCACGACCACCACCTCCTCCACATCCACCTCCACCCCCACAAGCACTGTCACCGCCTCCTCCACATCAACTCCCACCCCCACGGCCACCAGCTCCTCCACATCCACCTCCACACCCACCAGCACAGTCACCACCTCCTCCACATCCACTCCCACCAGCACAGTCACCACCTTCCCAACCTCCACACCCACCAGCACAGCCGCCACCTCTTCCACCTCCATCCCCACTAGCACAGTCACCACGACCACCACCACCACCACCACCCCCACGGCCACCACCTTCTCCACATCCACCTCCACCCCCACCAGCACGGTCACCGCCTCCTCCACCTCCATCCCCACTAACACGGTCACCACCACCACCCCCACGGCCACCACCTCCTCCACATCCACCTCCACTCCGACCAGCACGGTCACCGCCTCCTCCACATCCACCTCCACACCCACCAGCACGGTAACCACCTCCTCCACATCCACTCCCACCACCACCACCTCCTCCACAGCCACCTCCAAGCCCAGCAGCACAGCCACCTTCTCCTCCACATCCACCTCCACTCCCACCAGCACGGTAACCACCTCCTCCACATCCACTCCCACCAGCACGGCCACCACCTCCTCCACCACCACGGCCACCACCTCCTCCAACACCACCCCCACCACCACGGCCACCACCTCCTCCACGTCTACTCCCACCAGCACGGTCACCACCTCCACCCTCTCCTCCCCCACCAGCACAGTCACCAGCTCCTCCACCTCCACTTCCACAACCATGGCCACCACATCGCCCACTTCCACCCCCACCACCACGACCACCACTTCCACTTCCTCTACCCCAACCACCACGGTCACCACCTCCACCCCCACCTCCACTCCCACCAGCACGGCCACCACCTCCTCCACCACCACGGCCCCCACCTCCTCCAACACCACCCCCACCACCACGGCCACCACCTCCTCCACGTCTACTTCCACCAGCACGGTCACCACCTCCACCCTCTCCTCCCCCACCAGCATAGTCACCAGCTCCTGCACCTCCTCTTCCACAACCATGGCCACCACATCGCCCACTTCCACCCCCATCACCACGACCACCACCTCCACTTCCTCTACCCCAACCACCACGGTCACTACCTCCACTACCTCCACCCCCACCACCACTCCCACCAGCACAGTCACTACCTCCTCCCATTCCACTGTCAGCACCACGGCCACCACATCACACACGTCCACCCCCACCACCACGACCACCACCTCCACCTCCACCTCCTCTACCCCAACCACCACGGTCACTACCTCCACTACCTCCACTCCCACCTCCACTCCCACCAGAACAGTCACCATCTCCTCCACTTCCACTTCCACCAGCACGGCCAACACATCGCCCACATCCACCCCCCCCACCACGACCACCACCTCCACCCCAACCACCATGTTCACCACCTCCAAAACCTCCACCCCCACCTCCACTCCCACCAGCACAGTCACCACCTCCTCTACGTCCACTCCCAGCAGCACGGCCACGACCTCCTCCAGCTTCTCCCCAACCAGCACAGCCACCACCTTCCCAACCTCCACTCCCACCAGCACAGCCACCACCTCCTCCACCTCCATCCCCACTAGCACAGTCACCACCACCACCCCCACGGCCACCACCTCCTCCACATCCACCTCCACCACCACCAGCACGGTCACCGCCTCCTCCACATCCACTCCCACCCCCACGTCCACCACCTCCTCCACATCCACTCCCAACAGCACGGTCACCACCAACCCCACCTCCACCTCGACCAGCACGGTCACCGCCTCCTCCACATCCACTCCCACCCCCACGTCCACCACCTCCTCCACATCCACCTCCGCCCCCACCAGCACGGTAACCACCTCCTCCACCTCCACCCCCACGACCACCACCTCCTCCACATCCACCTCCACCCCCACAAGCACTGTCACCGCCTCCTCCACATCCACTCCCACCCCCACGGCCACCAGCTCCTCCACATCCACCTCCATCCCCACCAGCACTGTCACCACCTCCTCCACAACCACTCCCACCAGCACAGTCACCACCTTCCCAACCTCCACTCCCACCACCACAGTCACCACCTTCCCAACCTCCACACCCGCCAGCACAGCCGCCACCTCTTCCACCTCCATCCCCACTAGCACAGTCACCACCACCACCACCACCACCCCCACGGCCACCACCTTCTCCCCATCCACCTCCACCCCCACCAGCACGGTCACCGCCTCCTCCACCTCCATCCCCACTAGCACGGTCACCACCACCACCCCCACGGCCACCACCTCCTCCACATCCACCTCCACTCCGACCAGCACGGTTACCGCCTCCTCCACATCCACCTCCACCCCCACCAGCACGGTAACCACCTCCTCCACATCCACTCCCACCACCACCACCTCCTCCACAGCCACCTCCAAGCCCAGCAGCACAGCCACCTTCTCCTCCACATCCACCACCACTCCCACCAGCACGGTAACCACCTCCTCCACATCCACTCCCACCAGCACGGCTACCACCTCCTCCACGTCTACTCTCACCAGCACGGTCACCACCTCCACCCTCTCCTCCCCCACCAGCACAGTCACCACCTCCTCCACCACCACGGCCACCACCTCCTCCAACACCACCCCCACCACCACGGCCACCACCTCCTCCACGTCTACTCCCACCAGCACGGTCACCACCTCCACCCTCTCCTCCCCCACCAGCACAGTCACCAGCTCCTCCACCTCCACTTCCACAACCATGGCCACCACATCGCCCACTTCCACCCCCACCACCACGACCACCACTTCCACTTCCTCTACCCCAACCACCACGGTCACTACCTCCACTACCTCCACCCCCACCTCCATCCCCACTAGCACAGTCACCACCACCACCACCACCACCCCCACGGCCACCACCTTCTCCACATCCACCTCCACCCCCACCAGCACGGTCACCGCCTCCTCCACATCCACTCCCACCCCCGCGGCCACCAGCTCCTCCATATCCACCTCGACTCCCACCAGCACAGTCACCACCTCCCCCAATTCCACTCCCACCAGCACAGTCACCACCTCCCCCACCTCCACCCCCACCAGCACAGTCACCACCTCCCCCACCTCCACTCCCATCAGCACAGTCACCACCTCCCCCACCTCCACTCCCATCAGCACAGTCACCACCTCCTCCACATCCACTCCCACCACCACAGTCACCACCTCCTCCACCTCCACTCCCACCAGCACAGTCACCACCTTCCCAACCTCCAGGATCACCAGCACAGCCACCACCTCCTCCACCTCCATCCCCACTAGCGCGGTCACCACCACCACCACCACCCCCACGGCCACCACCTCCTCCACATCCACCTCCACTCCCACCAGCACAGTCACCACCTCCTCCACATCCACTCCCACCTCCACGGCCACCACCTCCTCCACATCCACCTCCACCCCCACCAGCACGGTCACCGCCTCCTCCACATCCACTCCCACCCCCACGTCCACCACCTCCTCCACATCCACTCCCAACAGCACGGTCACCACCAACCCCACCTCCACCTCGACCAGCACAGTAACCACCTCCTCCACATCCACTCCCACCACCACAGTAACCACCTCCTCCACATCCACCTCCACACCCACCAGCACAGTCACCACCTCCTCCCCTTCCACTGCCAGCACCACAGTCACCACCTCCTCCACATCCACCTTCACCCCCACAAGCACTGTCACCGCCTCCTCCACATCCACTCCCACCTCCACGGCCACCAGCTCCTCCACATCCACCTCCACACCCACCAGCACAGTCACCACCTCCTCCACATCCACTCCCACCAGCACAGTCACCACCTTCCCAACCTCCACACCCACCAGCACAACCGCCACCTCTTCCACCTCCATCCCCACTAGCACAGTCACCACCACCACCACCACCACCACCACCCCCACGGCCACCACCTTCTCCACATCCACCTCCACCCCCACCAGCACAGTAACCACCTCCTCCACATCCACCTCTACACCCAGCAGCACAGTCACCACCTCCTACACATCCACTCCTACCACCACAGCCCCAACCTCCTCCACATCCACTCCCACCAGCACAGTCACCACCTCCTCCACATCCACCTTCACCCCCACCAGCACGGTAACCACCTCCTCCACCTCCACCCCCACGACCACCACCTCCTCCACATCCACCTCCACCCCCACAAGCACTGTCACCGCCTCCTCCACATCCACTCCCACCCCCACGGCCACCAGCTCCTCCACATCCACCTCCACACCCACCAGCACAGTCACCACCTCCCCCACCTCCACTCCCACCACCACAGTCACCACCTTCCCAACCTCCACACCCGCCAGCACAGCCGCCACCTCTTCCACCTCCATCCCTACTAGCACAGTCACCACGACCACAACCACCACCACCCCCACGGCCACCACCTTCTCCACATCCACCTCCACTCCCACCAGCACGGTCACCGCCTCCCCCACATCCACCTCCACACCCACCAGCACGGTAACCACCTCCTCCACATCCACTCCCACCACCACCACCTCCTCCACAGCCACCTCCAAGCCCAGCAGCACAGCCACCTTCTCCTCCACATCCACCTCCACTCCCACCAGCACGGTAACCACCTCCTCCACATCCACTCCCACCAGCAAGGCCACCACCTCCTCCACCATCACGGCCCCCACCTCCTCCAACACCACCCCCACCACCACGGCCACCACCTCCTCCACGTCTACTCCCACCAGCACGGTCACCACCTCCACCCTCTCCTCCCCCACCAGCACAGTCACCAGCTCTTCCACCTCCACTTCCACAACCATGGCCACCACATCGCCCACTTCCACCCCCACCACCACGACCACCACCTCCACTTCCTCTACCCCAACCACCACGGTCACTACCTCCACTACCTCCACCCCCAACTCCACTCCCACCAGAACAGTCACCATCTCCTCCACTTCCACTTCCACCAGCACGGCCAACACAATGCCCACGTCCACCCCCACCACCACGACCACCACCTCCACCCCAACCACCATGTTCACCACCTCCAAAACCTCCACCCCCACCTCCACTCCCACCAGCACAGTCACCACCTCCTCTACGTCCACTCCCAGCAGCACGGCCACGACCTCCTCCAGCTTCTCCCCAACCAGCACAGCCACCACCTTCTCAACCTCCACGCCCACCAGCACAGCCACCACCTTCTCAACCTCCACGCCCACCAGCACAGCCACCACCTTCTCAACCTCCATCCCCACTAGCACGGTCACCACCACCACCACCACCCCCACGGGCACCACCTCCTCCACATCCACCTCCACCCTCACCAGCACTGTCACCGCCTCCTCCACATCCACTCCCACCTCCACGGCCACCACCTCCTCCACATCCACCTCCTCGCCCACCAGCACAGCCACCACCTCCTCCACCTCCATCCCCACTAGCACGGTCACCACCACCACCACCACCCCCACGTCCACCACCTCCTCCACATCCACCTCCACCCCCACCAGCACGGTAACCACCTCCTCCACCCCCACGACCACCACCTCCTCCACAACCACCTCCACCCCCACCAGCACTGTAACCGCCTCCTCCACATCCACTCCCACCTCCACGGCCACCACCTCCTCCACATCCACCTCCACCCCCACCAGCACGGTCACCGCCTCCTCCACATCCACTCCCACCCCCACGTCCACCACCTCCTCCACATCCACTCCCAAAAGCACGGTCACCACCAACCCCACCTCCACCTCGACCAGCACAGTAACCACCTCCTCCACATCCACTCCCACCAGCACAGTAACCACCTCCTCCACATCCACCTCCACCCCCACCAGCACGGTAACCACCTCCTCCACATCCACTCCCACCACCACAGTCACCACCTCCTCCACATCCACCTCCACACCCACCAACACAGTCATCACCTCCTCCACCTCCACTCCCACCAGCACAGTCACCACCTTCTCCACATCCACCTCCACTTCCACCAGCACAGTCACCACTTCCTCCACATCCACCCCCACCAACACAGTCACCACCTCCTCCACATCCACACCCACCAACACAGTCATCACCTCCTCCACCTCCACTCCCACCAGCACAGTCACCACCTCCTCCCCTTCCACTGCCAGCACCATGGCCACCACAACGCCCATGTCCACCCCCACCACCACGACCACCACCTCCACCTCCTCTACCCCATCCACCACGGTCACTACCTCCACTACCTCCACCCCCAACTCCACTACCACCAGCACAGTCACCACCTCCTCCCCATCCACTGCCACTATCATGGCCACTACCTCCTCTACGTCCACTCCCAGCACCACGGACACCACCTCCTCCAGTTTCTCCCCAGCCAGCACAGCCACCACCTTCCCAACCTCCACTCCCACCAGAACAGCCACCACCTCCTCCACCTCCATCCCCACTAGCACGGTCACCACCACCACCCCCACGGCCACCACCTCCTCCACATCTACCTCCACCCCCACCAGCACGGTCACCGCCTCCTCCACATCCACCTCCACCCCCATGGCCACCACCTCCTCCACATCCACCTCCACTCCCACCAGCACAGTGACCACCTCCTCCACATCCACTCCCACCAGCACAGCCACCACTTCCTCCACCTCCATCCCCACTAGCACGGTCACCACCACCACCACCACCCCCACGGCCACCACCTCCTCCACATCCACCTCCACCCCCACCAGCACAGTCACCACTTCCTCCACATCCACTCCCACCAGCACGGCCACCACCTCCTCCACCCCCACCTCCACTCCCACCAGCAAAGTCAACACCTCCTCCACGTCCACTCCCACCCCCACGGCCACCACCTCCACCCTCTCCTCCCTCACCAGCACAGTCACCACCTCCTCCACCTCCACTTCCACGAGCATGGCCACCACATCGCCCACGTCCACCCCCACCACCACGACCACCACTTCCACCTCCTCTACCCCAACCACCACGCTCACTACCTCCAGTACCTCCACGCCCACCTCCACTCCCACCAGCACAGTCACCACCTCCTCCCCTTCCACTGTCAGCACCATGGCCAACACATCGCCCATGTCCACCCCCACCACGATGACCACCACCTCCACCACCTCCACCCCAACCACCATGTTCACCACCTCCACTACCTCCACCCCCACCTCCACTCCCACCAGCTCAGTCACCACCTCCTCCACTTCCACTTCCACCAGCACGGCCAACACATCACCCATGTCCACCCCCCCCACCACGACCACCATCTCCACCCCAACCACCATGGTCACCACCTCCTCTACGTCCACTCCCACCCCCACGGCCACCACCTCCTCCACATCCACCTCCACTCCCACCAGCAGAGTCACCACCTCCTCTACGTCCACTCCCACCCCCTCGGCCACCACCTCCTCCACATCCACCTCCACTTCCACCAGAACAGTCACCACCTCCTCCACATCCACTCCCACCCCCACGGCCACCACCTCCTCTACATCCACCTCCACTCCCACCAGCACAGTCACCACCTCCTCCACATCCACCTCCACCCCCACCAGCACAGTCACCACCTCCTCCACATCCACCTCCACTTCCACAGGCACAGTCACCACCTCTTCCACATCCACTCCCACCCCCACGGCCACCAGCTCCTCCACATCTGCCTCCACTTCCACCAGCACGGTCACCACCTCCTCCACATCCACACCCACCAACACAGTCACCACCTCCTCCACCTCCACTCCTACCAGCACAGTCATCACCTCCTCCACCTCCACCCCCACCACCACAGTCACCACCTCCTCCACATCCACACCCACCAACACAGTCACCACCTCCTCCACCTCCACTCCTACCAGCACAGTCACCACCTCCTCCCCTTCCACTGCCAGCACCATGGCCACCATCTCCTCCACCTCCACCCCCACCACCACAGTCACCACCTCCTCCACATCCACACCCACCAACACAGTCACCACCTCCTCCACCTCCACTCCCACCAGCACAGTCACCACCTCCTCCCCTTCCACTGCCAGCACCACGGCCACCACATCGCCCATGTCCACCCCCACCACCACGGCCACCACCTCCTCCACCCCCACCTCCACTCCCACCAGCAAAGTCAACACCTCCTCCACATCCACTCCCACACCCACGGCCACCACCTCCACCCTCTCCTCCCTCACCAGCACAGTCACCACCTCCTCCACCTCCACTTCCACGAGCATGGCCACCACATCGCCCACGTCCACCCCCACCACCACGACCACCACTTCCACCTCCTCTACCCCAACCACCACGGTCACTACCTCCAGTACCTCCACTCCCACCAGCACAGTCACCACCTCCTCCACATCCACTCCCACCCCCATGGCCACCACCTCCTCCACATCCACCTCCACCAGCACGGCCAACACATTGCCCACGTCCACCCCCCCCACCACGACCACCACCTCCACCCCAACCACCATGTTCACCACCTCCACAACCTCCACCCCCACCTCCACTCCCACCAGCACTGTCACCACCTCCTCTACGTCCATTCCCAGCAGCACGGCCACGACCTCCTCCAGCTTCTCCCCAACCAGCACAGCCACCACCTTCTCAACCTCCACGCCCACCAGCACAGCCACCACCTTCTCAACCTCCACGCCCACCAGCACAGCCACCACCTTCTCAACCTCCACGCCCACCAGCAGAGTCACCACCTCCTCTACGTCCACTCCCACCCCCACGGCCATCACCTCCTCCACATCCACCTCCACTTCCACCAGAACAGTCACCACTTCCTTCACATCCACTCCCACCCCCACGGCCACCAGCTCCTCCACATCCACTTCCACTCCCACCAGCACTGTCACCACCTCCTCCACATCCACTCCCACCCCCACGGCCACCACCTCCTCCACATCCACCTCCATTTCCACCAGCACAGTCACCACCAACCCCACCTCCAACCCAACCAGCACAGTAACCACCTCCTCCACCTCCACTCCCACAAACACAGTCACCACCTCCTCCACATCCACTCCCACCCCCACGGCCACCACCTCCTCCACATCCACCTCCACCCCCACCAGCACAGCCACCACCTCCTCCACATCCACTCCCACCAGCACGGCCACCACCTCCTCCACATCCACCTCCACTCCCACCAACACAGTCACCACCTCCTCCACATCCACTCCCACCACAACGGTCACCACCTCCTCCACATCCACTCCCACCCCCACGGCCACCACCTCCTCCACATCCACATCCACTCCCACCAACACAGTCACCACCTCCTCCACATCCACTCCCACCACCACGGCCACCACCTCCTCCACATCCACTCCCACCCCCACGGCCACCACCTCCTCCACCTCCACTCCCACCAGGACAGTCACCACCTCCTCCACCTCCTCTCCCACCAGCACAGTCACCACCTCCTCCACATCCACACCCACCACCACAGCCCCCACCTCCTCCACCTCCACTCCCACCACCACAGTCACCACCTCCTCCACATCCACACCCACGAACACAGTCACCACCTCCTCCACCTCCACTCCCACCAGCACAGTCATCACCTCCTCCACCTACAACCCCACCACCACAGTCACCACCTCCTCTACCTCCACTCCCACCACCACAGCCCCCACCTCCTCCACCTCCACTCCCACCAGCACAGTCACCACCTCCTCCACATCCACACCCACGAACACAGTCACCACCTCCTCCACCTCCACTCCCACCAGCACAGTCATCACCTCCTCCACCTCCACCCCCACCACCACAGTCACCACCTCCTCCACATCCACTCCCACCAGCACAGTCACCACCTCCTCCACATCCACTCCCACCAGCACAGTCATCACCTCCTCCACCTCCACCCCCACCACCACAGTCACCACCTCCTCCACATCCACACCCACGAACACAGTCACCACCTCCTCCACCTCCACTCTCACCAGCACAGTCACCACCTCCTCTACCTCCACTCCCACCACCACAGCCCCCACCTCCTCCACCTCCACTCCCACCACCACAGTCACCACCTCCTCCACATCCACACCCACCAACACAGTCACCACCTCCTCCACATCCACTCCCAGCACCACAGCCCCCACCTCCTCCACATCCACCTCCCCTCCCACCGGCACAGTCACCGCCTCCTCCACATCCACTCCCACCAGCACAGTCGTCACCACCACCACCACCTCCACGGCATCCACCTCCTCCACATCCACCTCCACTCCCATCACCACAGCCACCACCTCCTCCCCTTCCACTGCCAGCACCACGGCCACTACATCGCCCACGTCCACCCCCACCGCCACAACCACTACCTCCACCACCTCCACCCCAACCACCACAGGCACCACCTCCACTACCTCCACCCCCACCTCCACTCCCACCAGCACAGTCACCACCTCCTCCCCATCCACTGCCAGCACCATGGCCACCATCTCCTCCACCTCCACTCCCACCAGCAAAGTCACCACCTCCTCCCCTTCCACTGCCACTATCATGGCCACCACCTCCTCTACGTCCACTCCCAGCAGCACGGCCACCACCTCCTCCACCTCCACCCCAACCAGTACAGCCACCACCTCTCCCACCTCCACCCTCCCCAGCACGGCCACCACCTCCTCCAGCTTCTCCCCAACCAGCACAGCCACCACCTTCCCAACCTCCACTCCCACCAGTACAGCCACCACCTCTCCCACCTCCACCCTCCCCAGCACGGCCACGACCTCCTCGAGCTTCTCCCCAACCAGCACAGACACCACCTTCCCAACCTCCACGCCCACCAGCACAGCCACCACCTCCTCCACCTCCATCCCCGCTAGCATGGTCACCACCACCACCACCACCACCCCCACGGTCACCGCCTCCTCCACATCCACTCCCACCCCCACGGCCACCACCTCCTCCACAACCACCTCCACTCCCACCATCACAGTCACCACCTCCTCCACCTTCACTCCCACCAGCACAGTCACCTCCACCCCCACCACCACAGTCACCACCTCCTCTACCTCCACTCCCACCACCACAGCCACCACCTCCTCCACCTCCACTCTCACCAGCACAGTCACCACCTCCTCCACATCCACCTCCACCCCGACGGTCACAACCTTCTCCACATCCACCTCTACTCCCACCAGCACAGCCAACACCTTCCCAACCTCCACGCCCACCAGCACAGCCTCCACCTCCTCCACCGCCATCCCCACTAGCGCGGTCACCACCACCACCCCCATGGCCACCACCTCCTCCACATCCACCTGCACTCCCACCAGCACAGTCACCACCTCCTCCACATCCACTCCCACCACCACAGTCACCACCTCCTCCCCTTCCAGTGCCAGCACCATGGCCACCACATCGCCCACCTCCACCCCCACGAGCACGACCACCACCTCCACCTCCTCTACCCCAACCACCACGGTCACTACCTCCACTACCTCCACCCCCACCTCCACTCCCACCACCACAGTCACCACCTCCTCCCCTTCCAGTGCCAGCACCACGGCCACCACATCGCCCACGTCCACCCCCACAGCCACAACCACCACCTCCACCACCTCCACCCCAACCACCATGGTCACCACCTCCACTACCTCCATCCCTACCTCCACTCCCACCTCCTCCACCCCAACCACCATGGTCACCACCTCCACTACCTCCACCCCCACCTCCACTCCCACCAGCACAGTCACCACCTCCTCTACGTCCACTCCCAGCAGCACGGTCACCACCTCCTCCACCTCCACCCCCCCCAGCACGGCCACCACCTCCTCCAGCTTCTCTCCAAACAGCACAGCCACCACCTTCCCAACCTCCACCCCCACCAGCACAGCCACCACCTCCTCCACCTCCATCCTCACTAGCACGGTCACCACCACCACCCCCACGGCCACCACCTCCTCCACATCCACCTCCACTCCCACCAGCACGGTCACCACTTCCTCCACATCCACTCCCACCCCCACGGCCACCAGCTCCTCCACATCCACCTCCACCCCCACCAGCACGGTCATCACCTCCTCCACCTCCACCCCCACGACCACCACCTCCTCCACATCCACCTCCACCCCCACAAGCACTGTAACCGCCTCCTCCACATCCACTCCCACCGCCACGGTCACCACCACCACCCCCACGGCCACCACCTCCTCCACATCCACCTTCACTCCCACCAGCACAGTCACCTCCACCCCCACCACCACAGTCACCACCTCCTCTACCTCCACTCCCACCACCACAGCCACCACCTCCTCCACATCCACCTCCACTTCCACCAGCACAGTCACCACCTCCTCCACATCCACCTCCACCCCCACGGCCACCACCTCCTCCACATCCACCTCCACCCCGACGGTCACAACCTTCTCCACATCCACCTCTACTCCCACCAGCACAGCCAACACCTTCCCAACCTCCACGCCCACCAGCACAGCCTCCACCTCCTCCACCGCCATCCCCACTAGCGCGGTCACCACCACCACCCCCATGGCCACCACCTCCTCCACATCCACCTGCACTCCCACCAGCACAGTCACCACCTCCTCCACATCCACTCCCACCACCACAGTCACCACCTCCTCCCCTTCCAGTGCCAGCACCATGGCCACCACATCGCCCACCTCCACCCCCACGAGCACGACCACCACCTCCACCTCCTCTACCCCAATCACCACGGTCACTACCTCCACTACCTCCACCCCCACCTCCACTCCCACCAGCACAGTCACCACCTCCTCCCCTTCCACTGCCAGCACGACAGCCACCACATCGCCCACGTCCACCCCCACCACCACGACCACCACCTCCACCCCAATCACCATGATCACCACCTCCTCTACATCCATCCCCACCAGCACGGCCACCACCTCCTCTACGTCCACTCCCACCAGCACGGTCACCACCTCCTCCACCCCCACCCTCCACAGCACGGCCACCACCTCCTCCAGCTTCTCCCCAACCAGCACAGCCACCACCTCCCTAACCTCCACTCCCACCAGCACAGTTACCACCTCCTCCACCTCCATCCCCACTAGCACGGTCACCACCACCAGCCCCACTCTCACGGTCACCGCCTCCTCCACATCCACTCCAACCCCCACGGCCACCACCTCCTCCACATCCACCTCCACTCCCATCAGCACGATCACCGCCTCCCCCACCACCACTTCCACCGCGACAAGCACCACCTCATCCACCTTCTCCCCAACCAGCACGGCCACCATCTCCTCCACCCCCACTCCCACCAGCACAATCACCAGCTCCTCTACGTCCACTCCCACCAGCTCGGTCACCATCTCCTCCACCTCCACCCCCACCACCACGGCGACCACCTCCTCCACCTCCACCTCCCCTCCCACCAACTCGGTCATCACCTCCACTCCCACCCCCAGCCTCACTCCCATCACCTCCTCCAGCTCCACCTCCACTCCCACCACCACATCCACCACCTCTACCTCCCCCTCCAGCACAGCCACCGCCTCCCTCACCCCCACTCCCTCCAGCACAACCAACACCTCCTCTCCTACCATCACCGGAAGCCCTATTTCCCCTATCTGCATAGTGACCACACCGTCCACATGGCCGTCCACTACCCCAACCGTCACATGTCCTGTCACCTCTGCGTGTGTCATCCCATCTACGTGCGTTGTTCCTACTCAGGACTGGAGCACCCCGAACTGGGGCAGCACTACCCCAGGTGAGTGTGCACACGGTTTCTGGATTGGGCTATTGCTGATGTCACCTTGTTGTGTATTATGTAGTCACTGTGTACAAGCATGGATGTCCCCAGTGCCATTTCTGACTCTTCTAAATATGCAGTCACCCTTTACCAATCTGCAACCAGTTTAACCTCTAGCTTGTTTCAATCCATTGTATATCCTCATCAATGAACATTGAAGAGGGCTAGTAAAAAATTTCTGTGGAAAGAGACATTTCCTGGCCGAAAAGTTTAATTTTTACAGAAATTTTTTGACCACTCTTTAGCCGCCTACAGTTCAAGCCACACAAATTCAACCTGGATATTTGACACAAATGTTTATCATTGAGGTTAATGAACCATTGAAACAATCTCCCAAGAGCAATGGTGGAGTCACCGTCTGACACTGTCCAATTCTGTTTGGATACTGTTGTTGAAGGGGAGTTAATCCAAGGTGAAATGATCTGGCCTCTTTTACACAGGTGGTCAGACCTGATGCTGAGGCTCCCTTCTGAGGGCCACTGGGCTGAGTAATTTCATTGACACCAGGGGTAAAACTGGGAGTGAATTTCTCCAATTTCAGAGCTGCTACACTGCTGTAATTGAGATAATTTCCTAATCCTGAGTTTAAGACCCTGTTAACGCTAGAGAAGTTTCTGCTGGTGTAAGCAGATTAGTGTGGTGGACTTGGTGCAGATTCCTAATGTAGATGCACTTCACCCAAACAAGACCCAAACACCTTACACTGGGGCAACAGAAGACTAAGGAGTCTGACCCAGGGCAAGGAGAGTGAGGCCTATTAGTTAGAGGGGGCCCTGGGAGCCAGGACTCCTGGGTTCTCTCGCTGGCTCTGGGAGGGGAGTGGAGGTTGGTGGGTGAGAGCAGGGGGGCTCGGAGTTAGGACTCCTGGGTTCTCTTCTTGGCTCTGGGAGGGGAGTGGGGGCTGGTGGGTCAGAGCAGGGGGGGCTGGGAGCCAGGACTCCTGGGTTCTCTCCCCGGCTCTGGGAGGGGAGTGGAGGCTGGTGGGTTAGAGCAGGGGGGGCTGGGAGCCAGGACTCCTGGGTTCTCTCCCCGGCTCTGGGAGAGGAGTGGGGGCTGGTGGGTTTGAGGAGTTGGGCTGGGAGCCAGGACTCCTGGGTTCTCTCCTCAGCTCTGGGAGGGCAGTGGGGGCTGGTGGGTTAGAGCAGGTGGGGCTGGGAGCCAGGACTCATAGATTCATAGATAGATTCATAGACTCTAGGATTGGAAGGGACCTCGAGAGGTCATCGAGTCCAGTCCCCTGCCCTCATGGCAGGACCAAATACTGTCTAGACCATCCCTGATCGACATTTATCTAACCTACTCTTAAATATCTCCAGAGATGGAGATTCCACAACTTCCCTAGGCAATTTATTCCAGTGTTTAACTACCCTGACAGTTACGAACTTTTTCCTAATGTCCAACCTAAATCTCCCTTGCTGCAGTTTAAGCCCATTGCTTCTTGTTCTATCATTGGAGGCTAAGGTGAACAAGTTTTCTCCCTCCTCCTGATGACACCCTTTTAGATACCTGAAAACTGCTATCATGTCCCCTCTCAGTCTTCTCTTTTCCAAACTAAACAAACCCAATTCCTTCAGCCTTCCTTCATAGGTCATGTTCTCAAGACCTTTAATCATTCTTGTTGCTCTTCTCTGGACCCTCTCCAATTTCTCCACATCTTTCTTGAAATGCGGTGCCCAGAACTGGACACAATACTCCAGTGTAGGCCTAACCAGTGCAGAGTAAAGTGGAAGAATGACTTCTCGTGTCTTGTTTACAACACACCTGTTAATGCATCCCAGAATCACGTTTGCATTTTTTGCAACAGTATCGCACTGTTGACTCATATTTAGCTTGTGGTCCACTATGACCCCTATGACCCCTAGATCTCTTTCTGACTCCTGGGTTCTCTCCCCGGCCCTGGGAGGGGAGGGGGAGCGGGTGGGTTTAAGCAGTCAGACTGGGAGCCCAGATTCCTGCGCTCTACCCCTGTCTCTGGGAGGAGGTGTGTGTCTCTGAGATACTCATTGGGAGACTACAATGTTTGTGGATGTTTGTCCCTTTCAGTTTCCTGCAAGAATGGCGGCACGTACAATGGGATCGAATGCATCTGCCGCCCTGGCTTCTTTGGTCCTCTGTGTGCCTCTGAAGACTCCAGCAAGGCCTGCCAGAATGGCAGCACTCCCATTGGCACCAAATGCATCTGTCCACCGGGTTACTACGGTGAACTGTGTGAATTCTATAATGCCTCCAGCGACTGCCAGAACGGGGGCACCCCGGTGGGAATCGAGTGCCTCTGCCCACCTGCGCACGATGGCCACCGGTGTGAAATGAATATCAGCACCGCCGGTTCTACCACTACCAGGCCTCCTATCACCTCACCTGTCACCTCCACCCCAAGCACTGTGTCCCTTCCCACCACATCCCAGAAAATCACCATGCCACATACCACCACAACCATCGCATCCCAGAGTGCCACCACACCACGTGCCACCATGACCACCATGCCACCTACCAGCACAACCATCGCATCCCAGAGTACCACCGCATCAAGTGCCACCGTGACCACCATGCCACGTACCACCACAACCATCACATCCCAGAGTACCACCACACCACGTGCCACCGTGACCACCATGCCACATACCACCACAACCATTGCATCCCAGAGTACCACCATGCCACGTACCACCACAACTACCACATCCCAGAGTACCACCACACCACGTGCTACCGTGACCACCATGCCACGTACCACTACAACCATCGCATCCCAGAGTACCACCACACCACGTGCTACCGTGACCACCATGCCACGTACCACCACAACCATCACATCCCAGAGTACCACCACGCCACGTACCACCACAACTACCACATCCCAGAGTACCACCACACCACGTGCCACCACGACCACCGTGCCACATACCACCACAACCATCACATCGCAGAGTACCACCACACCAAATGCCACCACCATCATCCGAACTACAACTACACAGGATGTCACCCCCATCTGTGAGAACGGGGGAACCTGGATAAATGGTGAATGCCAATGCACGTCCAGTTTCCAGGGAAACAAGTGCCAATATGCCGCGGAAGTTATCGAGGTCAAAGCCGGTAATGAAAACTTGTGTAAATTGATCCTTGTGTCTGGAGCATAGACATGGGCAGCCAGATCTGGCCATAGTCAGGGGACAGGAGCCAAGAATCAGCAGGGTCAGGATAACTGGGGATGAGAGGCAGGAGACAAACAGGAACTCAGGAACCACAAATCAGAGGACAGGAGTCAAGCTGGGTTGGAAATTAAGCCAGGAGAGTGGGAGCAGGGTTGGTGTGTGGCTGCTCCTGTGAACACTGTGGGCTGGGTTTGAGAGCCATGGGTCACGACATCAAAGCCAGACGGGACCATTGTGACCATCTAGTCCAACCTCGTATATAACCCAGGCCGGAGACCTGCCCACAATAATTCCAAGAGAAGAAAAACATCCCCTCTTGATTTTAAAATTGCCACTGATGGAGAACCCACCATGACCCTGGGGAAATGGTTCCCATGATTAATGACTCTCACTGTTAAAAACTGACACCTTATATCTAAGACAAATTTGTCTAGCTTCAACTTACAGCCTTAGGATGGGTTAGACCTGCCTCTGCTAGACTGAAGAGCCCATTGTTAAATATTTGTTCCCCATGTAGGTACTTACAGATTGGGATCAGTCACCCCTTCACCGTCTCCTTTCTAAGATAAATAGACAGATCCTGGAGTTTCTCACACTAAGGCAGGTTTTCAAGCGCTCCATGAGACCCTTGGAAACCCGAGCAGGGACGTCTCATCTGGGCCATGAGCCAGGATGGCTGGTCCCATCCAGGAACACCGTTAGCATTTGAGGGGGTTGTGTGGCTGCGGCTGTGAGCCAGAACCCAGTAAGGCAGTAGGGCTGGCTCATGGGAAAGTGGGGTCTTTAATCCCAGAGTCCTAACCTAGCAGGCCTGGCCAGGTGGGACAACCCGGTTCTGTTCCCGGGCTGCAGGAGGGCAGTGAAGAAACACATTCAGCTGCAGGATAGTTGATAGTGAAATGACAAATGTCCGTCCTCGCTGGGCCCCTCTGGCTAGGATGGGTAATGAATGATGTGATGGGTTCTGAAGGGCAGTAGAGTCCTTTCCTCGGCCCTGGATTCTGTGGGTCCGGGGATAAGAGCATCAGGAGAGCTAACAAGGACCCCCAGGGGGAACAGCAATTCCCCTCTGCCATTCCCATGCTGAATGTCGATTTTCACCATGTTTCTTGCCCCCCACCCCCACCCCAATGAAGAGGTGAGCGTAAAAGTGGATGTGAAGTTGCAGATCACCAGCTACCCATTCACCCCCGCGCTGAAGGACAACACAACTCAAGAGTACAAAGAATTCACCGTATCATTCAAACTGCAGGTGGGTCCCAGCCAAGTGACCAAGAAGGGGGAGTTAGTGAGAGAGAGGCCTCATGAGACGGGGGAATGGGGTGGAAGATCGGGGAGATCTGGGGGAATTTCCCAAGAGAGGCTAGAGATTGGGGGATTTCCCCCAAGGGAAGGGCTGGGAGACCCATTACTGGAGATACTGGGAGCTAGGAGTGAGCACAACACTGGGGAATGGGATGATACCAGCCTGCCAGAGGGGAATAGACTTTAATGGGTGTTTCCCAGGGTTGAGAGCTGGTTTTCTTGGGAATGTCCAGGTGGGAGCACGTTCGCTGCTTAGGTATCATGGCTGGGAACCTCCCCAGCCCCCTGGGCTCGCCAGGCCTCATCTCAGTGGGGCAGGGAGGGGCAGCCTCTGCTGGTGACATGCACACTATTCCCTTCCAGATGAAGTTGGTTTACAGCAACGTCCCGGGGTACAAAGATGTAGAGGTCCTGAAACTGACGTGAGTATTGGGAGCACCCTGGAACTTGGTACCCCCAAAGCTCTGCCCACAGCCTGAGCTCCACTCACAAGCCAAGACACATCCCTGTGAGACTCCTAAAGGAGAGCCCCCCAGCAGTAGGCGTGTGTGTTGATCTTGTGGTTGGTTCTTTGGCACCAGCCGTTTGCCAGTGTTCAGAGCCTTTCCAGGCTGTGTCTGTTAGGAGGAGACATTAGTGCTACGGGTCAGGTCTGTCCTTGGTGCCGTCCTGTTTATCTACCAAGAAAAAGAATGTCCACCCAGTCCAGTTTCCCTGAACGCAGCAGCGTTTCCCTTGCTCAGAAATCCTCACATTTACCATTCCTTTTAATGCGGTCCCCGCCATAACCCGGTCCCCACGGTACTGTGCATGGATCCCAAATCCCGTGTCCTAGCGAGGATCTGGTGTACTTACACACCACACCCAGGAATGCCTATGGTGGCTAAGTACCTCCGCGGGAGCAGATACCAAGTGGTAAGGGGCTCTCTGATTTAACAGCGACAGGCAGCACAAGAATCACATTAAAGCCAAACAAATTTAACTTAGAAATAAGGCGAAATGTTTTCCAAGTGAGGGGGATTAACAAACGCCAAAGGGAAGAGGTGGCTTCTCCATCTCTCCCTGTCTTCGGATGGACACCTCTCTGGAAGGTGCTTTATCCAAACAGAAGTTATTGAGCCGGTACGTTTCTCCAGCCTGGGTTACACAGAAGGTCGGACGAGATGAGTCACTGCTCCCTTCCGCCCGTAAACCCCATGAATATATTAATCAAATTCAATGGGCATTGGTGCCTCACCCCTCTGTGCCTGGGTGACAATCTCTGCTCACATGCTCTGTAGTGAGCATGTGAGCGGATGCCCCAGGAAGGAGGGACATGCCGACCCGAGGTGGGTTTGTTCCTTCAGGCAGGGCAGCGTCGTGGTGGATCACATTGTCCTCCTGGCTTTACCCGTCACTGAGGAACTCAACAAAACCTTTGAGGATGTGGCTGGGCAGCTGATGACGCAGATAGAGACGGCGGCTGAGAACCAGAGCTGCAACAGCAACACCTGTGAGTTTCTGTGCGGTGAGGGTGGTGAGGGCTGGGCAGAGAGGGGACAGATCCACGGTCCTGGGAGGAAGATTCTCCATAGCTCCACCCCCAATATCTGCCAGGGGCGGTGGAGATTAGATAGATAGATAGATAGATGACGGTAATGTGTATGGGGATGCATGGAAGGGATGGGAAGTGTGATGGGGGATGGAGGAAGAGATGGATGGGGGTGTTTGTTGGGATGGATGGGGGATGGAGGGATGGATAGAAAGATGAGTGAAGGGAGTGCATGGGAGATGGATGGATAGAAGCATGGAGGGAGGGATACAAGGATATTTGTGGAAATGGATTGAGGGGTGTTTGTGAGAATGCATGAATGGAGAAATGAATGCAGGGGTGTTTCTGGGGATGGATGGATGGAGAGAGGAGTATTTATGGGGATGGAAGGATGCATGGAGGGTGTGTGTGGGAAGGGAGGAAGGGATGGAGAGTTTGTGTGGGGGAGGGTTGGAGGGATACAAGGATGCATGGAGGGGGGTGTGGCATGATGGATGGAGGGATGGACGGAGGGCTGCTTGTGAGGATGGATGAAGGGATGGAAGGTATGGGGGAATGGATGGACGGATGGACAGAGGGGTCTTTCTGGGGATAGAGGGAGGGATAGAAGGTGGGGGAAGGGATGGAGGAATGGAGGGATGGATGGAGAGTGTGTGTGTGTGGGAAGGGAGGGATGGATGGAGGGTGTGGGGGGGAAGGACAGATGGATGGGGTTTGTTTGCGGAGATGGATGGGGAGGGACAGGGATGGAGGGATGTTTGTTGGCATGGATGGAGGATGGAGGGATGGATGGAGGGGTGTTTGTGGGGATGGATGGATGGATGGATGGAGGGGTGTTTGTGAGGATGGATAGAGGGATGGATGGAGGGATGTTTGTGGGGATGGATGAAGGGATGGATGGAGGGATGTTTGTGGGGATGGATGAAGAGATGGATGGAGGGGTGTTTGTGGGGTTGGATGGAGGATGGAGGGATGGATGGAGGGGTGTTTGTGGGGAGGGATGGATGGAGGGGTGTTTGTGGCAATGGAGGGATGTATGGAGTGGTGTTTGTTGGCGAGGATGGAGGGATGTATGGAGGGGTGTTTGTGGGAATGGATGGAGGGATGGATGGAGAGGTGTTTGTGGGAATGGAGAGATGGATGTAGGGGTGTTTGTGGGGATGGATGGAGGATGGAGGGATGGGTGGAGGGTGTTTGTGGGAATGGATGGAGGATGGAGGGATGGATGGAGGGGTGTTTGTGGAAATGGAGGGATGGATGGAGGGGTGTTTGTGGAAATGGAAGGATGGATGGAGGGGTGTCTGTGGGGATGGATGGAGGATGGAGGGATGGATGGAGGGGTGTTTATGGGAATGGCGGGATGGATGGAGCCGTGTTTGTGGAAATGGAAGGATGGATGGAGGGGTGTCTGTGGGGATGGATGGAGGATGGAGGGATGGATGGAGGGGTGTTTGTGGGAATGGAGGGATGGACGGAGGGGTGTTTGTGGGGATGGATAGAGGATGAGTGGATGGGTGGAGGGGTGTTTGTGGGGATGGAGAGATGGACGGAGGGGTGTTTGTAGGGATGGATGGAGGATGGAGGGATGGGTGGAGGGGTGTTTGTGGGGATGGAGGGATGGATGGAGGGGTGTTTGTGGGAATGGATGGAGGGCTGGATGGAGGGGTGTTTGTGGGGATGGAGGGATGGATGGAGGGGTGTTTGTGGGGATGGATGGAGGACTGGGTGGAGGGGTGTTTGTGGGAATGGAGAGATGGATGGAGGGGTGTTTGTGGGGATGGAGGGATGGGTGGAGGGATGGATGGAGGGGTGTTTGTGGGGATGGATGGAGGACTGGGTGGAGGGGTGTTTGTGGGAATGGAGAGATGGATGGAGGGGTGTTTCTGGGGATGGATGGAGGATGGAGGGATGGGTGGAGGGGTGTTTGTGAGGATGGAGGGATGGATGGAGGGGTGTTTGTGGGGTTGGATGGAGGATGAAGGGATGGGTGGAGGAGTGTTTGTGGGGATGGATGGAGGATGGAGGGATGGGTGGAGGGGTGTTTGTGGGGATGGAGGGATGGATGGAGTGGTGTTTGTGGGAATGGATGGAGGGTTGGGTGGAGGGGTGTTTGTGGGAATGGAGAGATGGATGGAGGGGTGTTTGTGGGGATGGATGGAGGAATGGGTGGAGGGGTGTTTGTGGGGATGGAGGGATGGATGGAGGGGTGTTTGTGGGGTTGGATAGAGGATGAAGGGATGGGTGGAGGAGTGTTTGTGGGGCTGGATGGAGGATGGAGGGATGGGTGGAGGGGTGTTTGTGGGGCTGGATGGAGGATGGAGGGATGGCTGGAGGGGTGTTTGTGGGGATGGAGGGATGGATGGAGGGGTGTTTGTGGGGATGGATGGAGGATGGAGGGATGGGTGGAGGAGTGTTTGTGGGAATGGAGGGATGGATGGAGGGGTGTTTGTGGGGATGGATGGAGGACTGGGTGGAGGGGTGTTTGTGGGAATGGAGGGATGGATGGAGGGGTGTTTGTGGGGATGGAGGGATGGATGGAGGGGTGTTTGTAGGGATGGATGGAGGATGGAGGGATGGGTGGAGGGGTGTTTGTGGGGATGGGGGATGGGTGCGGGGGGATGGATGGAGAGAAAAGCGTTGATGTCTGTGGTTGGCCTGAGGTCGCAGAGAAGAGCTTTCTGCCTTCCCCCCACACCTCGAGCCCCATAGGCAGCCTTTCACAGGCCCAGACAGGGGTCGGGTCGTCAGCCAGGCCTTTTCCAACCCTCAAGTCAACGGCAAGGCCATGCAGCTTGGGGAGCTTCGGGGGCTGCAAAGGGGGTGACCATCCCCGTCTTTCACTCCCGCTCCCGGTCGGCCCCGGGGGTGGTTCACTAACAACTGCCTGTCCCATGTCTTCTAGCCTTGATGTGTTTCAATGCCTCCTCCGCTAATGTCTCCAAGGGGACAATGCAAACATTCAACGGCACCGGTGAGTGACCCACAGCTGCCCAGTGGGGGAGCGGTGCTGGGCTGGGACCAGGGGGGTCGGTGCGGCCCCTCCAGCCAGCCACCCACTGACCCCCCTCTCTCCTCCACAGAGTACTGCCAGAAAGCTGCCCCCGAAGGCTACGGGCAGTTCTACTTCCCTAATTTCACCAAGTCCGGCTTCTCCTGCATCTCCAACTGCACCAAGAGCACGCCCGGCTTCATCAACTGTAACTACGGGCAGTGCCAGCTGACGCGAGCCGGCCCCCAGTGCATGTGAGTTGTGCGCGGACATGCCCATGCAAACGCATGCATGTGAGCATATGCAGACGCGGGCATGCGCGCACCTGCCCACCTGCGTGGCGAGTGCGCGGAATCGTTTTGACCAACCCCCCAGGAAACCTTCAACTGCTTTGGAAAGGTCAGGACGAGCCATCTCGTTTCGACCCGACTCCAAGCTGCTGTGGGTTCTGTTCCGGGCACTTTACCAGAAGCAAAAGAAAATTGGACTTGCAAAGTAGATGGAGGAGGCACCCTCCTGGTAACCCTTTACCCAAGGGTGAGGGGGGAACGTCCTGGGGTCTGGCAGGTCAGTTCTTCCCTCTGCTGGACATAGACTTGTAGGATGGAAGGGACCTCGGGAGGGCGAGGACTCCGGTCCCCTGCACTCACGCCAGGACTAAGCACCATCTCCATCCCTGACAGGGGGTTTCCTGGGGAGGAGAGAGTTGAATCTACCTCTGTAACACTGCAGGGGAGAGGCAATGGGCTAGTCCCGTGTGGGGCTTTCTCGGATTCTCCTGGTGCAGCTGCTCCACGTTGCATAAATAATTAACTAGCCCTTGGAGAAGGGATTTGAACTCGAGCCTCCCGCAGCCAACCGAGGGGCCCCAACCACCAGAGTCATTCTCATTCGCAATCACTGGCTCGGTGACTATTAATTGTCGTTATGAATGATGGACCCAGCATCCACTCCTCCTCCTCCAGCTGCCGTGTGATGCTTGCCCTTGTTTGCTTCTGTTACAAACACCCAACTGAGAAATGAAAAATGTTGGGTCAGGTCAGAGAGGTTTTGTTTCCTACTTTTCCATTTGAACCCTGCAATTTTGGGACCCACTCAGCTTTGGCTCGACCCGAAACAATTATTTCTCTGTTTTGTGTTTGCTCAAGTGGCCGTTGAACAGGAAAACACACGACTGGGATCGCACAGGCTGCGTGGGATAGCTGAGAGGTGGGATAGTTCAGTCCCAGGCAGGCTGGGGAGAGCTACAAAGGGATCTCCCAGAACTGGGTGACGAGGCAATAACGTGGCAGGTGAAATTCAGTGTTGCTCAATGCAAAGTGATGCACATTGGAAACATCATCCCAACTCGGCATCTCCAGGGATGGGGGCTGAATGAGCTGTTCCCGCTCAGGAGAGATCTTGGAGTCCCTGTGGAGAGGTCTCTGCAAACAGCCACTCCAGGTGCAGCCGCAGCCAGAAAAGTGAACAGAAAGTTGGGAATCATTAAGAAAGGGAGAGAAAATCAGACAGAAAATATCCTGTTGCCTCTCTATAAATCCATGGGACGCCCTCACCTTGAATACTGTGTGCAGATGGGGTCGCCCATCACAAAAAAGTTCTATTGGAATTGGAAAAGGAACAGAAAAGGGCAACAAAAGTGATTAGGGGTCTGGAACAGCTGCCATGTGAGGAAATATTAATAAGTCTGAGACTTTTCAGCATGGAAAAGAGACGGCTAAGGGGAAATATGAAACAGGTCTATAAAGTCATGACACGTGTGGTGAACGTAAATAAGGGAGTGTTATTTACACCATCCCATAACACAAGAACTGGGGGTCACCCAATGAAATGAACAGGCAGCAGGTTTAAAACAAACACAAGGACGTATTTCTGCACCCAACGCACAGTCAGCCTGTGGAACTCCTTGCCAGGGGATGTTGCGAAGGCCAAGACTATACCGGGGCTCAAAGAAGAGCTAGAGAAGTTCCTGGAGGACAGGTCCATCGATGGCTACTAGCGAGGCTGGGCAGGGATGGTGTCCCTGGCCTCTGTTTGCCAGAAGCTGGGAATGGGCGACAGGGGTTGGGTCACTCGGTGATTCCCTGTTCTGTTAATTCCCTTGGGGGCACCTGGCACTGGCCGCGGTTAGCAGACAGGACACTGGGCTGGATGGACACTTGGTCTGACCCAACGTGGCCATTCTTATGTTCTTAGGACTCGGATCCATGCAGAAGGACCCGGGCACAGCAGGGACCACTCACTGGAGACGGAGAGTCCAGACTGGATGGGGGATCCTGGGGAAGTGGCTCCAGGGACGGGAAGGGGCTGGGGCGGGGCTGTTCTCACCCCCTGTGTCTCCCCCACAGCTGCTCCGAGCAGGAGTTGTACTGGTACCCCACGGAGCGCTGCGCCACCCGCGTCAGTAAATTGGGCGTCGGTCTGGGCGTGGTCATCGCAGTGCTGATGATTGTGAGCGTCGTCCTTGGCATCTTTCTGTTCAGAGCCAAGAGGATGAAAACCCACTTGAGGTAACTGGCCCGGGAACACGTGGGAGGGCCCAGCCTGCAACTGAGACAGTTTGAGCCTTGGTTAAAGCGTGGGGCACAGTACCAGGACTCCTGGGTTCTCCCCTGGCTCTAGGAAGGGAGTGGGGGCTGGTGGGGACTGGGAGTCAGGACTCCTGGGTTCTCTCCCTGGCTCGGGGAGGGGAATGGTGGCTGGGAGCCAGGACTCCTGGATTCTCTCACTGGCTCGGGGAGGGGACGGGGGCCAGGTGGGTTAAAGCAAGGGGGCCTGGGAGTCCAGACGCCTGGGCTCTATTTCAAGCTCTGCCCTCCATGTCTGTACCAAGTGAGGATAATGTTCTTTCCCGGGGCAGAGGGTGGGTCGTGAGGCTCCGCCGAGGAAAGTTTGCTGTGAGCTCTGAGGGGCCCCGGTATCCGTGGTGCGGGTTGGGGTTGGTCTGAGTTGGACCCTCGCTCCTTTGACTCGAGGGGCGGGTGCAGCAGGTGGGATCAGAGGGGCTGGCCCACAGCCATGGGGGAGAGGGAGGTGGAGTCAGATGCCCTGTGGGACCCAGCGAGGTGGTGGAAGGCTCTGAGGGACCCTGTGCACCGAATGTCTCGGCACTGACGGGTGCGACTGTCTCTGCTCCCCCCGCAGCCTGCACTCGGATGACACGGATGCCGAGAAGTGGTACGAGAACGACTACAACGAGTGGAACAGTGCCGGGAGCTTCTGCATCCGGAACGAAGGAGCCGACTCAGGTAACGCTGGCTCCACCCTGGGCTGGGCGAGATGGGCTGGTGGGAACCCCTGAGCCAAGGACAGCAGCCCACGGAGACCGGCTCAGCACTGTCAGCGTGGGAGGGTGGGTCCAAGGGCCTCCTGCGAGGGGGTTGGAGTCCTGGCCGCGTATCTGCCAGCCGAATCCTCCACCTTCCTAACTCTGCTCTCTCGCCAGGCTCGGACGGCACCGGCTCCTTCAAGGTTAACATGGAATCCGTCGACACCTCTCTCCCGGTAGGTTCGGCAGCACGCTCTGCTGCGGATGGCAGACATGGGCATTAGGGAGCCATTGGGTGGCAAAGCCGCTCCGGTGCACAACTAACCTGCTTAGGCAGCCCGGAGAGAGACGCGTCCCTTTCCGGATGGGGGCTTCTCTCCTGGGAAGCTGGGACTCTGCAGAAGATTTTAGTGGGGGTTGGATAATCAGCTGAAAGCAAGCTCTTGGTCCGACACTGTAGCAAAAAGGGCCAACGCGACCCTGGGCTGCAGAAAGAGGGGCAGGACATGGGTGAGTTTACCTCTCAATTTGGCCCGGGTGCAACCGTTGCTGGAACCAAAAAGAAAGAGTGTGGGTTTTTAAGGGAGCGGGGGAAGTTGGTTTTTTCCAGTGGAAAAAAAACCAGATGGGAAATGAAAATTCCCATGTGACCATTTTTACCAAAGAAAAGTACAAATATCCCCTCACCCCTTCCCCCCTAAAATGGGGCAGGGGATGAAAAGGGACAATACTGGTGAGGAAGTTAAGAACAGATGTTTTGGCCATTTTGTGACCAGCTCTGCTCATGGTCCCCCCACCTCTCGCCATCCCAGGTGCACATCCAGAGGCCAGAGATTGTCGTGACCCAGCTGTGAGCCAGACCCAGGCCCCCAGGGTGCTAGGGAGGAGCAGGGGATGCTGCCCGAGGCACCACGTCCCCCGGAGAAGAGCAGAAATGTTTCCACACTGCAGCTCAGGGAGGATGGAGGAGAGCCAGGAGGGGAGGCCAGGCAGCACAGGGGCTGGACAGCTGCAGGTCCCTGGCTCTTGAGCATCGTCTTTGGGGAGCCTCCTCACTTCAAACATCCTCCTCCCTCAGCGACCACCCTGCACCTCTGTCCGGTGCCCAGTCCCAGCTCCCCTGTCTGGGACACCAGGGCCCTGCTGCTGGGGTGTCAGTGTCGGTGCCTGATGTCCACGCCCTAGGTGAGCGTGTATTTTGGTGTCACAGGCCCCCGATGCTTCCCTGGGCTCCCCACATATCTGCCCTGGCCCCACTGCCTCCCCAGCTCGCCACCCATCCCCCTGGCCCCCACTGCCTCCCCCAGCTCGCCACTCATCCCCCCTGCCCCCACTGCCTCCCCCAGCTCCCCACTCATCCCCCTACCCCCACTGCCTCCCTGGGTTTCCCACCCATCCCACCTGGCCCCCACTGCCTCCCTGGGGTCTCCCTGCCGTTTTCCTGAGCTCCCATCCGCAGCCTCGCACCCCAGGCACGCCCCACTCCTTGCCTCGTGACCACGGCACCCCAGTGCTTAATTTGTGAAACCACAACACCTCTGGGCTCCTGGAAGGACAGTACCATGCCGATGCCACCCGTCCTTGTGAGCTGCTGCTGGCAGCAATGCTGCCTTCCCTGCTGGGCGCCCAGCCAGCAGCCACCGCTCTCCAGACGCCCAGCCAGTGCTTAGCTTGTGCGGGGGCTAAGCCATTAGCACCGCTTTCATTACCAGTTAAACACTGCCCTGCCCCCTGACCAAAGCACCCTGGGCCGTCGCCCACATCGCCCACCCCCAAGGCCGGCCCTGCCCATCACATGCACTTTAGCTCACGTCTGGCACCTGCCCTGGCCCGGTTCACGCTGGTGAGTCCCGTCAGCAGCCCACGGGGCCGGGTCTGGGGTGGGGAAGGCGTGTCCCTCGTCCTGCTCTTGCCCTCTGTTGCTCTTTTAATGAGGAGACTTGATTCTGCAATAAAATGATGATGATTGAGGATGCCTTCATATTGTTGTTATTTCAGCACACACACCCCATCCAGGGCGTGCTAGCTACTGCCCAGGCAGTCCTGCCCAGGGGACACCCCCGCCCCTGCAGGAAGGACGGGCAAGCAGCCAGAGGCTGGTGGGTGGGGGCACAAGGAAGGGAAATCCTCAAACAAGAAAACCCTGCAAGCCACGTGGGAGAGACGAGTCTCCCAGAAGGATTTCAAGGGGCAGGGGCCCTGCAGAGGATCTCAGCAGGCCTGCTCCAGGCTGGCAGGTGGCTTGGGAAGATAGGGCCCCTGCCATGCACAGAGGGACCAAGGTATGGAGGGGTGTGGCCCTGGGGTAGGTGCATGCATCTGCACTACACCAGAGAGGAGCAGGCGTAGAACTCTGAAAGGGGTAGAAGTCTGGGGCCTTGCTACGCTAGGTGCTGTATGTTATTTATGAGGTGTATTACAGTAGCACCTCTGTCGTGGCTGCAGCCCTTGTGACACTACGAGCTGCACAGAGTCAAAACAAAGGGTCGCTGTCCCCCCACGGAGCTGGCAAGCTCAGTCTCAGCCGCACAGTCCCAGAGGGAGCCGGCCAGACAAATGCCTGAGGACGAGAGGGGCCAATAAGGAGCAGGGGTCTCTGCACACCAGCGGGCAAGTTCTGGGTGGGCACCCAGGGTGTGGGAGCATTTTAAAGAGGGTCGGACGTGGTGTCTTCCCCTTCCTAGGGGCCAGTCAGCCCTGCACCTTTAAGCCCACCCGGGGAATGGAGCGGGTTTTGTGGGAGGGGCGGTGGGAATCTGACTGGGGGGAGCAGCAGATGGGGGTCCCTTGGCCTTTCCCATGGCTTCAGGAGCTGGGCTGGGATTTCCCAACAAGCCCAGGTAAGGCAGGAGCCCAAATCCCCCAGGGAAGTCGGTAGGGCAGCAAGGCAATGCCGGCTCCCATGTTACTGGGGGACATGAGGGGTGTTCCCGCTCCTGCTGTGACGGGACATCCCAGAGCAGTATCACCCTGACCAGCAGAGCCCTGAGACCAGGGTGATGGGTTAGCGGCTCCCAGCTCCCTGTGGTCCACCCGGCTCTGGTGCAGAATGTGCCCCCATCCCCCCGGCCATGGCTCACTGCATGTGCGCCCGCTTTCCCACAGGTTGTGTGTGTCTGCCTTCTCGCCTCTTAGACTGGGGAGAATGGGGATTAATCCTCCCCCCGGAGGTTACAACCTTCCCGAGCCCTGTTTTGGGTCTGGGCATCCACAATTTCTGCAGCCCATAGGACTGGGTCGGGGTCCCTATCACACACCGCTGCTCTCACCTCATCAGGCAGAAGGTCTAAGAATCGTTCCAAAGTTATTAAATCCAGCAGCTTTTCAAAGCTCCCATGCGCCTTTGCTCCCACAACCCCCGTTTTAACAAAACTCACCAGCTTATGAGCACATGCTACAAAAGTACAATTATTAGACGTCTTAAACTTCCTACACGTAACCCTGTAAGGCTCAGGAGTGACCTTGAATTGCCGTAACACAGAGCTTTTAAACAGCACACAATCTAAGGCTTCTTGTTCCCTTAACTCATGAAATACTTCCCTGGCTTTCCCGGTCAATCTGGACAGCAGGACAGGCATTCGCTGTTCATCTGGGATCCCATGCAGAGTCCATAGACATTCAAAGGGAGACAAAACCTCCTCTGTGTCTTCAGTATCTTTGTAAATTGGACAGATCCTTTCCCAGGTTCTTTCGTTGTGGCAGGAAAGTGGAGTACCAGGCAGCGATGACTTTCTCTGCTCTTCCAGTTCTTGGAGCTGAAGTTGGTGAGCCTTCTTCTCAGCAGCTATACGCTCCATGGGCCTCTTATGAGCTCTCTCTTCAGCCTCCTCCTTTCAGCAGCTTCTCTTTCTAATTCAGCGATCTGTTGCTTTTCCAGCAATCAAATGTCTTTTAGTTTCTGTTCATGGTCAAGCTGCCTTTTCTGCAGCATCAGGTAAGGGCTGTGCTCCTGCCTCCTGGTCCTGGCCATTAACAGCTCTCTCAGTTCTTGATTGGTAGCTTTCTTTCTAAAGCTTATCCCCTTTTCTGAACACAAATCTTCCAGGGCTTTTTTTGTCAAGGCCTCATATGCTCTTTGCTCACCCATTGCAATGGCTCTTTCACCAACCAAGCTCTCAAAACCAAAATTCAAATGTGGATAGAGTGCGGTTCTGACCCTGTGCTTCCAGGAGGTTTCGCTAGCGTCAGTGGCTCACTGCGACCCTCCACGTAGCCCGTCTCTCTCTAGGGCCAGGGTTACAGTCTACAGAGCCCTTTTCATCACAGGCCAGCTAGGAGGTTGGGGAGAGAACTCCCACCATCTCTGTTGTCCCTGGGGCTTATTTCAGAACAGTTCAGCCTCCTGTCCTGACAGGGGCCTGACTTCCCCTCCCAGGAGATGTTCCTGTGGTGGTGGGTTGTAGGGAACCCGGGCCCGCCCTCTACTCCAGGTTCTGGCTCGGGACCCTAATGGTAGCAGCTGTTGGCAGCCGACCTTTCACTGCCAGAGTTGCTACATTTCCCTGGGCCACTTTCCCACAGCTTTCCTGCTTCTACCTCACCTTAGGGCTCCCTTAACGATGGTTTGAGGGTGTCTTCATTAACCAGCCCTTCAGCCACACTTCCTCTCCTCTGGCTCCCTGCCTCTCCTCTGTGAGCCCTTTTATAGTATCAGCGGGGCCTTAATTAGAGTCAGGTGATCAAATTAGCTTAATGGCCTCTCCTGACTCTTAGCAGGTTAATTGGAGTCAGGTGTTCTCATTAGCCTGGAGCAGCCCCTGCTCTGGTCAGTCCGGGAACAGAAAACTGTTAATCCAGTGGCCAGGAGATCTGCCTTCTGCTACTCTGCTGTTCCCGACTGGCCTGGGTCTATCACAAAACAGACCTGAGTTCCATTTCTTGCGGTTCAGATACATAGCAGAGATGGTGAGTTTGTTGTTGACAAAAGTCCTTTCAGAAATAGTCCAGAGGTTATAGTTCAATGTCCATATTCAGGGTGACTCCAGTCAATGACTGGGGATCTCAATCCTTGTGGCTTAAGGTTTCCCCCTCTTGAAACCCAAAGCAGATCTGAGATGAAGCAGGATCGTGTCCCAGGGTTTTTATACATTTCCAGCAGCCTTTCGACCTGAGAAAACAATCAGCTTAACTCACCTTCTCCCAAATATCCTGGCTATTAGCACAGGGTAATTTAGCCATTAAACAGTTCAGATACAGGTTACCACAACCTTCAAAGAGACACATAGACAATAATACTATTTCACTCAAGTATCTTCCTAGACGTTAATAGTCCTGTTTTGATCTTTGAATCAAAGCTATAGCGATAGACAAGACTAGTTTGGCTACATTGCAAGACCTGAGCTAACATTTACCCTTCTATCTCTAACAACGCAGGCTGCATTTCAAAGTTCTATTCATCTACGTATCTTCCTAACACATCTTTAAAGTTCGGCCATGGATCAGGTCAGTCTGGGAGGTAATTAACTCTTTCTGGCCCTGTCCCCTTTCAGTGAGACATTATATTACACTCATAAAGTCACATAAGTAGAAACTGGATCCTTGAAGAAATGGAACAGCAGGTGTCACTCTTGGTTGCCCTGAATGATGTTAACAGAGTAACGCGGAGACTTCAAAACTCTCCAGGTGGTTCCAAGTAGCTGAAATCTTGCATGCAAGCTACACCAGGGCTTGGAAAGGTTCGATTTTTATCCATGCGTGTCAGTAAACAGCGCTTTCAGCGCACACACACAAATCGAGTACAGGTTGATTATTGGTGGAAATATTTTCCGGAGAGGCAAAGCAGGAGAAATGCTGCTTGAGAACCAATCGGAGCTTCACGTCAGGATATTTCAACACGGGGTGGTGACAATTTGTGCTTTAACAGTTATCAAGGTTAAGTTTATAGCTCAACATCTATTGTCATTAATTAATTGTCTGACTCCCCCGACCCCCGTCTCCCACAAGTGTGCAAATTAACATAGTTAACAATGAAGAAGTGGGTATTCACCCACGAAAGCTCATGCTCCAAAACGTCTGTTAGTCTATAAGGTGCCACAGGATTCTTAGCTGCTTTTATAGTTAACAATGGAACACAACGCTTAAATCCCCATGCTTTTGCACCACTGGAAGTTGAATTTGGTAACATTGCTAATTCCCGAGACGACCAGCAGGAGGCGCCGCACCGGTGAGTCGCCCCGCGCTGCAGTCTGGCACTCGAATAAATTCCCAGGGAGGCTGTGAGATCTCCAGCGCTGGAGCTTTTTAAGAGCAGGGCAGACAAACACTTGTCAGGGATGGTCTAGCTATTACGTGGTCCTGCCTCTGTGTAGGGGACTGGGCGAGAGGGACAGCTGAGGTCCCTTCTGGTCTGACAAAACAGGAGCTCGCACGCCGACACAAGCACAGGGAGAGAATATACAGTCTGTGTCCCAGGCTCTGCAAGGGGGGTCGGTGGGTTAGAGCAGTGAGACTGGAGACCAGGACTCCTGGGTTCTCTCCCCGGCTCTGGGAGGGGAGTAGGGGCTGGTGGTTAGAGCAGGGGGGCTGGAGGCCAGGACTCCTGGGTTCTCTCCTTGGCTCTGGGAGGGGAGTGGGGGCTGATGGGTTAGAGCAGTGGGGGCCGGGGGGCAGGACTCCTGGGTTCTCTCCCTGTGCCTGGCATGGCTGGTGCTAGTATAACCGTTGGGACCACGCTCCAAACTAGCGTGAACACTGCACCGCCCCATCTGATTGTGCCCCTCTGCTCCCCTGCCATATGCTCAGGTTGGGCCACACACTGATCTGCCCAGCGGCTCAGCCCTCCCACCCGGCCATTCAGTGCCTGGCCCTGGGATGCTTCCCCCTCTTCACCCTTGGCAAGTGAAAGTGAAACACGGAGTGGAGCTGAGTCACTGGAAAATTCCCCTGACGGAGCCTCCAGCAGCCAGAGAATCATCTTGGGGGGCAGCTTCCCACAGCTAAACAGGTACCACTGTGTCCTCTTGCGGTGTGAGGGGGTGGGAGCCAGGACTCCTGGGTTCTCTCCTTGGCTCTGGGAGTGAGGGCTGGTAGTTAGAGCAGGGGGGGCTGGGAGCCAGGACTCCTGAGTTCTCTCCCCAGCTCTGGGAGGGGAGTGGGGGCTGGTGGGCAGAGCAGGGGGGCCTGGGAGCCAGGACGCCTGGGTTCTCTCCCTGGCTCTGGGAGAGAAGGGAAGTTTAATGGGGTCTGGAGGGGAGGAGGCACTGAGTCACCCACGTTCATTCATTGGCTCTTGGGTGACTCCAGTTGCTTCTGCCAGCCTCATGGTCTCCCTGGGCCCTGTTTCTCTTTCCCCCGAGAGCTGGGGGAGTGAGGGAAGCGCTGATGGGCATGGCCAGCGTTTGGCTCTGCAGGGCGCAGTGGGGACGTGGCATGTGCTGGGGGACGCTGTGGCAAGAGAAACCGGAGCAGGACGGGCAGGCACGCCGGGGATGCCCAGACATGCCCCAGCACTGGTGGGCAGCTCAGTCACTTGGCGAGTCCTCGGGGCGGGTCTCATCCTGTTGCTGAGTGTTATCTGGGCCTCTGGCCTGGGGGATGCCCTACCGGGGACCTACGAAGAAAGAGGGCCGGTTGGAAACCTCAGAGGTGTTGCCGATGGCTAATGCTCCGTCTCCTCCATTCCCCCAGCACCTGATCCGGACCCAGGTGTCCTAGGGGCCCTGCTCAACTGCCTGGATGGGCTCCTCCCCCGATGCCAACCTGCTGCAGACGGCCCTGGATGAGGCACCCAAAATCAACGACCGCAACTCGACGGTGCACGGGTGCCCGGCGCTGCGGGCCTGCCCCGGCTGCGGCGCTCTGGTGAGCCACACCCAGAAGGGCTGCCCCACGGTGTGGTGTGCCGAGTGCTCCTGTTCCTTCTGCTTCCGGTGCCTGAAAGTGGGTTACTGCGGGTACAAGCTCCCCCGGTGCCGCATCCAGGAGACGCAACGACTGCAGGGCAAGAGAAGCAGCCAGCCCCAGCTGTGAGCCGGGAACATCTTTGTGCCAACAAGCGGGTGACGAATGGACGAGGGGATGGACCCTCCTGCCCACCCCTCCCTTTTGGGGTGTCATGAACGTACAGCTAAGGGTAGCATAAAATCCCTCCTTTACCTGCAAAGGGTTAGAAGCTCAAATAACCTGGTTGGCACCTGACCCAAAGGACCAGTAATGGGAGAAGATACTTTCAAATCTGTGGGGGAAGGTTTTTGCTTTGCGCTCTGTGTGGCGTTCTCTCTGAGACAAAGGGAGAGAGAGACCTACTGAAATGATACATCTAATATTACAGAAATAGTAACAGCAAGGAAATGCCTTAGATTATCTTTTGTTTTAGCTTGTGAATTGTCCTATGCTAAGAGGTTTATTCCTGTTTTTTTTTGTTTGTTTTTGTGTAACTTTAAAGTTTTGCCTAGAGGGGAATCCTCTGTGTTTTAAATCTTATTACCCTGTAGAATTACCTTCCATCCTGATTGTACAGAGGTGCTGCTTTTACTTGTTTCTTTATTATAAAGTTCTGATTTTAAGAACATGACTGGGTTTTTAGTGTCCTAAAAGCCCAAGGATCTGGTCACTGCTCATCTTGGTTATCTTTTGGTTGGTAGATTATTCTCAAGCCTCCCCAGGAAAGGGGGTGAAGGGGCTTAGGGGGATATTTTGGGGACACAGGAACTCCGGTGGTCCTTTTCCTGAATCTTTGTCTAACTTACTTGGTGGTGGCAGCGATACCATCCCAAGGCAAGAAATTTGTGCCTTGAGGAAGTTTTTAACCTAAGCTGGTGGAATATGAGGTTAGGGAATCTTTCACGCAGATCCCCACATCTGTACCCCAGAGTTCAGAGTAGGGAGGGAACTCTGCGAGACAAATAATCTCATTGCCGTGAGCTTCGCCGCGGTGGCTGCTGCTGTGTTTGGGGCCGGGCGTTGGTCCCCCTGAGCCAAGAGATCTTCCCACAGCCCGGGCCAGAGACAGGGACCCAGGTGTCACCTCCAGCGGCACCAGCTAGGATGAAGCAGGATCAGATTTGAACAGAATTTCTGCTCTTTGGCCCGGGGGAATCCCGTGCCCCATTCTGGCCCCTGCAGTTCCAGCAGGGCGGTGGTTAAATCGGAGAGGGGCCAGAGGGGGATTTGAAACCTTGTCGTGGAGTGAGAGATTCCCGGAGCACACCGTTGATGTACGCTCTCCGACCTAGCAGGCAAAGTAATAACACCTTGTGACGATGCGGTTCTGGCGGGACCCAACTGAGAGTGCCAATTCAGGACCAATTGCTCAAACAGGGCAGTCACAGCCCTAGGCTGGAGTTTTCCACCTCTAAGGCAAACCAAACCAGCCAGACAAAAATGACTTCGGTTTCACCCCACTGGCTAACCACAAGTCACACAAGCAATTTCCTTAGACACTCCAGTTTCCCAGTATCACCACCAGCGCCACTCGTCCTGGGATGAATGGTTATGAAAACCAACACCCCAGTAAAAGAAAAAGGTTCTCTCGATCCCAAAGGACCAAGCCCCAGACCCAGGTCAATATACAGATCAGATCTTACCCACAAATCACGCTGTTGCCAATCCTTTAGAATCTAAAATCTAAAGGTTTATTCGTAAAGGGAAAAAGGTAGAGATGAGAGCTAGAATTGGTTAAGTGGAATCAATTACATGCAGTAATGGCAAAGTTCTTAGTTCAGGCTTGTAGCAGTGATGGAGTAAATTGCAGGTTCAAATCAAGTCTCTGGAGAACATCCCCCGCTGGGATGGGTCATGGGTCCTTTCTGCAGGGCTTCTGTTTGTAGCAAAGTCCCTCCAGAGGTAAGAAGCAGGCTTGAAGACCAGATGGAGATGAGGCATCAGCCTTATATAGGCACTTCCAGGTGTAAGAACACTTCTTACTGTGGAAAATTACAGCAAAATGGAGTTTGCAGTCACATGGGCCAGTCCCTGCACACCCTGCTGAGTCACAAGGCGTATCTGCCTCCTCTCAATGGGTCAATTGTGTAGCTGATGGTCCTTAATGGGCCATCAAGCAGGCTAAACAGAGCTAACACCCACTTGTCTGGGCTCTTTCCCAGTAACACAGCACAAGTTTGAAATATAGACAGAATACAGCCAATACTTATAACTTCAACTACACAATGCTACAGACATACAGACAGCATAATCATAACCAGTAACCCTTAACCTGGTCTTAGACACCTTATATGACCCACTTTACATAAGATCTGGTGCCACTACAGAACCTTGGTTGCAACCCATGTTCTATATGGTCCCAGTTTATATCAATAACGTCACACACCTCCCAAGAATTGCAGCTGAAATGGAGGCATCCATTCGTCACCACGTGTGTAATTAGCTAATGGGACAATTTCCTCAGGGGAATCTCCATCCCTGGTAACTCTTAGAGCGAGACAGGCTGTTCTGACAGATCTGCTCTGGGTCCCACAGGGATTACTCCAGGGTGGGGAGAACTCTCTTGTGTTTGGGGGAGGGGCTGGTGGGTTAGAGGGGGGGCCTGGGAGCCAGGACTCCTGGGTTCTCTCCCCAGCTCTGGGAGGGGAATGGGGGCTGGTGGGTCAGAGCAGGGGGGCTGGGAGCCAGGACTCCTGGGTTCTCTCCCTGGCTCTGGGAGGGGTGGACGAGCTGGTGGGTCAGAGCAGGGGGGCCTGGGAACCAGGACTCCTGGGTTCTCTCCCCGGCTTGGGGAGGGGAGTGGGGGCTAGTGGGTCAGAGCAGGGGGGCTGGGAGCCAGGACTCCTGGGTTCTCTCCCTCGTTTGGTGAGGGGAGTGGGGGCCAGTGGGTCAGAGCAGGGGGGCTGGGAGCCAGGACTCCTGGTTCTCTGCCCGGCTCTGGGAGGAGTGGAGGCGCTGGTGGGTCAGAGCAGGGGGGCCGGGAGCCAGGACTCCTGGTCTCTCCTTGAGCCTGAAGCAGGGCTGATGCTGATACAACCGTCGGGACGACGCTCCGAATCGAATTGCTTGTGCCAGTGTGAACGCTGCAGGGCCCCGTCTGACCGCCCTTCCGCTCTCGCGGCGTAAGCTCGGGCGGGGTCACACACCGACCCGCCCAGCGAGGCCCTGGCCCGTCCTAGAGAACTGGGTACCCCGGGCTCAATCCTGCCACCCGCCCCGGGGCGCTTCCCGAGCTGAGCCCCTGGCAAGAGAAACCGAAACCGAAACGAAAACGCGGAGCCGAGTCCCTGGGAAATTGCCCTGCCGGAGCCTCAACAGGTACCGCTGCGTCCTGGGGGGGTGTGAGAGCCAGGACTCCTGGGTTCTCTCCCCGGCTCTGGGAGGGGAGTGGGGGCTGGTGGTTAGAGCAGGGGGGGCTGGGAGCCAGGACTCCTGGGTTCTCTCCCCGGCTCTGGGAGGGGAGTAGGGGCTGGTGGGTTAGAGCAGGGGGGGCTGGGAGCCAGGACTCCTGGGTTCTCTCCCCAGCTCTGGGAGGGGAGTGGGGGCTGGTGGGTTAGAGCAGGGGGGCTGGGAACCAGGACTCCTGGGTTCTCTCTCTGGCTCTTGGAGGGGAGTGGGGGCTGGTGGGTCAGAGCAGGGGGGGCTGGGAGCCAGGACTCCTGGGTTCTCTCCCCAGCTCTGGGAGGGGTGTGGGGGCTGGTGGGTTAGAGCAGGGGGGGCTGGGAGCCAGGACTCCTGGGTTCTCTCCCCAGCTCTGAGAGGGGAGTGGGGGCTGGTGGGTTAGAGCGGGGGGCTGGGAACCAGGACTCCTGGGTTCTCTCTCTGGCTCTTGGAGGGGAGTGGGGGCTGGTGGGTCAGAGCAGGGGAGGCTGGGAGCCAGGACTCCTGGGTTCTCTCCCCAGCTCTGGGAGGGGTGTGGGGGCTGGTGGGTTAGAGCAGGGGGGCTGGGAGCCAGGACTCCTGGGTTCTCTCCCCGGCTCTGGGAGGGGAGTGGGGGCTGGTGGGTTAGAGCAGGGGGGGCTGGGAGCCAGGACTTCTGGGTTCTCTCTCTGGCTCTGGGAGGGGAGTGGGGGCTGGTGGGTCAGAGCAGGGGGGGCTGGGAGCCAGGACTCCTGGGTTCTCTCTCTGGTTCTAGGAGGGGAGTAGGGGCTGGTGGATCAGAGCAGGGGGAGCTGGGAGCCAGGACTCCTGGGTTCTCTCCCGGCTCTGGAGTGGGGGCTGGTGGTCAGAGGAGGGGGGCTGGGAGACAGGACTCCTGGGTTCTCTCCCCGGCTCTGGGAGGGGAGTGGGCTCTCTGCACCTTTAATTGCATGATACTTAACACAAATGAAAGTTAAAATCCTTGCGTAGTCCCGTGTCTCCAGGAGCTGGGACTTCAAGGAAAAATACCAAATACCATGAGCAGGAAATAGGTGCGCCAGGCGACGTGTGTTAAGTGAGAGATGCCAAGGCCAGGAGGGACCGTTTGATCCTTTAGCTCAAAGTGACTCATATTCCCCCGGGTTTATCTTACACATTCCATATGCATTTATAGTAACCTGCTAATAGCAAACCATAAACCGCCTCTGGACTGCTTGTTCCACCGCCCAGCCCTCCCCGTGCATGCCCTGCCCTCTGAGCCAGGGGCAAAGGTCCCAGCTTGGCACTGCCCTGCTCAGAGTCGATGAGCTGGCGGCTGGGGGCAGGATCCCCTGGGACGCCCCTTGCCTGGGCTGGATTGGAGACTTGGGCCACGTCTACACTACAGCATAAAATCGAAATTATTAAAACTGGTTTTATAAAACTGGTTTTATAAAATCGATTTTACGCGTCCACACTAGGGCACATTAATTCGGTGGTGTGCCTCCATGGTCCTAGGCTACCATCGATTTCCAGAGCGGTGCACTCTGGATAGCTCAGTAAAAGAATGAGACCAATAACTTCGATTTCCGTCCACACTAACCCTAAATCGATATAGTAATATCGATTTTAGGGTTACTCCTCTCGTTGGGGCCCTTAAAATCGATTTAAAGTGCCTTGTAGTGTGGACGGGTACAGAGTTAAATCGATTTAACGCTGTTTAAATCGATTTAACGCTGTAGTGTGGTCCAGACCTTGCCTGGGGCCGGAGGAAGAAAGTCCTGTCCCTTCTTGGCAAGGGAGTGGGGGCCGCCCACGAGGGCTGATGTGTTAACACCCAGGCTCCCTTCCTATTTTGGGGTGTCCAGGTCTCTTGAGATCCTCCTGAGGTGTTTGCTAGTGCCCGGGTTATGCCAATCTGCCACGCCTCCCCCCCGCCACAGGCAGCTGCCTCCCCTCACCTATCCATCTTATCCCCCTCTCAGGCCAGGCAGCCCCAGCTGCTGTGTGGGGGTGGACGGGTGGGTGGAGAGGGCAGTTTGGGTGGGACCTCAGGAAAAGCTTCCCAACTGTCCAGGTGGCTAATCCGGGGAACCGATTGCCCAGGGAGGCTGTGGGAATCTCCAGCACTGGAGGTCAGACAGACGCTCGTCGGGGTGGGCTAGTTCTTAAGTGGTCCTGCGCCCGTGCTGCTCTTCGCCCCTCCTGCTGACTGGCCTGGTGGATGCGGGGGGGAGGACACGGCAGGCTTGCGAAGACTTGGAATTGAGTCCGGCGTTTGCCGCCGCGCTGCAGGATGGTCGCAGAAGGCAGCGAGGGAGCTGGCCTCGAGATGAACACACACACATGCACCCCTCCCGTAAGGTGGGAGCACGGCTGGAGCAGCTCTCAGTGGGCGGGAGGGTGCAGAGGGGTCCCACGGGGGTTGAGGGCTCGGTCCTGGCCCTGGGGCTAGTCAGTACCCTCACTGAAGACCTGGATAACGGAAGGGAGGATGCACGTAAAGTGTGTGCAGAGACCACCCAGCTGGCAGGGCTGTGCGGGCTGGGACAGGCTGGTGGAGGGGTGGGGGGCTCTGCCACGAGGCGAAGGGAGCATGGTGCAGACAAGGTCCCCCCCCAGGGGCACAGAGAGCCAAGGAGAGATCTCACAGCCCCCTCCCCCCTCTCTCAGTGATACAGCTCCGGGAAATGGGCGCCTGCTGCAGCGGCTGTAAATGGGATGAAGTCGGGGACCGTTCTCGGCGCAGGGCGGCTCCCAGCGCCGGTGACGATGGTGTTGACTGGGACTGTCCTGGTGATGGTGACTACGGCGGCGGCTGGGATAGTCTCCATGGCAGTCACCACGCTGGTGACCACGGCGGCGGCTGCGATAGTCCCACTGGCGGTGACCACGGCGGCAGCTGCAATAGTCCCACTGGCGGTGACCACGGCGGCGGCTGCAATAGTCCCACTGGCGGTGACCACGGCGGTGGCTGGGGCGGCGACTGTGGAGGGGGTGGCGGCGACTGGGGAGGGGGCGGTGACTGTGGAGGGGGTGGTGACTGTGGAGGGGGAGGGGGCGGCGACTGTGGAGGGGGTGACTGCTAAACTCCCCCAGAGCCGGCCTGGGGACTTGGTGGCGCATGGGAGCAGCTTCCAGGCAGCCAGGACTCGGCCCTTCACCGCAGCACCAGCAGAACAGGGCTGGCTCCTCACGGACCCACTGCTCTCCCTGGCTCTGGGAGGGGAGTAGGGGCTGGTGGGTCAGAGCAGGGGGGGCTGGGAGCCGGGATCCTGGGTTCTCTCCCCGGCTCTGGGAGGGGAGTGGGGGCTGGTGGGTTAGAGCAGGAGGGCTGGGAGCCAGGACTCCTGGGTTCTCTCCCTGGCTCTGGGAGGGGAGTGGGGGCTGGTGGGTTACAGCAGGGGGGCTGGGAGCCAGGATGCCTGGGTTCTCTCCGCGGCACTGGGAGGGCAGTGGGGGCTGGTGGGTTAGAGCAGGGGGGACTGGGAGCCAGGACTCCTGGGTTCTCTCCCCGGCTCTGGGAGGGCAGTGGGGACTGGTGGGTTAGAGCAGGGGGGGCTGGGAGCCAGGACTCCTGGGTTCTCTCCCCGACTCTGGGAGGGCAGTGGGGGCTGGTGGGTTAGAGCAGGGGGACTGGGAGCCAGGACTCCTGGGTTCTCTCCCCGGCACTGGGAGGGCAGTGGGGGCTGGTGGGTTAGAGCAGGGGGGGCTGGGAGCCAGGACTCCTGGGTTCTCTCCCCGGTTCTGGAAGGGGTGTGGGGGCTGGTGGGTCAGAGCATGGGGGTGGGAGCCAGGACTCCTGGGTTCTCTCCCCGGCTCTGGGAGGGCAGTGGGGACTGGTGGGTTAGAGCAGAGGGACTGGGAGCCAGGACTCCTGGGTTCTCTCCCCGGCACTGGGAGGGCAGTGGGGGCTGGTGGGTTAGAGCAGGGGGGGCTGGGAGCCAGGACTCCTGGGTTCTCTCCCCGGTTCTGGAAGGGGTGTGGGGGCTGGTGGGTCAGAGCATGGGGGTGGGAGCCAGGACTCCTGGGTTCTCTCCCCGGCTCTGGGAGGGGAGTGGGGGCTGGTGGGTTAGAGCAGGAGGGCTGGGAGCCAGGACTCCTGGGTTCTCTCCCTGGCTCTGGGAGGGGAGTGGGGGCTGGTGGGTTACAGCAGGGGGGCTGGGAGCCAGGATGCCTGGGTTCTCTCCGCGGCACTGGGAGGGCAGTGGGGGCTGGTGGGTTAGAGCAGGGGGGACTGGGAGCCAGGACTCCTGGGTTCTCTCCCCGGCTCTGGGAGGGCAGTGGGGACTGGTGGGTTAGAGCAGGGGGGGCTGGGAGCCAGGACTCCTGGGTTCTCTCCCCGACTCTGGGAGGGCAGTGGGGGCTGGTGGGTTAGAGCAGGGGGACTGGGAGCCAGGACTCCTGGGTTCTCTCCCCGGCACTGGGAGGGCAGTGGGGGCTGGTGGGTTAGAGCAGGGGGGGCTGGGAGCCAGGACTCCTGGGTTCTCTCCCCGGTTCTGGAAGGGGTGTGGGGGCTGGTGGGTCAGAGCATGGGGGTGGGAGCCAGGACTCCTGGGTTCTCTCCCCGGCTCTGGGAGGGCAGTGGGGACTGGTGGGTTAGAGCAGGGGGGGCTGGGAGCCAGGACTCCTGGGTTCTCTCCCCGGCACTGGGAGGGCAGTGGGGGCTGGTGGGTTAGAGCAGGGGGGGCTGGGAGCCAGGACTCCTGGGTTCTCTCCCCGGTTCTGGAAGGGGTGTGGGGGCTGGTGGGTCAGAGCATGGGGGTGGGAGCCAGGACTCCTGGGTTCTCTCCCCGGTTCTGGAAGGGGTGTGGGGGCTGGTGGGTTAGAGCAGAGGGACTGGGAGCCAGGGCTCCTGGGTTCTCTCCCCGGCACTGGGAGGGCAGTGGGGGCTGGTGGGTTAGAGCAGAGGGACTGGGAGCCATTTTTACATGTAGAATTTCGGTGGAGGATATTGATTCTTGGAAGTATTTTAAAGATTTTTGTATTGATTGAAATGTTCACAGGTATGGGAAATGCGGGGGGGGGGGGTGTGTGTGTGTGTGTGGCTGTTTAATAACCATCTCTAGATTGAGTTAAATCTTTGGAATTGTTCACTCACAATCTGTCACCATCCCCTGTTGAAGCACACAAAGTAAACGGCTGTGAATCACCAAATGGCCCGTGTTTGTGCTGTTCGTGTCCGGCTGGTCCACGTGGAAGAAACCTGCTTGACAAGCCTCAGTCCTTGAGGTCTGACTCCAACACATCCCCCGGCAGCGTTTGTCTGGCTTTGCCACTCTGCACACTTGGATTGCGATGGCAGGTTGTGTGTCAGTTCCCATGTGCAGAGAGGAATGGGGAGAGGTGATTTTCTCTCTGTGTTTGGCACTAGCAACCAGTTCCGATTGGAAATGGGGTGTGTAATGAGGCGGTTACCCCGCTCCTGCGATAAAAGGAGTGAGGGAAGCTGGCTAGGTGCGGCCAGCTCAATCAGGGCACAGCGGGCCCAGGTAAGAGGATGGTGAGTAAGGAGCTGAGTGATCCTATCGACTACGCCACTGTGATGGGTTGCGTCACAGAGACCCCCATGAGACTGTCACCTGACATGCTGAAATTACCTCTGAGCCCATTTTACCTGCCAGCTTGGGACTCCAGAACCCTGCCTTGTTGAGCCAGACATGCCAGCCTGCTGCAACACAGACCCAGGGTCTGGACCAGGCCCCAAAAGCTACGGCTTTAACCAAAAATCGGTTAGGAGGTCACCTATCTCCAGCACCCAGACACCTAGCTCCCAGTGGGATCCAAACCCCAAATCAATCCGTTTCACTCTGTATAAAACTTATATGGAGTAAATTCATAAATTGTCCATCCTCCATAACACCGATAGAGAGAGATGCACAGCTGTTTGCTCCCCCAGGGATTATTCACTTACTCTTGGTTCATTAATAGCCAAAAGTGATTTTATTAAGTATAAAAAGTAGGATTTAATGCTTCCCAGTAAGAACAGACAAAACAAAGTAAGATCCCAAGCAAAATAAAACCAAATCACACAAGTCTGAGCCTAATACAGGAGGAACCCAATTACAACTCAAATCTCACCCTCAGAGTCATTCCAATGAGCTTCTGTAACAGACCAGACTCCTTCCTAGTCTGGGCTCGGTCCTTTCCCCGGTGCAGCCCTTGTTCCAGCCCAGGTGGTAGCTGGGGGATTGCTCATGACTGGCCCCCTTTGTCCTGCTCCAACCCCTCTTATAGCTTTGGTACAGGGCGGGAATCTTTTGTCTCTCTGGACCCTCCTCCCCCAGTAAATGGCAAAGCCCCGGGTTTGAAATGGGTTCCAGTTCCAGGTGACATGAGCACATGTCCTGTGGGACCCCCAAGCGCTCCATCCTTCCCGGCCTGACTCACACGTACCCCGGAAGGTCTGTAAGTAAACAGAGTCATTTGCAGCCAATGGGAGCCATCACCACCATTAATGGCCCACACTTTGCACAATTACAATAGGCCCTCAGAGTTATTTCATCTTTCTACTTTCAGATACAAGAGCGGTACATTTATACAGCTAGGATGACCGCACGCAGTAGATTACAAGCTCTGTAATGATACCTCACAAGAGACCTTTTGCATGAAGCATATTCCAGTTACGTTATATTCACACTCAGTGGCATATTTTCATAAAGCATTGTGGAGTGCAACATCACAATGGCTGGTGCGAGAGACCTGGATAACGCAGCGGAGGATGCACGTAAAACTTGTGCAGAGACCACCCAGCTGGGAGGATTGTAGGTGGTTCGGAGGCAGGGTCCAGGACAAGCTGGTGAAGGGTTGGGGGAGGCCAGGAAAGGGGCACAGTGGGGCAGGGATGGGGGGGACCCTTGGAACTGGTTCTGACTCTCTGCAACTGTCCTGGAAATGGACTGTGGCTGGCGCAGTGGGGAGGGCCGTGGGGCCTGTGTCGGGGAGAGCGGCATGGGTGACAGAGTTGTTTCTGCAACCAAGTGCTAGCTGGGACCCTCACTGCCATCGTGGTAAGGGAGAGATCTGCCCAAGGGGGGCCCTGCAGGCTGGGGGCCCTACATATGGTCTCCTACCCAGCCAGTGCCCCTGGCTTCAGGGGGCCATGCCACGAGGCAGAGGGGGGCGGTGCAGGCATGGGCCCCCTGGGGTACAGAGAGCCAAGCAGAGATTTGATGGGCCCACGCCCCAGTGATACAGCTCTGGGAAATGGGTGTGTGCTTCAGTGACTGGGACGATGCCAGGGATGGATCTCTGCAGAATGGCTCCGAGGATTCGTGGCGGTGGAGGGGGTGACTGCTAAACTCCCCCAGAGCCGCCCGGGGACTTGGTGACACGTGGGAGCAGCTTCCAGGCAGCCAAGACTCGCCCCTTCACCACGGCACCCTGCTCTTCCCGGCTCTGAGAGGGGAGTGGGGGCAGGTGGGTCAGAGCAGGGGGGGCTGGGAGCCAGGACTCCTGGGTTCTCTCCCCGGCTCTGGGAGGGGAGTGGGGGCTGGTGGGTCAGAGCAGGGGGGCTGGGAGCCAGGACTCCTGGGTTCTCTCCCGGGCTCTGGGAGGGGAGTGGGGGCTGGTGGTTAGAGCAGGGGGCCTGGGAGCCAGGACTCCTGGGTTCTCTCCCTGTGCCTGGCATGGCTGATGCTGGTATAACCATCGGGGCCATGCTCCAATCTGAATTGGTTCTACTGGTGTGAACGCTGCACCGCCCCATCTGATCGCGCCCCTCCGCTCCCCTGCCGTATGCTCAGTCGTGGCCACACGCTGATCCGCCCAGCAGCTCAGCCCTCCTATCTGGCCATTCAGTGCCTGGACCTGGGACGCCTCCCCCGCGGCCCCTGGCAAGTGAAAGTGAAACATGGAGAGGAGCCGAGTCACTGGGAGATTCCCCTGATGGAGCCTCCAGCAGCCAGAGACTCGTCTGGGGTGCGACTTCCTGCAGCTAAACAGGTACTGCTGGTCCAGGGGGGCTGGGAGCCAGGACTCCTGGGTTCTCTCCCCAGCTTTGGGGGAGGGGGAGAGTTTAATGGGGTCAAGCGGGGGGCGGGGAGGAGGTGCTGAGACACCCGGGTTCATTCATTGGCTCTTGGGTGACTTCAGCAGCCTCTGCCGGCCTCAAGGCCTCGCTGGGGCCTCGTTTCTCTTTCACCCGAGAGCTGGTTCCTTGGCTCCAACCCAGCACTGATGGGCATGGCCAGCGTTTGGCTCTGCAGGGCACCGCGGGGGCATGGCAGCTGCCGTGGGATGCTGTGGCAAGAGGAACCGGAGCAGGACAGGGACGGGCAGGTGTGCCAGGGATGCCCAGATGTGTCTCAGCACTGGCGGGCAGCTCAGTCACTTGGCGAGCCCTCGGGATGGGGCGTGTCCTGGAGCCAGGCGTTAGCTGGGGCTGGGCGTTAGCTGGGGCCTCTGGCCACAGAGCTCAGCTCATCTCCCGGCCTGGGGGATGCCCTACCGGGGACCTACGAAGAAAGAGGGCCGGGTGGGAACTTCAGAGGTGTTGCCGATGGCTAATGCTCCGTCTCCCCCATTCCCCCAGCACCTGATCCAGACCCAGGTGTCCTAGGGGCCCTGCCCAACTGCCTGGATGGGCTTTTCCCTCGATGCCAAACTGCTGCAGACGGCCCTGGATGAGGCACCCAAAATCAACAACCGCAACTCGACGGTGCACGGGTGCCCGGCGCTGCGGGCCTGCCCTGGCTGCGGCGCTCTGGTGAGCCACACCCAGAAGGGCTGCCCCACGGTGTGGTGTGCCGAGTGCTCCTGTTCCTTCTGCTTCCGGTGCCTGAAAGTGGGTTACTGCGGGTACAAGCTCCCCCGGTGCCGCATCCAGGAGACGCAACGACTGCAGGGCAAGAGAAGCAGCCAGCCCCAGCTGTGAGCCGGGGACGGACCCTCCTGCCCACCCCTCCCTTTTGGAGTTCTTGGAAATTACTCTGCGAGACAAATCAGCGCTTTGCCATGAGCTTCGCCGTGGTGGATGCTGTTGTGTTTAGGGACCTCGGGCCTTGGTCCCCCTGAACCGAGAGATCTTCCGACCAGCCCGGGCCAGAGACAGGGACCCAGGTGCCACCTCCGGCGGCTCCAGCTGAGTGCCGGCCACCAGCTGGGATGATGCAGGATCAGATTTGAACAGCTCCGGTCCATGGCAATTAACTTCTGCTCTTTGGCCCGGGGGAATCCCACGCCCCATTCTGGCCCCCGCAGTTCCAGCAGGGCAGTGGTTAAATCGGAGAGGGGCCAGAGGGGGATTCGAAACCCTGCCGTGGAGTGAGAGATTCCCGGAGCACACCGTTGATGCACGCTCTCCGACCTAGCAGGCAAAGTAATAACACCTCCCAAGAACTGCAGCTGAAATGGAGGCATCCATTCGTCACCACGTGTGTAATTAGCTAGTGGGACAATTTCCCCAGGGGAGTCTCCATCCCTGGTAACTCTTAGAGCGAGACAGGCTGTTCTGACAGATCTGCTCTGGCTCCCACAGGGCTTGCTCAAGGGCGGGGGGTGCTCTCTGTGTTTTAGGGGGTCGGACTAGGCAATTGTGGCGAGTGATGGACTCCGGGCTAGCCCGTGTATATCCTGTTCCCTATGTGGATGGGACACGGCAGGCATGTATCAGGATGCCCTGAGCACGCCACAGAGATCTAATGGCAGGTACGTTTGCTAAATTGGCCTGTGCGTTCTATACAATTCTGCTCACCTGCGCTAAGCGACCCATCACGCCCGGCATTCACGGAAGCATCTGGCCGGAGTCGGTCATTAACGGCTTGAAATCAAGGTAGATTCATCCTATGGCTTCATGCTGGCCGGGGAAGTGCCTCTGTCGCCCAGCCCCTGGAGCGCCGGGATCCAAAACCCAGCTAAGGAAGGAACAGAACCAGCGAGGGAGCTGGGCCGAGCGGCTGGGGAAGGGATTAGCAACGGGTCACTTGTGAAATCGTGGTATAAATAGCACCGGCTGAAATGTGTCATGGGGGGACGCACCACTTCCCGCAGACCTGCACCGCAGAGAACGGTTGTCCTGCACCGTGCGATTGGCTCGTAGTGATAAACCTGCCTGGCCTTTGTTACTTGGTCTCCTGAGCGTGTCTCACACCGAGCCAAAGTGGGATCCACGACTGACTCTGCAGAGCCAGACTCTGGGCAACGTTTGACGATCTGCTCCGGGGGCTGGCGCCGCCGACCCAGAGCGCGGCGAATCCCAGCCGGATTACCAAGGCAGCAGCCCTGAGACTCTCGGCAGTTGGGAGGCTGGGGAGGTCATGGGGAAGGTGATTGGGTTTGGCGGGGAGATTCCACATCGCTCGGCCCCGTACACTCCCAGACAGGGCGTAAGGGCTGCAGATGCCGTAGGGAACAGGGCTTTTCCAGGAAGCTGGCTGGGGGTGGCTGGGGAAGCCCGGTGAGGCATGCACACAAACCGGGAAACGACGGCCTAGGAAGGAGAACTGCAGAAACGGAACTGGGGTCACCGTGAACCACAAGCTAAATATGAGTCATCAGGGTGCCGCTGTTGCAAAAAAAGGGAACATCCCTCTGGGCAGGAGTGTTGTAAGCAAGACACGAGAAATGATTCTTCCGCTCTGCTCTGCGCCGATTAGACCCCAGCTGGAGGATCGTGTCCAGTTCTGGGTGCCACATTGCAGGAAAGATGTGGACAAATTGGAGAAAGTCCAGAGAAGAGCAACAAAAATGATGAAAGATCTAGAAAAATATGCCCTGTGCGGGAAGATTGAAAAACCTGGGTTTGTTTAGCCTGGAGAGGAGAAGACTGAGAGGGGACGTGAGAACAGTTTTCAAGTGCGTAAAATAATTGATCGGCTGCCTCCTGGCTGGGTTGGGGCAATTGCTAAGAGCCCGTGGCGCTGGGGAGCTGCAGAAAGCAGGCGGAGATCATATGGGAGCCCGTGGGCAGGGGGAGGAAATCCAGCTGTTTTAGGGACACCCCCACTGCAGATCCTCCGGGTGAGGGGCCATCCAACCACACTGGGCTGGGGCGCTGCTCTGCTGGGACACTTTGACCCTGTTTGCTGGTTAACGTGTGTGGCAGAACTGGTCTGATTTTCCATCCTGGTGTGTGTAATTTAGCGCGGCTCTGCTGGTGAAAATGGGCGCCGTCGCGTTCATTCAAAGTCCAGCCTTGGCAGGGCAGGAGGCCCGAGGGCTGGAAAACACAGACCAACTGGTGCCAATCCCCCGGCTGCCCAGGAAGGGGCAGCTTTGCCCAGAGCTGTGGGTGAGCCAGCGGTCTTGCAGTGGGTGCCATGCTCATGTCAAGCGCTGTAACAGCGCACGGGACGTCGAGCTTATGGGGAAAACCCTTCCCCGGGCTGGGATCGGTGCTTGGGAACAGGCTGTGTGACACAGGCCCCTCTGGTTGAACGAGAGCACACTTGGGGGTTAGAAAGCCGGCGACGTTACGATTTCACAGCCCAGAAACAGCCCTGGAACCATCCACAGCAGAAAAACCATGACAGGTGCAAAGGGGGAAACTGAGGCACAACCCAATCATGGCCGGCTCGGCTAGATGTCACAGTGAGAGCCCTCTGGAGAACGCTGTTTGAATCGGGTGGTTGGGGCTCGCATTGGGTTTGTGGGACCGGGGCCGGAGCTCGAGGCTATGGATATCCTGCCAGGGAGCTATAAGAGAACCATAGGACCCTCATGCTGGTGTCTCCGATCGGCTTATGCTTGGTCTGGGGATGCTTGATTCATAACCCTGAGGTCTCCAACCCCCGTCAGGATCACCCTGCTAATCCCCGGGGCCGAATTTGAACCAGCTCCATATATGGCCTGCCCGTTCGGACGGTAACCCGATGAAGTGACACTGGCAGGAAATTTCTGCAACCAGCGTTGCTACGCGAAGCGGCGCTAAGAACTTTACTGGTCTCTGTAGGTTTAATCTTTTAACCACAATCGTCCCTCTCTTTGCTGTGTTAATAAATCCTAGTTTGAGAATTGGCCGGAAGGGTGTATTTGGGGGAGATCTGAAATACCCATTGACACGGTGGGTGGATGTGTCCGATCCTTTGGGACCAGTAGAACTTTGTAGCGGATGAACAGGGTTTTTGGTGAAACTCCTCGTGTTCCACTCGGCTGTCTGGGCAGGAACCTGGGGCTGGGTTGCTTTAGGGGAGCAGTGGTTTTGGCGTCTGGGTCATCCAGCAGGTATTGGACCCCATGTCTTCCACCTTCCTTGCACAGCGCTGGGATGCCGGGTTCTCGGGCCAAAGGTCCCCGTCACGGGGTGTCCACCCTGCCCTCGCCCAGCCGGGGGGAAAGGCAGCCGGAGGGGTAAACTCACCTGGGCAGGGACGACCAGGGCGGAGGAGCCTGGGAAGGCCAGGACTCGGGCTCAGCTGAGGGGCCGGACTGGGGGTCGCAGAGCCGGAACCCACAGCGTCAGGCGGGCAGACGGACCCGGGTTCCCCCGGCAGCCGCTGTGGCCATGGTGCTGGCGAGGCCGTGCGGTGGATCCCTGCCCGAACCTGTCTGGGAGAAGAGAATTTCTCTCCCCACCCCTCCCCGGAAGGGGAAACTAAAGTAGAGACCGAGCCAGAGGGCTGAGTCCTGCAGCGAGAGCGGGGCCGCGAACGGAGCAGGAGGGTGTTGAGCCGGCAAGGAGGAGGCGCCGTCTCCGTGGTGAGTGGATCCCCCCGCCCATTGCAGCCCCTGGTTCATGATGCCCCAGGCAGGGTCTGTGCACCATGGGGGTGGCAGTGCTGAGCCCCCAGGGGGTGGAGACAGGCCATGCTCAGACTGGCACCTACTGGCTTCGATGGGTACGGGGGGGGTCCCCTTTCTCTCCACCCCCCACCCCAAGAGTTCGTCTCCATCTCACCCCTCTTTCCCCGCCCTGCCAGCCTCCAGGGTGTGTGGGCCTCCTATGGGAACGGGGTGAATTTTGCCCCCCTCTGGGTGTAGGCACAGATGGACTGGGGAACCGCCTGCTCCTGGGGGTGATGGAGGGTCTTGACCTGCCGGGGGGAACAGGGCGGGGACAGGCACCGTGCCCCCCCCCCCCGCTGTTCTGCGTGGGCCTCGACGCCTGGACATGCCCTGGCTCTCGGAGGGACACGGTGCAGACACCCCCCACCCGAGAGCTGCGGGGGGATCTCACGGCCCCTCTCCCCTGCCCTGACACAGCGCCGGAGGATGGGCGCGTGCTGTGGCTGTTGTGTGACTGTAGTGGCGAGACGGGTGTCCACTTTGGAGGGGGCAGCGGCATCACCTACGGGCTGGAGGCCAGCGCTGACGGCGGCGGGGCCTGCGGCTACGGGGGTGACGCTGGTGGTGACGCGGGCGGTAGCTGTGACGGTGAATGAACCCAGCAGCCGGAGCCAGCCCGGGGAGTTGGTGGCGCGGGGGAGCAGTGGGGAAACAGCTTCCAGGCAGCCAGGACTCAGGGCTTCACGTGGCACCCGAAAAACAGGGCTGGCTTCTCACAGGCCATTTGCTCTTCCCGGCTCTGGGAGGGGAGTGGGGGCTGGTGGGTCAGAGCAGGGGGGCTGGGAGCCAGGACTCCTGGGTTCTCTCCCCGGCTCTGGGAGGGCAGTGGGGGATGGTGGTTAGAGCAGGGGGGGCTGGGAGCCAGGACTCCTGGGTTCTCTCACCCGCTCTGTGTCTTTCAGCTACATCGCATGCCTGTCTCAAATCACGTTAGCGCAGGGACTTGTCTCTTTCAGTGACCTGTAATGTGTGTGGCTTTATTTATATCTGTACGTGTTGAATTTTGGGGGAGAATTGATTATTCTGACGCATATTTAAGCATGTTTTAGTTGATTGAAATGTTCACGGGTGTGGGAAATGTGTGTGTAGTGGGGTAGGGCTTGTCTGACTGTTTGTCAGTCCCGGTTGAGTTCACAGTTTGTGACTGTTCACACCCACCCTGTCACCCTCCCCTGGCGAAATACACAGAGCAAAGGGCCACACATCGCCAGCCCGCCCGGGTTTTCATCGTTTGTTCCTGCCTGGTCCATTGGGAACCCACCAGCCGCCGGAGCGGGACGCCGGCAGATTCTCGGGCAGCCTTGTTCGGAGCTGTACGTGCTGATTGGCTCCCGAGGGAAAGATTTCTGTCCCTCTGGGTGCGCGGGGAAATCTGCAGTGACCCACTGAAAGGGGACCGCTCCCAGCCCCATGGCGAGGGCCTCACCCGGACCCTGGGGAGCGTCAGAGGGGTCCCCCAGCGAGTCGTCCCAGGAGATGCACAGCTGAGCGGCTCACGGCCCCCGGCAGAGGCTCCTGTCGCGCTGGGCCCGGCTCTCGCTTGCAGGTCTCTGGGGGTTGCAAAGCTGCTTGTTTTGGGGCAAAGTGCTCCTTCTGCCCTGCCCCCCTGTAGCGGGGCAGTCACCCCGCCCCGGTGTGGAAGGGGTTAAAAACAGGCCCCGGGGCAGCCTTTCAGGGCCGGGCTGGGAGTATAAGAAGGCCCTGGGTGGCAATCTCTCGCCAGCCTCGGAGAGGGAAGGACCTGGGTGGCTGAGAGCTCAGGGTACCTGGAGCAGAGCTGGGCTGGGGAAAGGCAGGAGGAGCTCCGGCCTGGCAAACCCCGAGGCTGCCTGTTTGCCCAGGCGTGAGCTGCTGCGTGGGAGGGTGTGAACCCGTTACGCCCGACGCTGGGATCCCGGAAAGGTTGTGTTCCCGTTGATGTACGATAGGGGCCCAAGGGGTTAGCAGAACCCAGTCCCTGTCCAGCCTCAAGCCAGAAGGGCCGGGCGCTGGCCACTGTCGGCAGACTGGGCTGGCTGGGCCACTGGGCTGACCCAGTGTGGCCGTTCTTACGGCAAACAACCCATTAAAAACCCTGTACACCTAACACACACACGTCTGCACACACACAGACACACTAACCACACACACACTGACACTAATGCACACGTCTGCAAACACACTGACCACACGGACACTAACACACACACGTCTGCACGCACACAGACATACTAACACTAATGCACACATCTGCAAACACACTGACCACACAGACACTAACACACACACGTCTGCACACACACAGACACACTAACCACACACACACTGACACTAATGCACACACATCTGTACACACACTGACACACAAACACACTGACACTAACGCACACACATCTGTATGTACACACACTAACCACACAGACACACTGACATTAACGCACACACATCTGTACACACACTGACACACAGACACACTGACACTAACACACACACATCTGTACGTACACACTAACCACACAGACACACAGACACTAACACACACACGTCTGCACACACACAGACACACTAACCACACACACACTGATTCTAATGCACACGTCTGCAAACACACTGACCACACGGACACTAACACACACACGTCTGCACGCACACAGACATACTAACACTAATGCACACATCTGCAAACACACTGACCACACAGACACTAACACACACACGTCTGCACACACACAGACACACTAACCACACACACACTGACACTAATGCACACACATCTGTACACACACTGACACACACACTGACACTAACGCACACACATCTGTATGTACACACACTAACCACACAGACACACTGACATTAACGCACACACATCTGTACACACACTGACACACAGACACACTGACACTAACACACACACATCTGTACGTACACACACTAACCACACAGACACACAGACACTAACACACACACGTCTGCACACACACAGACACACTAACCACACACACACTGATTCTAATGCACGTCTGCACACCCACTAACTGCACAGACACTAATGCACACACCTCTGTGCACACACACACACTAACCACACAGACAGACACTAACATACACACATATGCACACACACAGACACACAAACCACACTGACATTAACAAACACACATCTGTACACACACACACTAACCACACAGACACAGTGACACTAATGCACACATCTGTACACACACTGACACACTAACCACACTGACACTAACGTACACACATCTGTACACACACTGACACACTAACCACACTGACACTAACGCACACACATCTGTACACACACTGACACACTAACCACACTGACACTAACGCACACACATCTGTACACACACTGACACACTAACCACACTGACACTAACGCACATCTGTGCACACACACTAACCACACTGACACTAACACACATCTCCACACCCCATTGACACTAACACACACATCTGTGCATACACACACACTGACACTAACACACATCTGTGCACACACTGACACACTAACACATTGGCACTAACACACACACATCCACATGCACACACATGCACACACTGACACTAGCCCATGCACGTGTGCTCACACACACATGCACACACTGACACTAGCCCGTGCACGTCTGCTCACACACACATGGACACACTGACACTAACCACCCACGAAAGCTTTTGCCCAAATCAATCTTAGTCTGTAAGGTGCCACCGGACTCCTTGTTGTTTCTGTGGCTACAGACTAACACGGCTGCCCCCCGATACTAACCACACAGACACTAACCCATGCACGTCTGCTCTGTCTCACACACACACTGACAAATGAAGCTGTTACACAAACACAGCGGCTCACACACACACATGCACGTGGTGCCATAGCACGGTGAGACGTGCAGAGGTGCAAACAGGCTAACAGCCACTGCGGCCACACACCCCCTGCACACAGAAATTAACCACACACCTGCACCTCCATGGGGCCTGTGACCTACACACACAAACCACAGCCCCCCGTGCGCACAAACATCCACGCAGAGCAACACAAATGCACCTGGTCCCACATGCACACAGGTGTGTGCACGAGGAGACACAAACACAGCCACGTGAATGCACCCCCGCCCCACCCCAGACACAGCCGTGTGTGCTGCACTCTGGGGGAACAGAGCTGGGGGGAGCTGTGATTTTGGGGGTGCGGGGAGGCCAGGTGCCCAGAGCTGCAGCAACCCCCTATTTTCTGTTAAGCTCAAAGCCCTTTGTGCACAGAGACCGTTTGCTGGGACCAGGCTGGCTGTGGGGGCGGTCACTGCAACTGCCCAGATGGGGAAACTGAGGCACGGGGATGGGGCACGCAGCCCTGTGAGGCTGGGGAGTTGCTCTTGGTTGGGGGAGGATGTTGGTTTGCGCTGTGGGGAGGGTCTCTGGAGGGCACTGTGCGGCTGGGAGCCATGGAGGGAGGGGTTGGAGCTGGGGGGCTGGTGTTTGGCAGCCCGATGGTCGCTCTCCCATGCGCGTTTGGGGGATCTAAGGGACCGAAACACCAGCCCGGGCAGAGCCCGCCCCTGGGCCGAGTTTCACTTTCGTTTCTCTGCCGTGGCACCTGCAGCTCGGAGCCTGCCTCGCGGGGAGTCGAGAGGCCTGACCCCTCCCCCGGGCTCAGGTAACCCCCTCGACCCCCACAGGCCCAGCTGCGGCTCCTCCCACACCCTCCACCCCACTGCAAACAGAGCGGGAGCTTCTGCTGTATCCACCAGCCGCCGCTCCGCTCCCAGAGCTGGGCAGAGAACCCAGGAGTCCTGGCTCCCAGCTTTCCCCCCCACCCCCGCTCTCACCACCAGCCCCCACTCCCCTCCCAGAGCCGGGGAGAGAACCCAGGAGTCCTGGCTCCCAGCCCCCCCTGCTCTAACCCACCAGCCCCCACTCCCCTCCCAGAGCCGGAGAGAGAACCCAGGAGTCCTGGCTCCCAGCACCCCCCACTCTAACCACCAGCCCCCACTCCCCTCCCAGAGCCGGAAAGAGAACCCAGGAGTCCTGGCTCCCAGCACCCCCCACTCTAACCACCAGCCCCCACTCCCCTCCCAGAGCCGGGAAGAGAACCCAGGAGTCCTGGCTCCCAGCTCCCTCTGCTCTAACCCCCCAGCCTCTACTCCCCTCCCCTCCCAGAGCCAGGGGGAGAACCCAGGAGTCCTGGCTCTGAATCCCGTAACCTCACTGTGCCCGTCCTATGTGCTTCCAGCAGACTCCCTGCCGCCGTCTCTTTGCTGGGGCGTCATGGCCTCGGCCGCCCTGTCCCTCTCGGACGCTATCGCCACCGACTTCCTGACCTGCCCCATCTGCCTGGAGCGGCTGCGCCGGCCCAAGATCCTGCCCTGCCTGCACACCTACTGCCAGGGCTGCCTGGAGGGGCTGCTGGGCGCCGGGCCGGGGCTGCGGTGCCCCGAGTGCCGGGAGGACGTGTCCCTGCCGCAGGGGGTGGCCGGCCTCAAGACCAACTTCTTTGTCAACGGGCTGCTGGAGCTAGTGCGGCCGGTGGGCGAGGCGGGGCTGACCTGCGCCCTGTGCCCACTGATCGGGCAGGAGGGCGGCCGCCCGGCCGTCTCCCACTGCCTGGACTGCGCCGACAGCCTGTGCCAGGCCTGCGCCACCGGGCACCGCTGCTCCCGGCTCACCCACGCCCACCGGCTGGTGAGCCTGCAGGGCTACCTCTCCGGGGAGCATGACGAGGAGATCCGGCAGCGCCAGGCCGTGCGGTGCCCCGAGCACCCGGCCGAGGAGGTGCGTTTCTTCTGCCGGCCCTGCGCCGGCCCCATCTGCCGGGAGTGCCGGCTGGGCCCACACCTGGAGCACCCCTGCCAGACGCTGGAGGAGGCGGCCGAGGCCCTGCGGCCCCTGGTGGCCGAGCTGCTAGCCGGCGTGGAGGAGACGGCGGGGCGGGTGGCCCGGGGGCGGGCGGCGCTGGAGGAGGAGCTGGAGCAGCTGCGGCGGCACGAAGCCGGCCTGCGGGACGTGGTGAAGCGTGCCTGCGCCAATGTGGCCCAGCGCCTGCTGGCCCAGCAGGAGGAGGTGCTGGCCGCCCTGCGGCGCCACGTGGAGGGGCGCGAGAAGGCGGCCGGCCTGCTCCGGACCGAGCTGCAGCTGCAGGAGCAGCTGGCCCGCGGCACAGCCGACGTCGCCCGCAAGGTGCTGGCCCTGGGCCGGCCGGTGGAGATCGTCTCGCTGGAGGCCCTGATCACCCAGCAGCTCAGCCGGCTCCGGGGCTTCCACTGGGAGCCCCTTGGAGGGCCGCGCCCCCGGCTGGTCGTGCGCGCCGATCTCCAGAATCTGAGCAGCCTCTTCCAGCTGGACCTGGGCGAGGCCGAGCCCGAGGGCCGAGGGAAGGACAGGGCCCAGCATGACACCCCTTCCCCGGAGCCGCCGGCCCCTTCCTCGGAGCCCCAGGCCTCTGTCCCACAGCCATCGGCTGCTGCCCCATGGCCGCCGGCCCCTGCCCCAGATCCACCCTCGTGCCGGCCGCCCCCCACCGCCCGCTTCTCCTGCAGCTTCTCGGTGCGGATCCCTGGGGACAAGCATCGGCCCCGGGTCACGGGGCTTTGCCCCCTGGGCTCCAGGGAGCTGCTCCTGGCTGACGAGGAGAACCGCAGCCTCAAACGCTTCTCGCTGCAGGGGGACTTCCGGGGCGCTGTCCCGGTGCACGGCGGCGTGGCCCCCTGCAGCGTGGCGGCCGTGGGCAGCCGGGTGGCCTACACGGCCGGCTCCCGGCTCTACCTGGCGGAGCGGGATGGCGCCCTGGTCTGGCAGAAGGCCCTGCGCACCACCCAGGCTAGCCATGCTGTCACGTCAGCGGCGGAGGGGGGCGAGGCCGTGGCGGTGAGCGTGGCGGGGCACCTGGAGGTCTACGACACCCGGGGAGAGCTGGTGGAGAAGATTTTCCCGGATGGGCATGACCGTCTGGCCATGGTGTTCGTGGCCAGCCGGTGTGGGCGCTACGTGGCCTCGGACTGGCACCGGCGCAGCGTGGTGGCGTTTGACGGGCATGGGCAGCTGCTGGCGGAGCTGGGCGAGGAGCGGCTGGAGCAGTGCCAGCCGGGGGCTGTCTGCACCGACGACAGGGGCCATTTCTACGTGGCCCTGCGGGAGTTGAACAAGGTGATGGCATTCAGGCCAGGCGGGGAGGCGCTGGGGCCCTTCCTCACCCCCCGGCATGGCATCCAGCGAGCCCGGGTGGCCACCATCACCGGGGATGGGCACTTCGCCGTGGCGCTGAGCGATGGCACCGTCCACGTCTTCCGCATTCAGTACCCGACTCAGTGAGCGGGGGAGCATGGGGATGGGGGAGCTGAGAAGAGTGTGTGTGTGTGTGTGTGTGCGCGCGTGCATTAGTTTGTGTTGGTGTGTACATGTGTGTGTGTCGGTGCATGCATTAGTGTGTGTGTGTGCGTTAGTGTGTTCATTTTGGGGTGTGTTGTGTGTGTGTTTGTGCGTGCATTAGTATGTGTGTGTGTGTTTGTGTGTTTGTGTGTCAGTGTGTGCATTAGTGTGTGTGTTTGTGTCAGTGCGTGCATTAATGCGCCTGTGTGATCTGTGAGTGGAAGTATTTGAGGAGTGTCTGTGTGTCTGCAATGAGTGTTAGTGGCAGCGTGAGCACACACATGTGAATGTGCACTGAGTGTGCGCCCACGTGTGCAGTGGTTGTGGCTGAGTGTGCGAGGGATTGCGCTGTTGTGCGCATGCTGGGCTCAGCCTGGCATTTTTCTGGGCAGGGTCCCAGGAAAGGAGAGGGGGCAGACCCCCGTCCCTGCCCCCTCAGCCCAGCCCACACTCTCCACCCCCTGGATCCCCATGCCCCCCATGTCCTCCAGGGCAGACCCCGAGGGCTATCAGGGAAGACCCCCAAACACGGGACCCCCCCCGGAGGGCTGGGATCCTGGCACCCGCCCCTGGTGCCCTGAAGTGGTGGTGTCTGAGGGGCTGGGTGGGAGGGGCTTGGAGCGGGGCAGAGGGAGTTGCACCGCTGTGGCTGGGTCTTGGAGGGGGGCACTGATGGCGGGCGGGGGGGGGGGGCTGTCTGTCTGTCCGACCCGCCCTGTATCTCGCGGGTGTAAAACCAGAAGGACCCACCAATAAAGAGATGGATTTTATTCTAGAGCTGCTGACTGTGCTGGGGACGGGCGGGGGGCCAGCAGGGGGCAGGAGATCAGCTGGGGGGGCTGGGACCACGCCCCGAGGGGGCAGGGGCTCAGCAGGGTGGTGGGCCAGCAGGGGGCAGGAGATCAGCTGGGGGGGCTGGGATCACGCCCCAAGGGGGCAGGGGCTCAGCAGGGTGGAGGGCCAGCAGGGGGCAGGAGATCAGTTGGGGGGCTGCGATCAGGCCCCAAAGGGACAGGGGCTCAGCAGGGGTGATGGGCCAGCAGGGGGCAGGAGATCAGTTGGGGGGCTGCGATCAGGCCCCAAGGGGGCAGGGGCTCAGCAGGGTGGTGAGCAGCAGGGGGCAGGAGATCAGTTGGGGGGCTGGGATCACGCCCCAAGGGGGCAGGGGCTCAGTAGGGTGGTGGGCAGCAGGGGGCAGGAGATCAGTTGGGGGGCTGGGATCAGGCCCCAAGGGGGCAGGGGCTCAGCAGGGGTGATAGGCCAGCAGGGGGCAGATCAGTTGGGGGGCTGCGATCAGGCCCCAAGGGGGCAGGGGCTCAGGAGGGGCGATGGGCTGCAGGGAGCAGGTTGGGGGCCAGGGAGAGGGTGGGGGTCAGTTGGGGGGCTGGAATCAGGCCACGAGGGGGCAGAGGGCTTGGGCCTTTATGGGGGGCAATTGGGAGGCTGGGCTGCAGGGAGGCGGGGGGCTCAGGAGGGGGCAGGGGGCTCAGGAGGGGAGCAGGGGGCTAAGGATGGGGTTTTGGGGGGCAGGAGTCTATGGAGTATGAGGGGGCTCAGGAGGGGGGTTGTGGGGGCAGGAGGTTCAGGAAGAGGAGGGGGCTCAGGAGGGGGCAGCAGGTTCAGGGGGCTCAGGAGGGAGGTCCTGGGGGGCTCAGGAGGGGGACTCGGGCGTTTCAGGGGGCTCAGGAGGGGGTTTCAGGGGGTGGAGGCTCAGGGGGCTCAGGAGAGGGTTTCAGGGGGTGGGGGCTCAGGAGAGGGCAGGAGGTTCAGGGGGCTCAGGAGGGGGGTTCGGGGGGGCTCAGGAGGGGGTGTCAGGGGGTGGGGGCTCAGGAGGGGGCAGGGTGCTCAGGAGGGGGGCTCTGGGGGGCTCAGGAGGGGGTTTCAGGGGGCAGGGGCTCAGGAGGGGGCAGGAGGCTCAGGGGGCTCAGGAGGGCGGATCGGGGTGCTCAGGAGGGGGTTTCAGGGGGCGGGGGCTCAGGAGGGGGCAGGAGGCTCAGGGGGCTCAGGAGGGTGGATCGGGGGGCTCAGGAGGGGGGCTCTGGGAGGCTCAGGAGGGGGTTTCAGGGGGGCGGGGGCTCAGGAGGGCGGATCGGGGGGCTCAGGAGGGGGTTTCAGGGGGGCGGGGGCTCAGGAGGGCGCAGGGGGCTCAGGGGGTGAGGGGGCAGGAGGCTCAGGGGGCTCAGAAAAGAGTTTTGGGGTGGGGGGCTCGGGGAGCAGGGGGTTCAGGAGGAGGAGGAGGAGGAAGGGGGCTCAGGAGGAGGCAGGAGGTTTGGGGGGCTCAGGAGGGCAGATCGGGGTGCTCAGGAGGGGGTTTCAGGGGGGCAGGGGCTCAGGAGGGAGATCGGGGGGCTCTGGGGGGCTCAGGAGGGAGTTTCAGCGGGCCGGGGGCTCAGGAGGGGGCAGGAGGCTCAGGGGGCTCAGGAGGGGGCTTTGGGGGGCTCAGGAGGGGGTTTCAGGGGGTGGGGGCTCAGGGTGGGGGCTCAGAAGAGGGTTTCGGGGTGGGGGGCTCGGGGGGAGCAGGGGGTACAGGAGGAGGGCTCAGGAGGAGGCAGGAGGTTTGGGGGGCTCAGGAGGGGGACTTGGGGGTTTCAGGGGGCTCAGGAGTGGGACTCGGGGGGTGGGGGCTCAGGAAGGGGCAGGAGGTTAAGGGGGCTCGGGGGGGCTCAGGAGGGGGATTTGGGGGGCTCAGGAGAGGGTTTCAGGGGGTGGGGGCTCAGGAGGGGGGCTTGGGGGGCTCAGGAGGGGGTTTCAGGAGGGCTCACGAGGGGGTTTCAGGAGGGGGCAGGAGGCTCAGGAGGGGGCTCTGGGGGGCTCAGGAGGGGGCAGGAGGTTTGGGGGCTCTGGGGGGCTCAGGAGGGAGATTTGGGGGGCTTAGGAGAGGGTTTCAGGGGATGGGGGCTCAGGCGGTGGTTTCAGGGGGGCTCAGGCAGTGGGTTCAGGGGGGCTCACGAGGGGGTTTCAGGAGGGGGCAGGGGGCTCAGGAGGGGGGCTCTGGGGGGCTCAGGAGGGGGTTTCAGGGGGCAGGAGGCTCAGGGGGCTCAGGAGGGGGGTTTGGGGAGCTCAGGAGGGGGTTTTAGGTGGGTGGGGGCTCAGGGGGCTCAGGAGGGGGGTTTGGGGGGCTCAGGACGGGGTTTCAGGGGAGTGGGGGCTCAGGGTGGGGGCTCAGAAGAGGGTTTCGGAGTGGGGGGCTCGGGGGGAGCAGGGGGTTAATGAGGAGGAGGAGGGCTCAGGAGGAGGCAGGAGGTTTGGGGGGCTCAGGAGGGCGGATCGGGGTGCTCAGGAGGGGGTTTCAGGGGGCGGGGGCTCAGGAGGGGGCAGGAGGTTTGGGGGGCTCAGGAGGAGGTTTGGGGGGCAGGGGGCAGGAGGTTTGGGGGGCTCAGGAGGGCGGATCGGGGAGCTCAGGAGGGGGTTTCAGGGGGAGGGGGCAGGAGGCTCAGGGGGCTCAGAAGAGGGTTTCGGGGTGGGGGGCTCGGGGGGAGCAGGGAGTTCAGGAGGAGGAGGGGGGGGTCAGGAGGAGGGAGGAGGTTCAGTGGGCTCAGGAAGTTTGGGGGGCTCAGGAGGGGGTTTCAGGGGGTGGGGGCTCAGGGGGCAGGAGGTTTGGGGGGCTCAAGAAGGCGGATCGGGGGGCTCAGGAGGAGGTTTGGGGGGCAGGGGGCAGGAGGTTTGGGGGGCTCAGGAGGGTGGATCGGGGAGCTCAGGAGGGGGGTTCAGGAGGGGGTTTCAGGGGGCGGGGGCTCAGGAGGGGGCAGGAGGTTTGGGGGGCTCAGGAGGAGGTTGGGGGGGCAGGGGGCAGGAGGTTTGGGGGGCTCAGGAGGGTGGATCAGGGAGCTCAGGAGGGGGGCTCAGGAGGGGGTTTCAGGGGGCGGGGGCTCAGGAGGGGGCAGCAGGTTTGGGGGGCTCAGGAAGGCGGATCGGGGGCTCAGGAGGAGGTTTGGGGGGCAGGGGGCAGGAGGTTTGGGGGGCTCAGGAGGGCAGACCGGGGTGCTCAGGAGGGGGGCTCAGGAGGGGGTTTCAGGGGGCAGGAGGCTCAGAGGGCTCAGGAGGGTGGTTCGGGGGGCTCAGGAGGGGGTTTTAGGTGGGCGGGGGCTCAGGGGGCTCAGGAGGGGGGTTTGGGGGGCTCAGGGTGGAGGCTCAGAAGAGGTTGGGCCGGGGGGCTCGGGGGGAGCAGGGGGCTCAGGAGGAGGCAGGAGGTTCATGGGGCTCAGGAGTGGGGTTCGGGGGCTCAGGAGGGGGCAGGAGTTTGGGGGGCTCAGGAGGGGGTTTCAGGGGTGGGGGCTCAGGAGGGGGCAGGAGGTTTGGGGGGCTCAGGAGGAGGTTGGGGGGGGCAGGGGGCAGGAGGTTTGGGGGGCTCAGGAGGGCGGATCGGGGAGCTCAGGAGGGGGGCTCAGGAGGGGGTTTCAGGGGGCGGGGGCTCAGGAGGAGGCAGGAGGCTCAGGGGGCTCAGAAGAGGGTTTCGGGGTGGGGAGGCTCGGGGGGAGCAGGGAGTTCAGGAGGAGGAGGGGGGTTCAGGAGGAGGGAGGAGGTTCAGTGGGCTCAGGAAGTTTGGGGGGCTCAGGAGGGGGTTTCAGGAGGGGGCAGGAGGTTCAGAGGGCTCAAGGGGGGAGCTCAGGGGGGTTTCAGGAGGGAGCAGGAGGTTTTGGGGGCTCAGGAGGGTGGATCGGGGTGCTCAGGAGGGGGTTTCAGGGGGGCGGGGGCTCAGGAGGGGGCAGGAGGCTCAGGGGCCTCAGGAGGGGAGTTTGGAAGGAGGTTCAGGGGGTTCAGGAGGAGTTTTGGGGAGGCAGGGGGCTCAGGAGGTTCAGGGGACTTGAGAGGGCTCGGGGGGCTCAGGAGGGGGTTTCAGGGAGGGGGCAGGAGGTTCAGGGGGCTCAGGGGGGGTTCAGGGGCCTCAGGAGGGGGTTTCAGGAGGTGGCAGGAGGTTCAGGGGGCTCAGGGGGGGAGCTCAGGAGGGTTTCAGGAGGGAGCAGGAGGTTCAGGGGGCTCAGGAGGGGGGATTGGGGGGCTCAGGAGGGGGCAGGAGGTTCAGGGGGCTCAGGGGGGAGCTCAGGGGGGTTTCAGGGAGGGGGCAGGAGGTTCAGGGGGCTCAGGGGGGGTTCAGGGGCCTCAGGAGGGGGTTTCAGGAGGGGGCAGGAGGTTCAGAGGGCTCAGGGGGGGGAGCTCAGGGGGGTTTCAGGAGGGAGCAGGAGGTTCAGGGGGCTCAGGAGGGGGGATTGGGGGGCTCAGGAGGGGGTTTCAGGAGGGGGCAGGAGGTTCAGGTGGCTCAGGGGGGTTCAGGGGCCTCAGGAGGGGGTTTCAGGAGGTTCAGGGGGCTCAGGGGGGGAGCTCAGGGGGGTTTCAGGAGGGAGCAGGAGGTTCAGGGGGCACAGGAGGGGGGATTGGGGGGCTCAGGAGGGGGTTTCAGGGAGGGGGCAGGAGGTTCAGGGGGCTCAGGGGGGGTTCAGGGGCCTCAAGAGGGGGTTTCAGGAGGGGGCAGGAGGTGGCAGGAGGTTCAGGGGGGGAGCTCAGGGGGGTTTCAGGGAGGGGGCAGGAGGTTCAGGGGCCTCAGGAGAGGGTTTTGGGGGGGTTTCAGGGGGCAGGGCCCCACACGGCCCAGCTGAACCCAGCTTTGGCCGGCACTGGGAACCATGACTCAGCCCCCGCCTCGCACTAGGCCCCGGGGGACGTGACTCAGCAGCTGGGAGCTGAGTGGGGGCCTGGATCACGTTGGGGGCCATGTGCTGGGAGGGGCCCAGGGAAGGGGCTGGGGTGGAGGAGGGACGTGGGGCAGGGGAAGGGTGAGGAGGAGGATTGTGGGGATGGGATGTGGGGCAGGGAAGGGTGAGCAGACGGGGGCGGATGTGTGTGGGGCTCTGTCCCTGCGCCAGGGGCCAACCCCCCCCCAGCCCCAGGACTCCTGGACAGGCACGTGCCCTCCCAGCCCTGCCTGCCCCCCAGCATGGCCCCTCGCTCCGTGACTCCCTGGGGGGCTGGCCCCGCCCCAAGGGACAGACTCTCTGCCCGGGGGCCCGAGCTTTCAGGAAATGTTGGCCCCAAACAATGGGTTTCCCCTGCTAACGTCCAGGCAGCCAACCCCCGATGGGGTGGGAGTTGGGGGCACGAAACCCCGACGAGTTTTAAGGCCAATATCTGACCCCAAACCCCATCCCCACTGCAGGCTTTGGGTGTGACATATCCCCCCACGCACGCCCCGATCTCAGTGCCACAGCTCCCAGCTTCCCCTCGCCCCGTGTGGGGCGAGAAAGGGCCAGCCCGGCTCTGCCTGAGTGCGGGGCGAGGCCGCGCTCCCATGACTCCGGGAGCTGCAGATTTGGAGAAGGCACCCAGGGCCGGAGACGCCGCAGCAGGAGCCGGAGGGTGCGAACCCCACAGGTGCCGCGGTCCCTCTGTCCCTGCCCCCTGGACACCTGGGTTCTCGGGGAAACCCGCTGACAGCTCCCGGTGTCTGGCTCTGGAGTGGTGCCCGGCAGGAAGCGTCTCCACCGGGGAGAGGAAACCAGGGTCGGTGTCTGGCCGGCAGATGAGCTAACGGGGGGCGGGGGGGGCACTGACTCGGGAACCGCACGCCTGCGACGTGACCCATCCCTGCGCCGGGAATTGCCAGCCCGCCTCCTCGCGGGGAATTTCAGGCTGATTCATGCAGCGCCATGGGGCAGGGGCCTGTCCCCTCTAGGGGGCGCCGGCTCCCACCTGGCCCCAGGGCAGGGACTGGCTGGCTCAGGGGGGCAGGGAATGGGGCAGGGGCCTGTCCCCTCTAGGGGGCGCTGGCTCCCACCCGGCCCCAGGGCAGGGACTGGCTGGCTCAGGGGGGTGGGAATGGGGCAGGGGCCTGTCCCCTCTAGGGGGCGCTGGCTCCCCCCGGCCCCAGGGCGGGGACTGGCTGGCTCAGGGGGGCAGGGAATGGGGCAGGGGCCTGTCCCCTCTAGGGGGCGCTGGCTCCCCCCGGCCCCAGGGCGGGGACTGGCTGGCTCAGGGGGGCGGGAATGGGGCAGGGGCCTGTCCCCGGAGCAGGCGCCAGCTCCCATCGGCCCCACAGCAGGGACTGGCTGGCACAGGGGGGTGGGGAATGGGGCAGGGACCTGTCCCCTCTGGGGGGCGCTGGCTTCCACCCGGGCCCAGGGCTCGGGGCCCCCGTCGGGTCCAGTGCCACCCAGACCCAGCCGAGAAGGGGGCCCCATCGCACCGGGCACTGCCCAGCCCCGGGGGGAACGGGGTGCAGACTCCCACGCCCGCTGTCAGACCCCCCCAGGCTCTGGCCCCATCGCACCGGGCACTGCCCAGCCCCGGGGGGAATGGGGTGCAGACTCCCATGCCCGCTGTCAGACCCCCCAGGCTCTGGCCCCATCACACCAGGTGCCGCCCAGCCCGGGGGGAACGGGGTGCAGACTCCCACGCCCGCTGTCAGACCCCCCAGGCTCTGGCCCCGTCGCACCAGGTGCCGCCCAGACCCAGCTGAGATCGGGGCCCCATCACACCGGGCACTGCCCAGCCCGGGGGGAACGGGGTGCAGACCCCCACGCCCGCTGTCAGACCCCCCAGGCTCTGGCCCCATCGCACCAGGTGCCGCCCAGACCCAGCTGAGATCGGGGCCCCATCACACCGGGCACTGCCCAGCCCGGGGGGAACGGGGTGCAGACTCCCACGCCCGCTGTCAGACCCCCCAGGCTCTGGCCCCGTCGCACCAGGTGCCGCCCAGACCCAGCTGAGATCGGGGCCCCATCACACCGGGCACTGCCCAGCCCGGGGGGAACGGGGTGCAGACCCCCACGCCCGCTGTCAGACCCCCCAGGCTCTGGCCCCATCGCACCAGGCACTGCCCAGCCTGGGGGGGAACGGGGTGCAGACCCCCATGCCCGCTGTCAGAACCCCAGGCTCTGGCCCCGTCGCACCAGGTGCCGCCAAGACCCAGCTGAGATCGGGGCCCCATCGCACCAGGCACTGCCCAGCCCGGGGGGAACGGGGTGCAGACCCCCACGCCCGCTGTCAGACCCCTCAGGCTCTGGCCCCATCGCACCAGGCACTGCCCAGCCTGGGGGGGAACGGGGTGCAGACCCCCACGCCTGCTGTCAGACCCCTCAGGCTCTGGCCCCATCACACCGGGCACTGCCCAGCCCCGGGGGGAATAGGGTGCAGACTCCCATGCCCGCTGTCAGACCCCCCAGGCTCTGGCCCCATCGCACCAGGCACTGCCCAGCCTGGGGGGGAACGGGGTGCAGACCCCCACGCCCGCTGTCAGACCCCCCAGGCTCTGGCCCCATCGCACCGGGCACTGCCCAGCCCGGGGGGAACGGGGTGCAGACCCCCACGCCCGCTGTCAGACCCCCCAGGCTCTGGCCCCGTCGCACCAGGTGCCGCCCAGACCCAGCTGAGATCGGGGCCCCATCGCACCGGGCACTGCCCAGCCCGGGGGGAACGGGGTGCAGACCCCCACGCCTGCTGTCAGACCCCCCAGGCTCTGGCCCCATCACACCGGGCACTGCCCAGCCCCGGGGGGAATAGGGTGCAGACTCCCATGCCCGCTGTCAGACCCCCCAGGCTCTGGCCCCATTGCACCAGGCACTGCCCAGCCTGGGGGGGAACGGGGTGCAGACCCCCATGCCCGCTGTCAGACCCCCCAGGCCCTGTCTGGCGGGCACGGTGAGGTGGCCATGGTGGCGGCGAGACCACGGGCCACAGGCAGCCGGGTGCCCGGAGCGGCTGTGAGTAAGGGCTGCCTCATCTAGCTGAGCGTGCAGGGAAAGTGCGAGGGCAAGGCAACCCCCTCCCCCAGCAGCCAGGCTGAGAACCCAGGAGTCCTGGCTCCCCCCCCAGGCCCTGGGCCCCGGGCCCCGGGCCCCAGCCATGTGGGTGTCTGGGCTCCTGCGCCAGGCTCGCCCTCTGGGTCAATATTGACCCGCCAGCCCTGCACACAGAGCCTGACTCCCCGGCTGGGTAAACAGCCCCATGGATCCGGCTGGCCCCACGCCCAGGGGCAGGGAGGCGAGAGGCTGGCTGGGGAGATGTGGGGACAGGGGGTGTCTGGGAATGCGGGGGCAGGGCAGGCATGGGGGGTGGTGTCAGGGCAGTCGGGGGGCACCTCTTTGCAGACCCTCCTCCTGGACCCCTGGGGTTTCCCGGTTCGATTTACCCCCCCCTCGCTGGCTCCCCAACCTTGCTGCTCTGTAGGTGACCCCTCCGGCAGCCCACCCTCAACGCTGCTGCCCCCCTAGTGACCCCCTTGACCCCACTTACCCCCCCGCACCCACCACAAGCCCAGCCCCACTAACCGCTCAGTGGTTTCCCAGAAGCCAGTTCCAGACTCCCCTTCACCCCCGGCTTCCAGGGAACGCCAGGGTGGGGATTCCCCTCCCGGGACAGCTGCTTGGGGGGTGGGGGCTGCTATGGGTCAGTGTCTCGGAGTTGCGGGAGCTGTTTTTTCCGGGTTGGTGTCCTCCCCCCGAGCACGCCCCACATCACCTGTTTCCTCCCCCCTGCCAACTTCCTGGCCACTTCCCCCGTTCCTGAAGGGGAACCCCACGGAGCGGGGCTGGCCTGCGGGGGCTCTGATCTGCCCCGGGGTGAGGGCCGGGCAGGGAATGGGTCACAGGCCAGCCCCCTCCCGCCTTGCCCCCTGGCTCCATGGGGCGCGCCGTGGCCTGGCCCTCATGGAACGGCCTCACCGCCTATTTTTAGCTCTCAAAATATGTTCCAGGCGCATGGAAAGTTCTTGAAGTTTGAGGGATTCCACTGCCCCCACCCCCAGCTCAGTCAGAGGCGGAAATAGCTCTGGGGTTTGGGGTTTGGATCCAGCCCAGCTTCAGAGCCGCTCCCAGCTCTAACCACTGGCCCCACTCCCCTCCCAGAGCCAGGGAGAACCCAGGAGTCCTGGCTCCCAGCTCCCCCCTGCTCTAACCCACCAGCCTCCACTCCCCTCCCAGAGCCGGGGAGAGAACCCAGGAGTCCTGGCTCCCAGCCCCCCTGCTCTAACCCACCAGCCCCCACTCCCCTCCCAGAGCCAGGGAGAACCCAGGAGTCCTGGCTCCCAGCTCCCCCCTGCTCTAACCCACCAGCCCCCACTCCCCTCCGAAAGTCGGGGAGAGAACCCAGGAGTCCTGGCCCCCAGCCCCTCTGCTCTGACCCACCAGCCCCCACTCCCCTCCCAGAGCCGAGGAGAGAACCCAGGAGTCCTGGCTCCCAGCCCCCCTGCTCTGACCACCAGCCCCCACACCCCTCCCAGAGCCGGGGGGAGAACCCAGGAGTCCTGGCTCCCAGCCCCCCCTGCTCTGACCCAGCAGCCCCCACTCTCCTCCCAGAGCCGAGGAGAGAACCCAGGAGTCCTGGCTCCCAGCCCCCCTGCTCTAACCACCAGCCCCCACTCCCCTTCCCGAGCCGGGGAGAGAACCCAGGAGTCCTGGCTCCCAGCTCCCCCCTGCTCTGACCCACCATCCCCCACTCCCCTCCCAGACCCGGGGAGAGAACCCAGGAGTCCTGGCCCCCAGCCCCTCTGCTCTAACCCACCAGCCCCCACTCCTGTCCCAGAGCTGGGGAGAGAACCCAGGAGTCCTGGCTCCCAGCTCCCCCTGCTCTAACCCACCAGCCTCCACTCCCGTCCCAGAGCCAGGGAGAACCCAGGAGTCCTGGCTCCCACCTCCCCCTGCTCTAACCCACCAGCCCCCACTCCCGTCCCAGAGCCAGGGAGAACCCAGGAGTCCTGGCTCCCAGCTCCCCCTGCTCTAACCCACCAGCCCCCACTCCCCTCCCAGAGCCAGGGAGAACCCAGGAGTCCTGGCTCCCAGCCCCCCAGCTCTAACCCACCAGCCCCCACTCCCCTCCCAGAGCTGGGAGAGAACCCAGGAGTCCTGGCTCCCACCTCCCCCTGCTCTAACCCACCAGCCCCCACTCCCCTCCCCTCCCAGAGCTGGGAGAGAACCCAGGAGCCCGGGCTCCCAGCCGCCTGGCCCGGTCCAGGCTCTGAGCGCGTGGGTCAGGAATGCCGGCTCAGCCCCTGGTCACTGTGGGGACACCCTGGCCAGCGAGTCTGGCTAGTGAGCGGCTGGGATGGAATGTTCTGCCGGTCGCCCCCTTGTCCAGTCACCAGCGTACACAGAGTCCTCAGCCTCTGGAGGGGCTGGGAGCCAGGACTCCTGGGTTCTCTCCCTGGCTCTGGGAGGGGAGTGGGGGCTCGTGGGTAAGAACAGGCGGGGCTGGGAGCCAGGACTCCTGGGTTCTCTCCCTGGCTCTGGGAGGGGAGTGGGGGCTGGTGGGTTAGAGCAGGGAGGACTGGGATCCAGGACTCCTGGGTTCTCTCCCCGGCTCTGGGAGGGCAGTGGGGGCTGGTGGGTTAGAGCAGGGAGGACTGGGATCCAGGACTCCTGGGTTCTGTCTCCGGCTCTGGGAGGGGAGTGGGGGCTGGTGGGTTAGAGCAGTGGGGGCTGGGAGCCCGGACTCCTGGGTTCTCCCTGGCTCTGGGAGGGGAGTGGGGGCTGGTGGGTCAGAGCAGGGGGGCTGGGAGCCAGGACTCCTGGGTTCTCTCCCCAGCTCTGGGAGGGGAGTGGGGGCTGCTGGATTGGAGCGGGGCTGGGAGCCAGGACTCCTGGGTTCTCTCCTCAGCTCTGGGAGGGGAGTGGGGGCTGGTGGGTTAGAGCAGGGGGGGCTGGGAGCCCGGACTCCTGGGTTCTCTCCCCAGCTCTGGGAGAGGAGTGGTGGCTGGTGGGTTGGAGCAGGGGGGGCTGGAAGCCCGGACTCCTGGGTTCTCTCCTGGCTCTGGGAGGGGAGTGGGGGCTGGTGGGTTGGAGCAGCGGGGGCTGGAAGCCCGGACTCCTGGGTTCTCTCCTGGCTCCGGGAGGGATGGGGGGGTGGGGGGTCACTAAGAGCAGCAGGGGAGCTGTGGGGGTGGGGGCACAGCCGCCCTGTCCCTGTTTCGCGGCACTCGGGGTCAGATCCTGGTGTGCAGGGGCTGCTGGAGCCTTGGGGAACAGACTGAGATACAAACCGCCCCGGCCACAGCGAGATGGGGACCAGATGTGAGCAGCCCAGGGCTGGCGTGGGCTGCAGGCATGGGGCTCGCAGGCCTGAGTCACAGCTGGGGGGCAAGGCAGGGGTCAGAGACCCTTATACCACAGCCCCCACCCATCCCACATCTGTACATGGCCCCGCCCACACCCCCACAGCACCAGTGAGAGAACCCAGGTGTCCTGGCTCCCAGCCCCCCCCGCTCTAACCCACCAGCCCCCTTCCCCTCCCAGAGCCGGGGAGAGAACCCAGGAGTCCTGGCTCCCAGCACCCCCGCTCTAACCCACCAGCCCCCTTCCCCTCCCAGAGCCGGGGAGAGAACCCAGGAGCCCTGGCTCCCAGCACCCCCGCTCTAACCCACCAGCCCCCTTCCCCTCCCAGAGCCGGAGAGAGAACCCAGGAGCCCTGGCTCCCAGCCCCCCTGCTCTCACCCACCAGCCCCCACTCCCCTCCCAGAGCCGGGGAGAGAACCTGGCTCCCAGCTGCCACGCCCTCTGCTCTAACCCCCATACCCCACTCCCCTCCCAGCTGGGGTGGAACCCAGGTGTCCGGCGGGGGCGGTTGTGAGGGAAGTGAAAGCCGGAGGCTATTTTTGGAAGTGGGCTGTAGCCAAGGGCAGAAATAGAAGCTGGGAGTCGCCCCCCCCAGCCCCCTGCGCAGTTCATGTCCCCCACACCACCCCGGCCAGTTCCCCCACCACATTCCTGCCATTCTTTGCCAACCTTCCGGCCCCTTTGCGAAACGTGTCCATGGGCGGCCTCCTTCTTACCCCACAGGAAGGGGGCTGACATCAGCCCTGGGGCGGTGGGAAATCCCTGGAGGGTCATCAGGGGGACTGCGGTTTCAGCCAGCGGTTTCAGCCCCAAGGGGGTGGGGCAGATCGGTGGAGGGGGCATGGCACTCCCTGGGGGAAGTCCCCCGAAGCTCATAGCACCCCCGCCCCCTCTGGATCCCGTGTCTCCCTGCCCCTGGGCTGGGACACCCAGAGCCCCCACAGACACACGCACACAGAGATACCCAGCCACACACACACAGGCACACGGAGACATCCAGCCACACACACACACACTGAGACACCCTGCCACACACACACACACACACGTGGAGACACCCAGACACATGCACACAGGCACACAGAGACAACCAGCGGCACACGCACATGCACACAGAGACACTCAGCCACACACACAGGCACATGGAGACACCCAGCCCCCCCCCCACATACACACACGGAGACACGCAGACACATGCACACAGGCACATGGAGACAACTAACGGCACACACACATGCACACGGAGACACCCAGCCACACACATAGGCCTGTCTGACACACATCTCCGCACCCAAGTTCACATGCTGAGAACATCCTCCCTGTAGAAACAAACGTCCACCTGACACACAGAACCTCCCCAGCACACACTGCTCACACACACAGCTTTCTGATAGACACACCCACACACACACCCCGTGAGACATGACCTGTCTGACACACCCTGCCGAGACAGGCCTGTCTGATGCACACACACACACACACACACACACATCCTGCCAGGACAGGCCTGTCTGATGCGCGCACACACACACACACACACACACACACACACACACACACACACACACACCATGCCAAAACAGGCCTGTGTCACGTGCACACACACTGCCGAGACAGGCCTGTCTCACTCACTCTCTCACACACACACACACACACACACACACATCCTGCCAAGACAGGCCTGTCTGACACACACACAGACACACACCCCATGCCAAAACAGGCCTGTGTCACGTGCATACACACTGCCGAGACAGGCCTGTCTGACGCGCGTGCACACACACACACATCCTGCCAAAACAGGCCTGTCTCACTCAGTCACACACACACACACACACACACACACACACCCCACACACACCCTGCCAAGACAGGATTTTTGTTTATTTTGTTCCAATTTCCCTGTAGCACGTCCCCAGCTCTCCCCCCCCCCCCCCACCCAGCGTAGCACTGGCACGGGCACCATGGGCCAGACCTGGCAGCAAGGGGGGATATGCATTGAGGGAGATGACTGGAGGGGGGCGCTGTGCCCGGGGGGGGGTCGCTGTGCACTGGGGGCAGCAACAGGGACTCAGACCCCCTTTACTTGGGGGTACCACACTCCCCTGGTGAGGATGGTGGGGGGGGCACCCAGGGCCCACCGTGAGCCCCTCGGGGGCCCCTGACACCACCAGCCCCCGGGGAGGGGATTGGGGACAGGATAGGAATCCCAACCCCCCCGCCCCGCTGCCTCTGCCCCCCCTCCACGAGGGCAGGCGCTAGGACCCGGGGACTGCAGCCGGGGAGGAGTGTGTGTCCCCCCCGCCGCCACCAACGGAGGAGGAGGCGGGGTGCGGAGGGATGAGTTCATCCCGGCTTCCTGCGCCCTGGGCGCACGGGGAGCGCATATAAGGCGGCTGGACCCGGGTGCTCGGCACAAAGCTCCGGGACCCGGCACGTCTCCAGGTGAGGACAGCGGCTGGGGCGCGGCCACACATCCCCCACCACCCCCAGGGGCCGGGCTCTGGGCTCCCTGGAGCCGGCCAGGGGTGCGCGCCCTTGGCGAGCCCCTGCTTCGGGGTGGCCAGGCTGGAATCGGCCCGGGCTTGGGGGCCCCTGGCCCCATTGCAGTGCGGGGCTTAGGGGGAGCCATGGGCTGTTTGTGGTGGGGGCTGGTAGAAGTGCCACTGGGCGCTGCTGTTCTACCCTGGTTCTGGAAGGGGAGCGGGTGCTAGGAGCCAGGACTCCTGGGTTCTCTCCCGGCTCTGGGAGGGGAGTGGGAGCTGGTGGGTTACAGCAGGGGGGCTGGGAGCCAGGACTCCTGGGTTCTCTCCCCGGCTCTGGGAGGGGAGTGGGGGCTGGTGGGTTAGAGAAGGGGGGCTGGGAGCCAGGACTCCTGGGTTCTCTCCCCGGCTCTGGGAGGGGAATGGGGGCTGGTGGGTTACAGCAGGGGGGCTGGGAGCCAGGACTCCTGGGTTCTCTCCCCGGCTCTGGGAGGGGAGTGGGGCTGGTGGGTTAGAGCAGGGGAGCGCTGGGAGCCAGGACTCCTGGGTTCTCTCCCTGGCTCTGGGAGAGGAGTAGGGGCTGGTGGGTCAGAGCAGGGGGGCTGGGAGCCAGGACTCCTGGGTTCTCTCCTCAGCTCTGGGAGGGGAGTAGGGGCTGGTGGGTCAGAACAGGGGGGCGCTGGGAGCCAGGACTCCTGGGTTCTCTCCTCAGCTCTGGGAGGGGAAGGTGAACTAGTGGGTCAGAGCAGGCGGCGCTGGGAGCCAGGACTCCTGGGTTCTCTCCTCAGCTCTGGGACGGGAAGGTGAACTAGTGGGTCAGAGCAGGTGGCGCTGGGAGCCAGGACTCCTGGGTTCTCATCTAACCTTTCCTGCCTTCTCCCTCTAGGATGCCGCTCTCACTAGTGGTTCTGGCCGGCATGGCCCTCCTGTGTGTGGCCGACCCTCTAAGCCACCCCACCGGCTCCCGCGTGGCCCATCTCTCTGCCAACTTTGGGATGAAGGTTTTCCAGGAGGTGGCCAAGGCATCCCCAGATCGTAATGTGGCCTTCTCCCCTTTCGGGGTGGCCTCTGTACTGGCCATGCTGCAGATGGCGGCCGCTGGGGAGAGCCGGAGTCAGATCAAGGCAGCCATGGAGTATGGGGTCAACGGTAAGGGGCTGGGGAGGGGGCCCTTGTCCCAACACTCAATGCTGGGCAAAATGCCCCAGCATGGTGCTAGTGGGCCCCCAGGTCACCGGCCGCCCTGCCCCAGAGGGAGCGCATCTCAGTGCCGGGCAAGGGGTCCCTGTGTCACTGGCTGCCCCACCCCAGAGGTGGGCGCATCTCAGCGCCGGGCGAGGGTTCCCCGGCTAACCATCTGCTGCGCCCCAGAGGTGGGCGCATCTCAGCACTGGGCGAGGGGTCCCTGGGTAACCCACTGCCCAGCCCCGTCTCCACCCTGGACAAGGCACCCTTCATGGCATTAACCCTTCGTTGCCCTGACAAGCCATGACTCCCCTGCAGAGCGGGGCATCCCCCAGGCCCTACGGTGGCTGCGCAAGGAGCTGACTGCCCTGAAGAACCAGGACAGGGTGGACATTGCTGACGCGCTCTTCGTGCAGCGGGACCTGGGGCTGACACCCGGCTTCATGAAGAGGTTCGCCCGCACCTTCCGCCAGACTGTCAAACAGGTCAACTTCACAGAGGGTGAGCGCGCTCGCTTCATCATCAACAGCTGGGTCAAGGACAGCACCCACGGTGAGCAGCTGGGACTCCTGGGTTCTCTCCCTGGCTCTGGGAGAGGAGTGGGGGCTGGTGGTTAGAGCAGGGGGGCTGGGAGCCAAGACTCCTGGGTTCTCTCCCTGGCTCTGGAAGGGGAGTGGGGGCTGGTGGTTAGAGCAGGACGGCTGGGAGCCAGGACTCCTGGGTTCTCTCCCTGGCTCTGGAAGGGGAGTGGGGGCTGGTGGGTTAGAGCAGGGGGGCTGGGAGCCAAGACTCCTGGGTTCTCTCCCTGACTCTGGGAGAGGAGTGGGGGCTGGTGGTTAGAGCAGGGGGGCTGGGAGTCAGGACTCCTGGGTTCTCTCCCTGGCTCTGGAAGGGGAGTGGGGGCTGGTGGTTAGAGCAGGATGGCTGGGAGCCAGGACTCCTGGGTTCTCTCCCTGGCTCTGGGAGAGGAGTGGGGGCTGGTGGTTAGAGCAGGGGGGCTGGGAGTCAGGACTCCTGGGTTCTCTCCCCGGCTCTGGAAGGGGAGTGGGGGCTGGTGGTTAGAGCAGGACGGCTGGGAGCCAGGACTCCTGGGTTCTCTCCCTGGCTCTGGAAGGGGAGTGGGGGCTGGTGGGTTAGAGCAGGGGGGCTGGGAGCCAAGACTCCTGGGTTCTCTCCCTGGCTCTGGGAGGGGAGAGGGGGCTGGTGGGTTAGAGCGGGAGGAGGTTGGGAGCCAGGACTCCTGGGTTCTCTCCCTGGCTCTGGGAGGGGAGTGGGGGCTGGTGGGTTAGAGCAGGAGGGGGCTGGGAGCCAGGACTCCTGGGTTCCATTGCCCTCTGACACCCCCCTACCCCCATGGTTGCAGGGATGATCAGTGACTTCCTGGGGCCGGGCACCGTGGACGACCTCACCCGCCTGGTGCTGGTGAACGCGGTGTATTTCAAGGGGCTCTGGAAGCTGCCCTTCCCGGAGGCGGACACGCGCCAGCGCGTCTTCCACAAGTCGGACGGGAGCCGGGTGGTGGTGCCCATGATGGAGCAGACAGCCAAGTTCAACTACGGTCAGTGGTGCCCCCTGCTGTGGTGGGTGGGGAGGGCAGTTAGCGGGGTCTCCAACTCTCTCCCTCTGGTCCCCAAGGAAGGGAGAAGAACCCCACATACCCCCAGTCCGGGGTCAGGCCTGCCCTGCTAACCCTGGCTCTCCCTGCTCCACCCAGGCGAGTTCTTCACCCCAGACCAAGTGGACTACGACGTGGTGGAGCTGCCATACCACGGGGACACGCTCAGCATGCTTATCGCCGCCCCCTATCGCCGAGAGGTGCCCCTGGCCACCCTCACCCGGGTCCTTGACGCCCGGCTGCTGGGCGAGTGGAAGGCGAACATGACCCGAGTGCCCCGCCAGCTCGTGCTTCCCAAGTGAGAATCCCCCCGCCTCCCGTTTTCCTCAAGCCAGGACTCCTGGGTTCTCCCCCTGGCTCTGGGAGGGGAGTGGGGGCTGGTGGTTAGAGCAGGGGGGGCTGGGAGCCAGGACTCCTGGGTTCTCTCCCCAGCTCTGGGAGCAGAGTGGAGGGTGGCTGGTGGGTTAGAGCAGGGGGGGCTGGGAGCCAGGACTCCTGGGTTCTATTTTTGCAGCAGGGCACTCAATGAAGCCCTGGTGCCGATGTCATACTTCATGGGGTTTTCTGTGCCCACACCCCGGGGCAGACACTGGGGGGCTGCAGCTGTTCCCCACACACACACACACACACTCCTGGTGCTGAGGTCCCTTCTTCCCCCCCACTACAGGTTCTCCCTGGAGAGCGACTCTGACCTGCGCCGGCCCCTGCAGGAGCTGGGCGTGAGGGACGTCTTCAGCCTCAGCGCCGCAGACTTCAGCAGCCTCTCAGGTGAGGCCCTCGCCCCTGCATGGGGACACCCCCGCCGGCTGCTCTGTCTCCTACCTGCTGGGCGAGGGGGACCCCCGGCTCACGGCTCTCTCTCTCTGTCTCTCTCCCAGCCGAGGAGTCGCTGTACGTGGCCCAGGCCCTGCAGAAGGTCAAGATCGAGGTGAATGAGAGTGGCACCAAAGCCTCCTCTGCCACAGGTGAGCGGGTCGCTGGCCTCCCGGAGGGGTGCACCAGGGGCTGGCTGTGGGAGCTCCCCCTCCCGTGGCTTTGCCTGAGCTGGCTGGCCAGGGGGTGCAGCAGGGCCTAGAGGGAAAACCCCTCTAGTCTGCCAGACCCATCTCGCAGGTCTGTTAGTGGGACAACCCGGTTGACTCCTGGTTCCTTTCCTCCAGCTGCCATAGTCTACGCCCGGATGGCGCCCCTGGAGATCATCATGGACCGGCCCTTCCTCTTCGTGGTGCGGCACAACCCCACAGGTGAGGATCAGCCCCGTGTCCTGAACAGCTAGACTTCCCCTCCCCTCCCCTCCCAGAGTTGGGGAGAGAACCCAGGAGTCCTGGCTCCTGGCCCCTCCTGCTCTAACCACCAGCCCCCACTCCCCTCCCAAAGCCGGGGAGAGAACCCAGGAGTCCTGGCTCCCAGCCCTCACTCCCCTCCCAGAGCCAGGGAGAGAACCCAGGAGTCCTGGTTCCCAGCCCCCCTGCTCTGACCCACCAGCCCTCACTCCCCTCCCAGAGCCGGGGAGAGAACCCAGCCCAGCATGAGGAATCATAGGGGGGGCTCAGCCATGGGGCCCATCCATCCTGGAATCCTGCCTCCTGTCCCAGCCAGGGCTCCATGCTGTACGCATAGGGTGGGCCTTCACCCTCTGGCCTATGGGGAGGGAAGGAGAGAGAGCGGGGGGGAGGGGGCAGTATTGGGAGGGGGCCAGCAGTGACCACCCACTCACCACCTGTTCTCTGCCCCCCAGGTGCCATCCTCTTCATGGGACAGGTGATGGAGCCCTGACCATGGGGAACCCCCCGTGCTGGGAGCAGACTGGGAAACGAAGCCATCTTGGGGGGGCACCCCCCCTCCCTGGCTGAGGAGATGCCTGTCCTGTTCAGTTTGACTCTCTGGGTCCCCCCCCACTCCTCCCCTGGATTGCAGGGCAGCGGTGGGGCCATATATGACAGTAGTCGCTGGGCTGTCCCCCACGGCCGGGAATCCCAGGCACACTGTCGCCCTGCAGGCCTAGTCTGGGGCTCAAATCTGCCCCCCAGCGACTCAGTTTCCCTGGTCCTACCATACCTGGGCCTTGCACGGATTCTAATGGATTTACACTGGAGGCTGCTACCTCACCCCCTCCTCTGGGGGGTGTCAGGAACCCTGTTCCCGGTCAGGGGGCTGGGCATGAATGTATGGGAGAGTAATATATTGTAGAGGAGATAATATATTCCTAGCTTTGTTTGCATTTGAGGGGCCTGCGTGGGGTGGCACCCCAAAAGGGCCGGCCAGAGCAAAGCCACTCTAAGCCTTTGTTCACGGTGGAAGCACAAACTCCCCGTTTCTCCCCCCAAGAGCTCGGCGTGAGCCACAGCCCCACGGCGGGCAGAGGGGGGCCCTCCTCTGGGCCTACATCTCTCCCCCACAGCGCAGGAAGCCGGGTGAAGCAATCATGTGCAGCCGCCAGGGCTGCATGTGCAGATAAGAGCCAGCGGTGAGTCACCCTCACCAGCCGCACGCAGCCCCCCAAAAAAACTCAGCAGCTGTTTAAAAATAACTGAGGTGATTGGCCTTGGCCAGTCACGTTTTCCCACCCCTCACCGCCAGCGGCTTCCTTGTCGGCGTGAAACCAACAGCCCGCAGGGTGGGGATTTAAATGCCCCACGCATCCTGCTCAGCAGTGCCTTAAAGGGACGTGCCGTGGGGTGACGTCCTTTTCCCTATACCCCTTGGGGTGTGTGGGGACCCCCTTCCCCCCATTGCAATGAGGCAGGATTTCTGCACGTTGGCAGTGAGTTGCAGGGGATGGGGGTGCGTCTATGGATTTTTTTTTTTAAATTGAATGGTTTTTATTCCACTTTTGATATGTAAGAAAAGCAATAAAAATCTCTATGGAAACACGGTGTCCGCTTGGTATGACCCTGGCCTCGCTCACTGCCTGCCCCAGTTCCATATCCCTGGCCCTGGCACCCTCCGTTCTCTGGATCCACGCGCTGGCACCCGTACTGCACCCTTAGCCCCGATCCCAGCCCGCTGGCTGTGGGAAAGGACCTGGGGTGGGGGGCATGGCCTGTAACGGGGTCTGATAAATGGGTTGTAGGGTCAGCCCTGCATCGGGGGGAGAGCAGCCCTGCCCCATGGCATGGGGGGCAGCACTAGCTGCAAGGGAACCCCCCTCCTCCCCCAAGCCCTGTACCCAGTGGGGTCCGTACTGATTGCAGCGTCATGCCATCCACTCCCTCCTTCGTCTATGGGGCAGGTCCTCGGCCTTCATGCCTGCCGGCAGGGGGCAGCTTCCCCCAGGGTGAGGGGCTCAGCTTGGCCTTCAGCACCTCCTTGGCTCTGGCTGGTGCCCAGCCAGGGGGCTGTGCCACACAGCTCCCTGCTACCAGGGCTAGGGGGACATGATGCCCCAGCGGAAGCGGGGGCTTAACCCTGGGTCCAGCTGTGCCCACTCAGCCATGCCCTCATCACTCCCCCCCCGGCCCCCCTTGACTCAGCCATGACCCCCCTCCCTGCTGCACTCTGCAATGCCTCCATCCCTCTCTCCCCATGGCCCCACTCTACTCTGCCATAGCCCCCCTCCCCTTCCATCCTCGCCCCTCCTGCTTCCCAGCCCCCAGGACCCTCCCCCTTCACCTTAAAGCCCCCCACAATCCCTGCCCCCTGACACCCCCTTCCTCTCCCCAGTAACCTCCTCCCGGTGTTGCCATGGAGACACACCCAGTCCCTCCCCTGGGTCCCACCTCACTCCCCCTTGCAAAGGAGACAGCACCCCTGACACCCCCTACACACCCACCCATCCTGCCCTCTGTTGCCATCGACAGGGCTCCCTTGTGCCCTATTGCCATTGTTACAGGCCCCTGCACCTCCATCTTGCCCCTGTTGCCATGGAAATGGCCCACTCTTGCCCCATTGCCATGGTTACAGGTCACCCATCCCTCCAGCTCGCACTGTTGCCATGGACACAGCTCCCTCGTGCCCTATTGCCATTGTTACAGGCCCCTGCACCTCCATCTTGCCCCTGTTGCCATGGAAATGGCCCACTCTTGCCCCATTGCCATGGTTACAGGTCACCCATCCCTCCCGCTCATCATGTTGCCATGGACACAGCTCCCTCGTGCCTATTGCCATGGTTACAGGGCCCTGCACCTCCATCTTGCCCCTGTTGCCATGGAAATGGCCCACTCTTGCCCCATTGCCATCGTTACAGGTCACCCATCCCTCCCGCTCACCATGTTGCCATGGACACAGCTCCCTCGTGCCTGTTGCCATGGTTACAGGACCCTGCACGTCCATCTTGCCCCTGTTGCCATGGAAATGGCCCACTCTTGCCCCATTGCCATGGTTACAGGTCACCCACCCCTCCAGCTTACCCTGTTGCCATGGACACAGCTCCCTCGTGCCCTAGTTCCATGGTTACAGTGACCTGCGCCTCCATCTTGCCCCTGTTGCCATGGAAACGCCCACTCTTGCCCCCGTTGCCATGGTTACAGGTCACCCACCCCTCCAGCTCGCCCCGTTGCCATGGAAACAACTTCCCCTCGCCTCTTTCCGGAAGTGGCTCCTGCCCCTTGTTATGGGTCCCTCACCCCTCTCCAGTTTGCCCCCGTTGCCACGGTTACAGATCCCCCCCCCGCACTACCACCCTGCCCCCGTTGCCATGGAAACGGCGCTCCCTCTCCCCGCCCCTCCCCTCCCGGAAGTGGCTGCTGCCCCTCGTTCCCCGGCGCATGCGCAGCGCGGGGAGGCCGGGCCCGGGCTCGGTACCTGGCCAGGTTGAGCGAGGCGGACCGGAGCGGGGGGGGAGGCGGCGCCATGGTGAGCGCGGGGGGAGGGGCGGGGGGGAGCCCGTGGGGGGGGCTGAGCCCGGGGGGGAAGGGGCGGGGGGGCCCGGGGAGGGCTGGGGCGGGGGGGAGCCCGGGGGGGGGCTGATCCCTTGGGGGGGGAAGGGGCGGGGGGGCTGGGCCCGGGCGGGGGGGAGCCCGTGGGGGGGGCTGGGCCGGGGGGGGCAGGGGCGGGGGGAGCCCGGGGGGGGCTGGGCCCGGGGGGAAAGGGGCGGGGGGAGCCCGGGGGGGGGCTGGGCCCGGGGGGAAAGGGGCGGGGGGAGCCCGGGGGGGGCTGGGCCCGGGGGGAAAGGGGCGGGGGGGCCGGGGGGGGGGAAGGGGCGGGGGGGCCGTCGAGGGGCTGGAGCACCTGGCGAGGGGGGCTGGGGCAGCCCATGGGGCACTGTACCCGTGGGGGGGGCTGGGCCCGGGGGGGTGAAGGGGCGGGGGGAGCCCGGGTGGGGGCTGGGCCTGGGGGGGAAGGGGCGGGGGGAGCCCGGGGGGGCTGGGCCCGGGGGGAAAGGGGCGGGGGGGCCGTGGGGGGGGGAAGGGGCGGGGGGGCCGTCGAGGGGCTGGAGCACCTGGCGAGGGGGGCTGGGGCAGCCCATGGGGCACTGTACCCGTGGGGAGCGGGGCTGGGGGGGAAGTGGGGAGGCTGAGCTGGGGGGCAGCCCAGAGATGGCAGCTCATGGCGGGGGGCCGGGCTGGGCGGGGGTCACACTCCTGGCTGGGACCGCTGGGCACTCAGGGACCCAGGAGTCCGGGCGGCAGGGTGCGGTGGCCCCAGCGCCCGTGTCCGTGGGGGCTGACGAAGGGGGCGGGTTGCCAGTGGGGCTGGGTTTGCCTCCCATCTGCGACGTTCCCGCGGTCGGGGCCCAGGGCGCACCTGCCCCACACGCTGTCTCGTGAACAGCCGCGCCCCTGAACGACCCCCGCCCTGCCCCATGATCTTAACGCGCTTGCCACGTGCTGGGTATCCCGGCCAGGCCATGGCTTCAAACACTGTTCCTGCCCCTAGTGTAGACGGGACCTGCGCTCCGCAGGCCGGGCAGGTGGGTGTGGCTGAACCCCTGAGATACGGCCACACACGGGGGGCTGCGTCTGACGTCGATGCGGGTTTGTGACCGCGAGGAGCTGGCTTGTGGCCGCCCTAGTGTAGACGGGACCTGCCCGCGCCACGTGTCAGGCGCTGTGCGTTTTGCTGGAGGGTGACGGCACAACGCTCGAGGTGCTGCGTCGGAGCGCAGTGGGGCGGAGGAGTGGTGTCAGCACCAGAGCAGTCCCGGGAGGAGATCGTGTGTGCAGCTGAACTGTTGTGATGGGACTGTTACAACCCCTAGTGTAGACAGGACCTGCCCTCCAGGAGCAGTGCCGAGCGGCTCCTCCGCGGGGCCCGTTTGAAAGGAGTGGGGCTGCCCCAGCGAACAGGCCGGGCGGGTTTGCGTCAGCGCGTCGTGACTAATGGAGATGGCTGGGACGGGTCGGGGCTGGTCGGGGCCAGACTCAGACGCTGACGTCTTCATCCGGCTCCCTGGCCCGGAACGGATTGTTTCCGGCTCGCCCAGCCACGGGCGCTGGATCCTTGGCCCACCCGGGCGGCCTCGTTAACCCCTCCGGGGCTGGGGCCGTGCCAGGGCTCACACGGGGGTCTGGGAGGGCACTGCTCCAGGGACACCTTCTGCCAGCTGGTGCGTGCCAGGGCCCAAGTGGCCTCCGGGGGGCGCCAGGAGCCCATTAACACCTGCTGTAGCTAGGAGGGTCCCAACCTGAGGGGATGGGGGGAATTAGCCAGCCTGGCTAGGGGCCTTGCTGCCCCCCGACCCTGGCGCTCCCAGCCACTTGTCTGCCGCACTCAGTGTCACTGGGTGGGGAAACTGAGGCACGGAACCAGGGTCAGGGGGGAGGACAGGGACTGGCCCCGAGTCACCCAGGGAACGACCCCAGCCGCCTGTCAGCCACGCTTAGTGTCACCGGGTGGGGAAACCGAGGCACGGAACTGGGAGGGGACAGGGACTGGCCTTGAGTCACCATGGGATAGACCCCAGCCGCCTGTCAGCCACGCTCAGTGTCACTGGCTGGGGAAACCGAGGCACGGAACCGGGAGGGGACAGGGACTGGCCCTGAGTCACCCAGGGAACGACCCCAGCCGCCTGTCAGCCACGCTCAGTGTCACCGGGTGGGGAAACCGAGGCACAGAACCGGGGGGGGGACAGGGACTGGCCCTGAGTCACCCAGGGATAGACCCCAGCCGCCTGTCAGCCACGCTCAGTGTCACCGGGTGGGGAAACCGAGGCACGGAACCGGGGGTACAGGGACTGGCTCCGAGTCACACAGGGAACGACCCCAGCCGCCTGTCAGCCACGCTCAGTGTCACCGGGTGGGGAAACCGAGGCACGGAACCGGGAAGGGACAGGGAGTCCCCCAGGGCTGGACCCCAGGCGCCCCGCGGCCCTGCCCTGACCCGCCCCGCTCTCTCCCCCCGGCGCAGATGCGGTTCATGCTGCTATTCAGCCGGCAGGGAAAGCTGCGGCTGCAGAAGTGGTACCTGGCCACCTCGGAGAAGGACAAGAAGAAGATGGTGCGGGAGCTGATGCAGGTGGTGCTGGCCCGCAAGCCCAAGATGTGCAGCTTTCTCGAGTGGCGGGACCTCAAGGTGGTCTACAAAAGGTGAGGCCCCCCCCCCCCCCCCCCCCCTGGGTCCAGGCCAGCCCTGCCCCCTCCCTTCCACGCACCTGGCGGCCCCGCCCGCGGGCTGGGAGCGGCGGCGGCCCCACCCCATGGCCAGGTGAGTCAGTGCCTGCAGCTGCCTCTCCGCCCTGGGGCGGGAGGGTGTCGGAGCCCCATCCGGCAGGAGCTGATTAGCTGTGAGGGTCCCAGTCCTGGGGGGCAGCTCGAGCAGACGGCTCCCCCCTCAAATGCACAACCCCCCCATAATCCCCTCCACACACAGCTCCTCCCTCCGCCCACCACCACCCTAGGGGAGGAGGGAATTTTCCTGATGCCAGCGCCCCCAAGAGGGGACAGGCCCCTGCCCCATTCCCTGCCCCCCTGAGCCAGCCAGTCCCTGCCCTGGGGCCGGGGGGAGCCGACGCCCCCAAGAGGGAACAGGTCCCTGCCCCATTCCCGCCCCCCTGAGCCAGCCAGTCCCTGCCCTGGGGCAGGGGGGAGCCGACGCCCCCAAGAGGGGACAGGCCCCTGCCCCATTCCCCGCCCCCCTGAGCCAGCCAGTCCCTGCCCTGGGGCCGAGTGGGACTCGGTGCCCCCCAGAGGGGACAGGCCTCTGCCCCATTCTCTGCCCCCCTGAGCCAGCCAGTCCCTGCCCTGGGGCCGGGTGGGAGTCGGTGCCCCCCAGAGGGGACAGGCCTCTGCCCCATTCCCCGCCCCCCTGAGCCAGCCAGTCCCTGCCCTGGGGCTGGGGGGAGCCGACGCCCCCAAGAGGGGACAGGTCCCTGCCCCATTCCCGCCCCCCTGAGCCAGCCAGTCCCTGCCCTGGGGCCGAGTGGGAGTCGGTGCCCCCCAGAGGGGACAGGCCTCTACCCCCATTCTCCGCCCCCCTGAGCCAGCCAGTCCCTGCCCTGGGGCAGGGTGGGAGTCAGTGTCCCCCCGAGGGGACAGGCCTCTGCCCCATTCCCCGCCCCCCGAGCCAGCCAGTCCCCGCCCTGGGGCCGGGTGGGAGTCGGTGCCCCCCCCGAGGGGACAGGCCTCTGCCCCATTCCCCGCCCCCCTGAGCCAGCCAGTCCCTGCCCTGGGGCCGGGTGGGAGTCAGTGTCTTCCAGAGGGGACAGGCCCCTTCCCCATTCCCCGCCCCCCTGAGCCAGCCAGTCCCTGCCCTGGGACCGAGTGGGAGTCGGTGCCCCAGCCTTACCCCGTCTCCAGGCCATGCGGTGGCTGGTAGCCTGCAGTATCATTTCGTCACGGACTCGTTGCCAGGCTGGGAGCCAGAGCCCAGCCCCCCGTCACAGGGCATTGTCAGCACCTGCCCCCTCCCACGCTGGCCACCCGAGCAGAGGCGCCGGAGGGCTGAACGGGCCGTGGGGAACCTGGGGTGGGGGGCAGTTTCCCCTTGCGTTGCCCTGCTCTGGGCCCAGGAGGGGCGGGGGACGTAGATGGAGGGTCAGGGGTCTCTGACTCTGCCCGTCCTGCAGGGCCCTGGGATCGGAGCTGATTATGGGAACCACGCAGCACCCTGGGCAGCCTCCCATGCGGGTCCGGCCTGGCCCAGCCCAGCCCAGGGGGAGATTTGGGTAGTGAGAGTTGTGCCCCCCAGCAGCGACGGGGGGCATGGGGATGTGCCACCCCCCCATGTACACTCCCAGGCCTGTGCTGGCTGGGATCTCGCCCCCCCAGCTGAGCCCTCTGCCGCTCGCCCGCAGGTACGCCAGCCTGTACTTCTGCTGCGCCATCGAAGGCCAGGACAACGAGCTAATCACACTGGAGCTGATCCACCGATACGTGGAGCTGCTGGACAAATACTTCGGCAGCGTGAGTGTGCCCCCCCCCTTGCACCCTGGGGCCGGGGCCCGGGGGTATGGGGCAGGCAGTGACCCTAGGGTGGATGTGGTGCCCTGGAGACGGGCAGTGGGACTTGCTGACCCTGGGCAGGGGCCTTGAGTGCCCCCAGGAGCGTCTGATCCGTGTGGCTGGCTCTGGCGCTCAGGCAGGGCCCTGTGGGTGGGCAGGCGGCGTCCAATCCCAGCTAATCCCCCGCCCATTAACCCTGCCTCGTTAATCCCCCCAGGCTGGCGCCAGGAGCCCTGCCCGCTGAGCCGTGGGGGATAGAAATGCTAATTGGGCTTAGCGGGGCCCCGGCTAATCCAGCTAATTCCCTGTCACAGAGCCGCAGGCTTTGGGAGCCACCCGGGGCAGGTCCCACGGCCTCCACCCCTCCTAGATTGAGCCTCTCGCCGGCTGCCGTTCCCAAACTGGGGTGTCTCGCCCCATTTCCCAGCTCACGCGCTTGGCTGCCCTACCCCAGTCAGGCCAGCAGGGAGCAGCTAGCGTCTTCCAAAGCCCCCGCCCCGCCGCCTCTCCGTCCTGTGGCGTTCCTTGCGGGGAATCCTCCACCCTAGGCGTTAATGTCCGGCCCGCCGGGTCGATCCTTTTCATGACCCATTCAGCCCACTCTTGTGGCTCCGGGGCTGGTGAGAGAGCGTCTCTCCCGTCGGCACGGAGCGCCTTCACCACGCGCACCGCATGGGCAGAGGTTCCCTTAGTCCTTGTTACCCCAATGGGGAGCCGTGCAGAGTACAGGGGGAAACTGAGGCACACATCGGCAACATAAAATATATTACAAAAAATTCCCCCTTTGTCACATTTTCACCCCCCTCCCAGCTGTATACACCCCTTCCTCTGAGAGGGGAGCAGAGCTGCTAGCACAGGGCTGGGGGCTAGTGGAGTGCAGGGGCTGGGAGCCAGGACTCCTGGGTTCTCTCCCGGCTCTGGGAGGGGAGTGGGTGTCACAGAGTCCCCTGGCGATGCTCTGGAACTGCTCCCCACAAAGCCAGGCAGGACTTTGGGGAGCCCCCTCTCCCTTGGGGCAGACTGTCTCTGGGTCTCTCCTTGGAGCATTCAGCATCCTCTGCCCCTCCGTGCGCTTCCCACAGCGAGTCGCCCCAGTGGGGTCCTGGGGGGGCCACAGGGTCCTGCACCCCTACTTCGCAGTCAGACGTGACTCTCAGCCAGCCAGTAAAACAGAGGTTTATTCGATGACAGGAACAGGGTCTAAACAGAGCTTGTAGGTACCGTGAACTGGACCCCTCGGCCGGGTCCATTCTGGGGGGCAGTGAGCCAGACCCCCACGTCTGCCCTCACTCCTCGTCCCCTGCTACCTTCGAAATGAAAACCCCCCCAGCCCCTCCTCTCTGCTCAATTCCTTTGCCGGGCTAGGAGTCAGGAGGTCACCTGATCCCTTTGTCTCCAACACCTTCAGCTGGCACCTTTGCAGGGGGGGGAGCCCAGGCCATCGGTTGCCAGGAAACAGAGGGTCGGCCATTTATGTCGACTGGAGACTTAAGAAATGCATAGGGGAAACTGAGGCACCCACACAGTATTCAGAGGAAACATTAAACATAGTCCCACTTCATCACAGATGGGGTCTGGTGGGTTAGAGCAGTGGAGCTGGGAGCTTGGACTCCTGGGTTCTCTCCCCAGCTCTGGAAGGGGAGCAGGGGCTGGTGGGATAGAGCAGGGGGGATGGGAGCCAGGACTCCTGGGTTCTCTCCCCGGCTCTGGGAGAGGAGTGGGGGCTGGGAGCCAGGACTCCTGGGTTCTCTCCCCGGCTCTGGGTGGGGAGTGGGGGCTGGTGGGTCAGAGCAGGGGGGATGGGAGCCAGGACTCCTGGGTTCTCTCCCCGGCTCCAGGCAGCTCTGATACTCCCCCCTCCTGCCCCAGGTGTGCGAGCTGGATATCATCTTCAACTTCGAGAAGGCCTATTTCATCCTGGATGAGTTCCTCATGGGCGGGGAGATCCAGGATACCTCCAAGAAGAGCGTGCTGAAGGCCATCGAGCAGGCTGACCTGCTGCAGGAGGTGGGGGGGCCGGAGCGGTTGGGGGGGTAACCTGCCAGTGCCCCCTGGCTGGAGCAGAGCCAGGCTGGGTTCATGTGCTGGGTTTGGCCTGCCCCTGCCTGCATCCAGAGACGGGAATTACCCCGTGCCGGCACCCCCGGAGACAGTGCCACCACCGAGCTGGGCACGAACCCCTGGGGTGCCACCGCACTCCCAGGGATGGGGATCAGAGCTGAGCAGCCCCCCAATTCTCCCCTGTGCCCTGTTCCCACGACCACCTCCCTTCACACACCAGCAGCTGAGACGAGGGGGCTGGGATCCTGGCCCCCCCCGGCTGTGTCGCAGCGTGTGGGGGGGTGCTCCCACTGCAGGTGCTGTCTCATTGCCTGGGCTGTGGTGCAGGGGGATGAATCATTGGGCTCTGCAGCTCTCTCCTGCGCTTGGCGTGGGCGACCGGGCTGCCAGCAGAAAACAGCCACTTCTCGCTCGCGAACTCCAGCCACCACCCCACCTGGCGTCCGAGGGGTTAACGCCCAACCTGCTGTGTGTGGGGAGGGGGGAGACGGGAGTGGGTCCCTCACCCGTCCCCGGGGGGCGCTGTGGGGCTGGCATGGCAGGGTTAGTGGGAACTAAATCCAGCCCTCTCCAGCACCTTGGGGGTTAATGCGGGGGGTGACGGGAGACATTCCCAGGGTCCGAGCCATCCTGGGGGGCGCTAGACTGCACTGGGGGGTGGGGGGACAGTCTGGCGAGGCTGACACCAGCCCGGTGATTGAGGGGAGGGGGAAAGTGAGTGCTCAGAGCGCCCCACTCTGCCCGCAACAGGGGTCCCTGCCCTCTCTGGGGCACGAGTGGCTCCATCCCTGAATCCCAGCACCCCCCTGACCCCCCAACATCTCTGCCATGGGACTCCCACCTGCTCCCCATGTGGGGGGAGGACAGAGGGACTCTGTCTCCTACCCCCTGACGGCCCCTCCCTCCCCCCTTATCTCTGTGCTGCAGGAGGATGAGTCACCCCGCAGCGTGCTGGAGGAGATGGGGCTGGCATAGTGAGCGGCTGTGCCTCCCCCACTCCCCATCCGTCCCTGGCTGCGTCGGACACCGCGGGGGCCACATGTCCATCTTCCTCGCCCCACGGGCCACAGCCGGACGTGGGACCAATTCACCCTGGAGCAGCTGGGGGAGTGAGCCCCATGAACTGTGTGTAAATATATAGATAGACACTACTTGGGGAGCCCCCCGCCCCGGGTCCGTCTCCTTCCCTGCTCCCAGGCGTTCTCCTGCCTGCCAGTGGCCGCTCAGAGCGGGGAGCCTGGGGAGGGGCTGGGGGGGCGGGGGCCTGTGCAGAGCGAGCACCCCTGCACAGCGATCCTGCCGCCGCCCGGGGCAATCGGGACCCCGCAGCGTGTCCCACCTGGCAGGGGGCTACAGGCCGATCCCGGAGTCTCATTCCCCCTGGCATCTCCGTGGGCGGGGCGCTCAGGGCATGTACCCCCCCCTTGGGGAAACGGGGTCCCCCCTTTGGAATAAAGTGTGTGTGGAGAACTCGGCCGTGTGGAGTGAGCTTTATGTGCTGGGTGGGGGGCTTTCTAGCTAACCCCTATGGGTGCGTCTGCACCCACGTCCCTCCCCCTGTCTGCTGTGTGCAGTGAGTTTTATATGACTCCGCAGCGGGGTCAGTCTCGAGGGGCTGTCCTCACCCCCTACCCCCCCAGCTGCTGGGGCCACCTGCACCCGCTCCCTGGCACGCCAGGACAGCAGCTGGGTGGGCAGGCTGGCGCTGAGACCTGGGACAGTTCTCCCATTCCTGGGGCTGCTGCGTGGAGCTCAGGTCATGCCCGAATTCTGCCAGTCTCCCTGCCTCAGTCCCCGTGGTGAAATTGTGGCTGTTTAATTCGGCTCCTCTCCCCGCAGCAGGCACGTCCGCGGCATCAGCCCCCCCTTCCCGCTGTGAGAACGCAGCCCGGCCGGCGTCGGAGCTCCGCTCCTCACCCGGGCTCGAGGTGAAAGATCCAGGCCCAGCTCCTGGCTCTGAAACTCAGGGCTCCTGCTCTCACGTAGTCCCACTGTGTGACCTTAAGAACGGCCAGACTGGGCCAGGCCGACCGTCCATCTATCCCAGTGTCCTATCTGCCGACCGCGCCCAGTGCCAGGCACCCCAGAGGGAACGAACAGAACAGGGAGTCACCAGGTGTCCCAGCCCATCGCCCATTCCCAGCTCTGGCAAACGGGCCAGGGACACCATCCCTGCCCGGCCTCGCTAACAGCCATTGATGGACCCGTCCTCCAGGAACTGATCTAGTTCTTCTTTGAACCCTGGTATAGTCTTGGCCTTCGCAACATCCCCTGGCGAGGAGTTCCCCAGGTTAACTGTGTGTTGGGTGCAGAAATACGTCCTTGTGTTTGTTTTAAACCTGCTGCCTATTAATTTCATTGGGTGACCCCTAGTTCTTCTTGTATGAGAAGGAGTAAATAACACTCCCTTATCTACTTTCTCCGCACCTGTTATGATTTTATAGACCCCTGTCATATCCTCCCTTAATCTCCTCTTTTCCACGCCGAACAGTCCCAGTCTGATCAATCTCTCCTCACACGGCAGCTGGTCCAGATCCCTCATTGTTTTGGTTGCCCTTTTCTGAACCTTTTCCAATTCCAATAGAACTTTTTTGCGATGGGGCGACCCCATCTGCACACAGTATTCAAGGTGAGGGCGTCCCGTGGATTTATAGAGAGGCAACAGGATATTTTCTGTCTGATTCTCTCTCCCTTTCTTAATGATTCCCAACGTTCTGTTCACTTTTCCGGCTGCTGCTGCAGATCGAGTGGATGTTTTCACCTTGGGTGAGTCACTGCAGCCTCGGTTTCCCTATGTGTGACTAGGGAGACTTTTTCTATTTACATGGTCAACTCTGTGGGGCAGAAACTGTCATTCACTTTGTCTGTGCAGTGCCAGGCACAAGGGGGAAGAACCCTGATTTTGGTTGAAGGGGTCTGTGCAGCGCCCAGAACAAGGGAGGACCCTGATTTTGGTCGTGGGGGTGAGGGGGGTCTGTGTGGTGCTCAGAACAAAGGAGGACCCTGATTTTGGTCGGAGGGGTCTGTGCAGCGCCCAGAACAAGGGAGGACCCCGATCTGAGTCAGAGGGGGTCTGACAAGTGTCTGGCATAACGGGGGCACCGATCTTGGTCAGGGAGGGTCTTGGGGCACCTGGCACAAGGGGCGTTTCTGGGTGACCAGCCAAGTTCATGTCTCTAGACGCTACCATGATGTATGTAATAGTGTACGAGGTTTTCCTATGGCCGGCCAGCCCGTAGACCCCAGGCCAGGGAATCTCAGCCAGACACGCCTGCGTCATGCCTGCAACAGGCAGGTTAGGCTGCTTGCTTTGAGGGCCTGTGGGGTCCCCGCACTCGGCTGAGGTCTGTGAGCTGTAATACCAATCCCAGGCAGTAGAGATGAGGCTAAGGGCAGTGTGGGTCAGCTGGTTGGGGGGCTCATGCACAGTGGGGTGAAGGTCATACCACTCCTTGGGTAGATGGTGAGGTAGTTTTCTCTTGAGCCCCGGGTGCTGGTGGCTGCACTGTGGGGGAGACTGGCCTGGAGGGTGCAAATGGCTCCACACCAGTAAGATAAAAGGAAGGTGAGCCCATTGGTTTCACCCAGTATGTGGGTGCGGTGGGATCCGGGCTGGATGTGCCCATTGATCTGGCCTGAGGGTTATGGGTGGGTGCCGTGGGATCCAGGCTGGATGTGCCCATTGATCTGGCCTGAGGGTTACGAGTGGGTGCCGTGGGATCCAGGCTGGATTGGTCTGACCTGAGGTTCATAGACTTTCAGGGCTAGAAGGGACCTCAGGAGGTATCTAGTCCAACCTCCTGCTCAAAGCAGGACCAACCCCCAGGCAGATTTTTACCCCAGTTCCCTAAATGCCCCCCCTCCCCCGGATTGAACTCACAACCCTGGGTTTAGCAGGCCAATGCTCAAACCACTGAGCTATCCCTCCTCCCCTCCACAAAAAAAAAAAAAATGGAGACCAAGGCACCACTGGGAGCTAAACCCAGGATCTCCTGTTTACCAGACAGGTGCTTTAGCCAGCCAGGTTGTGGGTGGGTGCCGTGGGATCCGAGGTAGATATGCCCTTGCTATGATTTGAAGAGTTGGTGAGGGCAGTGGAATCTGGGCTAGATGCACCCATTGGTCTGACCTGAGGTTGTGGGTGGGTGCGGTGGGATCCGAGGTAGATACGCCCTTGCTATGATTTGAAGGGTTGGTGAGGGCAGTGGAATCTGGGCTTGATACACCCATTGGTCTGACCTGAGGTTGTGGGTGGGTGCAGTGGGATCTGGACTAGAATAGACCCATTGGTCTGACCTGAGGGGAGTGGGGGGATCCGGGCTAGATGCACCCTTGATTTGATATGATGCGGGGTTGCCTGCCTGGTGGCCTGGGGTGGGGGTGAGGCCCACTGGCGTAGGATCTCCGTCGCGTCTCCTCGGGGACCCAGCTGTCAATAATGAGAGTAACTCGTAATAAAATAGTTGCTTTTATTTCTTAGCAAAACTAGTAATTCCACATGCTATTTACAACAGGCCAAACGTGTTTTATTAAGTACAACACAGAGGTCAGGACATCGAAACAAACGGCACAGGACTGGGAACCAGACGCCACAAAGCCAAGATTCTCACACACTCGGAAATGATGCAGGTGAAAATACACGCGCAGACGCCCTTAGTACAACGCCCATCCCCGACCCGCGCGCTCCCCTGCCTCTTCGTGGGTTAGAACTGATTGGGTGCTTGACTGGAAATGCTGGTAGTGTTCGGACGGTGGTGAGTTCACAGCAAGACACAGCATGCGGCATGCCTGGCAGGGGTGGGGGACATGGTTTTGGGGTGCGTAACACTGGCAGAGTCACAATATTCAATCTCGAGCTTCGGTGTCGATTGATGGAAGAAACAACCCGGTGGAAAGATAGCTTGATAAGGCAGTTTGGTATGGAATATCTCACTCTGCTCTCCCCTCGTTCCTTCTGCGGAGGACGGACGCCGGGCAAAGCTTAATCCTGGGGCACCAGGAAGGATCAGCGTGGGATTGTAGAAGAGAGAAGGTGTGTTGGTGACACAGATCTGGGCACGGAGACGTGGACTGTGGAGCGCTTTTAATTGTGAAGGGCTCTGGCGTTTTAACAACTGGGAGAACCTCACCTGGGCTCAATTGACAGCCCCTGTTTGACGCCCTTCTCCTGAACTCGGAATCTTTAACTGGAGAGACCAGCTCAAGCACCAGCTACGGGCTGGATGTCTGTGCGCTGCCTGAGTTACGTAGGAGCTCATGGCTTTGTAGCGCTGTAAGTGTTAGGATCGTCCCCCCGAAGTCAAGTCGCCAGTTCCTTAAAGTCAACAGAGCGGTGCTGATTCTACCCCCACCCCCGCGGGACCAAGTTTTCCCCAAGTCAATGACCCCACCCCACCCCACCCGCCATCGCCCCCTCGGGACTCGCTCTGGCTTTCTCCTCCCGCGCAGACTGGCCAGAAGTCCATGTTGAAACAAGCCCTGTCCGTTTTTTCACATCCAAACATCGTGCTTCCCTCCACTGCGTTCGTGTTTGAAAATTGTACAGAAGGGAGGTGGGTGGGAAGTTGCTGAGATGAGAGAAGGAAAAACACGCTGAAGCCGGGACGGGAATTTTGGAGCCAACTGGGTCTTTGCTCTGTTTTCAGTGACCTGGTCTAGATTTTTTTCGGCCTCCCCCTCACTGGCGGCTGTTTAGCATCCTAAGAGGGGAAGCAAGTGAAGAGCGAATGGGGGGTGGGGGCGTTCTCCATGTCCGCACTAGAAGGGGCTGTGGCGAATTCTGATGCGCCTGTCAGCTGACGACACACGGGGGTCTTGTCCCTGGGGGGCTCGGAGAAGACAGTCGGGATCGGGTTCTCCCTGGGCTGGCACCTCCTGGCACCTGCACAGAGTGTCTCCTCAAAAGGAGGGGGGAGGCATGTTCCCCCATGGCCAGATGGCCTGTGTCTTCCACACACACCCCGGTTCCTTCAAGCATGGTGGGCTTGGTGGGACCTGGGAATCCTAAAGTCGGGGGGGGCGTTGCGGGCGCGAGGAGGGAGAGGTTTGGTTCTCCTGATTCATGCACAACCTGAAATGCTTGGGACACTCAGAATGACCACGCTTCTCCGTGGGGAGCTGTGGGGGGATTCACTGGAATGCCTGGGCGCGGTCCATCAGCACCTGCTCAATGTAGTTCTCCATCTCGTCTTCTCGGGCCTGGCTGGCGGCAGCCTCATCCCGGGGCGCCAGGGAGCCCGGCAGGTGGTGGCTGCGGGGGTAGGATGGTGGCTGGAAGACCCTGGGCTGGATGTAGTTGGAGAAGTCATTCTGCTTGGCCAGGTACCTCTTGGGGGCGAGGTAGTCGTCCCCATGCAGCACCTCGTTCCAGTCCCGCTCGTCCGGCTTGGGGTGGCGCCAGGGGGCGGCAGGAGAGTAGGGCCGAGCCAGGGCATAGGGGAGCGGCTTGGCCTGGTGCTTGGGCGCCGGCGGCCCCATCTCCTTCTTCTTCTCCACGTCGTTGATGATGTCAATGACGTCCTCAGCGGGCAAGTGCAGCTTGGTGGAGAGCTCGATCAGCTGGTCGATGGTGTTGGGGTCAATGACGTCGTCGTCCTCCTCCTCCTCGTCGGAGCGCTTGTCCTCCGCCACGTTGCCTTCCTCGTCCTCGAAGAGCAAGGGGCTGCCCTTGGCCCTGCCGCCCCGGAACCTGCCTTCCTCTTCCTCCTCCTCCTCCTCCTCGTGGGCGTCGGCCCCTGGCTCACCCTCGTCCTCCCGGCTCTTCAGCAGGTACTGCAGCAGCAGGTCAGAGGCCATGTCAGCCAGCCGCTCCTCCTCAGCGGCCGCCTTGCGGGCCTCCTCGGCCTGCCGCCGGCTTTCGGCCAGCTCCTCGTAGCGCCGCTGCAGAAGCTGATGCTCCAGCTGCTGCTGCTGCCTCAGTTTCCGAGCGCCGGCCCAGGGTTCTGCTGGCGGGGCCCGGCGCTTGGTGCCGGCCCGCAGCCGCTCGTACTCCTCCAGCTCCTTCAGCACCGCGTTGTGTCCGGCATCCCCCTGGGCCCGCTCCCGCTTGGCCGCAGGGCCGAGAGGCCGCAGCTCACGCAGCAGGGCCTGCAGGCTCTCCAGTTCCTGGGAGCTGCTGTCTCTGCCTTCCTCCTCCTCCTGCTCCTGCTCTTCCTCCAGCTGTTGCTCCCGGGCCCAGCCTGGCCCCAGGCTGGTGCTGCGGCTCTGGCTCTGCACCCGCTCCTCATCCGGGGCCCGGCGCTTGTCTGGAGTGTTGTGGCCCCCAGTGCCCAGGGCTTGGAGCAGGACAGCGGCCAAGGCCTTGGGGTCCACGTCTCGGAAGAGCTCATCATCGTCTTCCTCCTCCTTGGCGTCCCCACCTTCCCAGCTGGGGGCGGGCAGGGCTCTCGCCCGGACCTCCTTGGCAGGGGGCACAGGGCTGGGCTGGCGGGGCTCCTCTGGGTGGGCATCCTCCCCTGGGGGCAGGGGGGCGGCGTGCAGATGGCACTGTGTCAGGAGGCTGATGGAGAGGAGCAGGGCAGCTCCGCGGAGAGGGGCATGTGAGCCCAGCATGCTGCTTCTGCAGGGGAGACAGAGAAGGGAGGACAGGCAGGGTCAGTCTCCCGCCAGCTCAGAGCCCGGCTGGAGGGGGGACAGGACTCCCGATACCCCAAAGCGAGAGCCCCAAGGATTCACCCCAGCCGGAGGAGTGCCCAGCGATCCCCGGCCACTGGCCTGGTTTTCCCTGCAGAGAAAAGGGCGTGGCCTTTCCCCAGCTCACCGATCCCGAGTCGGGAACCCCTCGCCCAGTTCGCTGACAGTGGAGACGCGCTGCTCCCCCCACCCCAGAGCCTCTCACAGGGGGGCACGCCCACAGTCACGCCCCATCGTTCCTGTTCCACGCTCACCGTGCGCAATCTCAAGGACGTGTTCGTGGACACACACAAGACCCTGGCAGTTGCACGCCCAATGCTGTCACCAGGAGCAGGGGCACATGCACACACACGCAATAGCCCACGCTCACACAATTACACGCCCAGCGTGCCTCACGAGGGGGGACATGCGCGCACACGCAATAGCCCACACTCACACAATTACACACCCAGCACCTCTCACAGGGGGGACATGCGTGCACACGCAATAGCCCATGCTCACACAATTACACGCCCATCACCTCTCACGGGGGCAGGACATGCGCGCACACGCAGTAGCCCACACTCACAATTACACATCCATCACCTCTCATGGGGGGACGTGTGCGCACACACACAATAGCCCACACTCGCACAATTACACGCCCAGCGCCTCTCACGGGGGGACGTGTGCACACATGCAATAGCCCACACTCACACAATTACACACCCAGCACCTCTCACGGGGGACATGTGTGCACACGCAATAGCCCATGCTCACACAATTACACGCCCATCACCTCTCACTGGGGCAGGACATGCGCGCACACGCAGTAGCCCACACTCACAATTACACATCCATCACCTCTCATGGGGTGAGTGTGCGCACACACACAATAGCCCACGTTCACACAATTACACACCCATCACCTCTCACAGGGGGAGGTGTGCACACACACAATGGCCCACGTTCACACAATTACACGCCCATAACCTCTCACGGGGGGGACGTGTGCACACACACAATGGCCCACGTTCACACAATTACACGCCCATAACCTCTCACGGGGGGGACGTGTGCACACACACAATGGCCCACGTTCACACAATTACACGCCCATCACCTCTCACGGGGGGAGACATGCGTGCACATGCAATAGCCCATGCTCACACAATTACACGCCTATATTTTCACCTCCATCCCTCCACTCAGCCTGCGGGATTTCCCGTCCCTGCTAACCGCCCCGCACCACCCGGCCGCTAATGTGTAATGTAACCAGCGACTGCCAGCCTGCGGCTCGCCCCGCCCTAACAGAGATGGGGAAAGACGGGGGGGGTCTGCGGAGGGGAAATAGGGAAAGGGGGCTAGGGTGGGGGCTGCAGACGGGACGTGGGGAGGGGAGTATGGGGGATGTGGAGGGGTGCTAGAGGCGAGAACGCCGGGGGGAGGGGGTTGGGAGTGCACAGATGAGGGGGGTTGGGGCCGGGATGCAGCGGGGAGGGGTCTAAAGACAGGGTGCAGAGTGGAGGCGGCTACGGATGGGGGTGCAGAGGTGGGAGCTGCTGGGGGGGCAGAAGGGAGGTGGGTGCAGGGGAAGGGACGTAGGTGGGGTGCAAAATTTGAGGGGGAGAGACTGCCTCTCCTCTCTGCCCACGGGAAGGGGGACCCCCCCATCTCTCTCTCCTCTCTGCCTGCTGCCCGCTTCCCTTCCCCACACCCTCCCGCCCCCGCATGCGGGTTTGCTGGGAGAACCATTTCCCGGCATGAGGGAATCCCCACCCTGGCTACCTACCAGCGCTTCTCCTCCACCGCATTCTCCCAGCAGGGTACCCCATCCCAGCACCTCTCTATATCAGAGCCCCCCAATTCCCCCAGCGGGAACCCCTTCCCAGCGCCCCTCTATATCAGAGCCCCCCCGATTCCCCCAATGGGGTACCCCTTCCCAGCGCCCCTGTATCAGAGACCCCCCAATTTCCTCAGCGGGTACCCCTTCCCAGCGCCCCTCTATATCAGAGCGCCCCCAATTCTCCCAGCGGGGTACCCCTTCCCAGATCCTTGTAACAGGGACCCCCCAATTCTCCCAGCGAGGTACCCATTCCCAGCGCCCCTCTATATTAGAGCCCCCCAATTCCCCCAGCGGGTACCCCTTCCCAGCGCCCCTCTATATCAGAGCCCCCCCAATTCTCCCAGCAGGGTACCCCATCCCAGCACCTCTCTATATCAGAGCCCCCCAATTCCCCCAGCGGGTACCCCTTCCCAGCGCCCCTGTATCAGAGACCCCCCAATTCCCCCAGCGGGTACCCCTTTCCAGCGCCCCTCTATATCAGAGCCCCCCGATTCCCCCAATGGGGTACCCCTTCCCAGCGCCCCTGTATCAGAGACCCCCCAATTTCCTCAGCGGGTACCCCTTCCCAGCGCCCCTCTATATCAGAGACCCCCCAATTCTCCCAGCGGGGTACCCCTTCCCAGATCCTTGTAACAGGGACCCCCCAATTCCCCCAGAGGGTACCCCTTCCCAGCACCCCTGTATCAGAGACCCCCCAATTCCCCAAGCAGAGTACCCCTTCGCAGCACCCCTGTAACAGGGACCCTCCAATTGTCCCAGCGAGGTACCCATTCCCAGCACCCCTCTATATTAGAGCCCCCCAATTCCCCCAGCGGGGCACCCCTTCCCAGCACCCCTGTATCAGGGACCCCCCCTTCCCTCAGAGGGGTATCCCTTCCCAGCAGCGCTCTATCAGGGACACTCCCCGAATTCCCCCAGCTGGATACCGCTTCCCAGCGCCCCTTCCCTGGGATCCGCCCCACATATGCAGCAAAGAGGGGGGTCCCCATTGACCCCCCCCATAGACGGGACCCTCCCCACGCCCAGGTGGGGGGGCGGCTGTTTACCGGCCGTGCGGCGGGGCGGTGTCCGTCCCCCTCCCCAGAGCTGGGCGCGATCTGCCTTCAGCACCCTGGACAGGCGCCGCGCGCCGCCTTTATAGACAGGCGCGAGCCCACGTGGGGAGGGAGGGGGCTCCATTGACGTCAATGGCCCATTCATAAAATCCGACCGGGATTGGAGGAACGGGGAGGGGGAGCCTGACGCATGCGCGGAGCTACGGAGGCTTCGCTGCCTCGGAATGAATGAATGAATGAATGAATGAAAGGCAGCGGAGAGGGGTCAATGGGGGAGCGATGACTGAAAGGATGAATGGGGCGGGGGGAGGCTGCGCCCCAGGGGGGAGACAATGAGCCATGGAGATAATGTACCCCCCCTTCAGGGGAGAGCAGGGGGGCTGGTTAACCCCCTCCCATGAATTCTAGGGCCGACTTCGTGCCGGGGGTGCGGCGCAGCTGCTGCAATGTGTGTGTGTGTGTGTGTGTGTCCTGGGGTGGGATTGTGTGTGTATGCTCTGTGTGTGTGTGCGTGCGTGTGTGTGTGTGTGTGTGTGTGTGTGTGTGTGTGTGTGTGTAGGAATGTGTTTGTGCTGGGGGTGGGATTGTGTTTGTATGCTCTGTGTGTGTGTGTGTGTGTAGGAATGTGTTTGTGCTGGGGGTGGGATTGTGTGCGTATGCTCTGTGTGTGTGTGTCTGTGTAGGAATGCGTTTGTGCTGGGGGTGGGATTGTGTTTGTATGCTCTGTGTGCGTGTGTGTGTAGGAATGTGTTTGTGCTGGGGGTGGGATTGTGTTTGTATGCTCTGTGTGTGTGTGTGTGCACGTGTGTGTGTGTGTAGGAATGTGTTTGTGCTGGGGGTGGGATTGTGTGTGTATGCTGTGTGTCTGTGTAGGAATGTGTTTGTGCTGGGGGTGGGATTGTGTTTGTATGCTCTGTGTGTGTGTGTGTGTAGGAAGTGAGGTTTTTTACTCACAAAAGCTTATGTCCAAATAAATCTGTTAGTCTTTAAGGTGCCACTGGACTCCTTGTTGTTTTTGCACGTAGGAATGTGTTTGTGTTGGGAGGGATTATGTGTGTGTAGGAATGTCCTTGCACTGGGTGGGATTGTGTGTGTGTGTGTGTAGGAATGTGTTTGCACTGGGTAGGATTGTGTGTGGGGAGGTGTGCATATGTCAGTGTGTGTACGTGTAAACGTGTGTGTTTGTGCTGGATGAGCTGCTGTGTGTGCTGAGTGAGGGTGTGTCTGTATTTGTGTGAGTGTGTCTGCTGGGAATGTGTGCTGGATGGGATTATGTGTGTCTCTGTGTGTAGGAATCTGTGTTTGTGCTGTGTGGGATTCAATGTGTGTGTGTGCTGGGGGGGGTCCCTGTATTGGGTCTGGCTGGCTGAGGGGAGGGGGACACTGCAGCTGTCCCCCTACATGTTTGTGTGAGAGCAGCTCGGGTGTGTCTTTGTCTTTGGGCCTGTGGCGTTGTGCAGCTGCCTTTGTCCGCTTGTGTCTGGGGCGGGGGGAGGGTGACTGTCGTGTCCCCCCATCGGTTCCCACACCTCCTGGGCTGTCTGTCCCCATGCACACATCTATCTATCCTCCCCATCTATCTATCCACCTATCCTCCCCATCCACCACATCTACCTATCCCCACCCACCCCTCTATCTCTCTATCTATCCCCACCCACCCCCTCTATCTATCTATCTACCCCCATCCACCCCCTCTATCAATCTATCTACCCCCATCCACCCCCTCTATCTATCTATCCCCATCCACTCTCTCTATCTATCCCCACCCACCCCCTCTATCTATCTATCTACCCCCATCCACCCCCTCTATCTATCTATCTACCCCCATCCACCCCCTCTATCTATCTATCTATCTATCTATCTATCTATCTATCTACCCCCATCCACCCCCTCTATCAATCTATCTATCTATCCCCATCCACCCATCTCTCTCTCTCTCTCATGCCATCCGTCATGAGATGACAGCTCCCCGTTCTGTGACTATAAATCCCCTCACACCCCACATCCCGGGGAGGGGGAAGGGATCTTTCTAGGGCATTTTCAGGCGGAGAGGGGGACAGGCAGGATGAGTCACTAATTGCAGCAGCGTCCCCACCCCCTGCCGTTGAGATTCTCCCCCCGAGAGGTTTATTGCTAATAGCAGGCAAAGAGACGTGAAAACAGGCTCAAAGCTAGTGGGAGGGGTCGCTGCACTGCATCTCTTGGGGGGGGGGGTGCAGAGGCAGCTAATCCAGGAGCTGAGGGGCTGGATACAGCCAGAATCCCCTCCCCCTCCTCAGCTCCTCCCGCCCCCCCCGCCCCCCCAGTCCCTGGATGATTCACCCTGCAGTAGAAGGATCCCACGGGGGGAGGGGGCAGCATGGGGAGGGAGCTGACGACAGCAGTGTCGCACGTGGGTCCGGCTGGGACGGAGGGAGGGTCTCCCACTACAGGGGAAGGACCCCCGCCCCAAGCCCATGTCCTTGGTGCCGGACTCACCCTCCCCCCCGGGCCCCAGCACATTCCTCCCACTGGGGGTGGGGGCAGCTGTAAAGGCAAACATTCCTCCACAGCCAGCGGGTGCTGCTGCTGGGGAGGGGGGCTGAGGAAGCGGGGGCAGGAAGGGGGCTGGGGCTTGAAAGCACAGACGGGAGAATTTTAATAGTTTCTTTCTCTCCTGTTGTTTTT